>NC_050573.1:407155482-407458512 GCF_011100635.1 Trichosurus vulpecula | reverse complement strand
ATTCTACCGAAATTAAATTACTCATTCAGTGCCATACCAATCAAATTACCAAAAATTAACAAAATTGATCTGGAAGAAGAAAAGGTCCAGAATATCAAGGGAATTAATGAAAAGAAATTCAAGGGAAGGTGGCCTAGCTGTAACCAGATCTTAAATTGTATTATAAAGCAGCAACCATCAAAACTAGTTGGTAGCGGCTAAGAAACAGAGTGTTGGATCAGTGGAATAGATTAGGTATGCAAGACACAATAGTCAATGACTACAGTAATCTACTATTTGATAAATCCAAAGATTCCAGCTTCTGGGACGAGAATTTACTATTTTACAAAAACTGCTGGGTAAACTAGAAAATAATATGCCAGAAACTAAGCATAGACCAATATCTTACAATGTATACCAAAATAAAGTCAAAATGGGTACATGATTTAGATATAAAGACTGATATTATGCGCAAACTAGGAGAACAAGGAATAGTTTATCTGTCAGATCTATGGAGAAGGGAATAATTTATAACCAAACAAGAGATAGAGAACATTATGAAATGCAAAATGGATGGTTTTGACTACATTAAATTGAAAAGGTTTTGCACAAACAAAGCCAATGCAACCAAGATTAGAAAGGAAACAGAAAGCCAGGAAATAATTTTTACAACCAGTGTCTCTGATAAAGGCCTCATTTCTAAAATATAAAGAGAACTGAGTCAAATTTAAAAGAATGCAAGTCATTCCCCAGTTAATAATGGTCAAAGGATATGAACAGGCAATTTTCAGAGGAAGAAATTAAAGCTATCTATAGTCATATGAAAAAATTCTCTAAGTCATTCTTGATTAGAGAAATGCAAATCCAAATGACTCTCAGTTACCACAACACACCCATCAGATTAGTTAACAAGACAAAATGGGAAAATGATAAATGTTGAAGAAGATGTGGGAAGTTTGGAACATTGTTACATTATTGGTGGAGTTGTGAACTGATCCAACCATTCTGGAGAGCAATTTGGAACTGTGCCCAAAGGGCTATAATATTGCTCATACCCTTTGACACAGCAATATCGCTTCTAAGTCTATACCCCAAAGAAATCACAAAAACAGGAAAAAGACCTACATGTACAAAAATATTCATATCAGGGGGTGGAGCCAAGATGGCAACTGGAAAGCAGGGACTTGCATGAGCTTCCCCCCAGGTCCCTCCAAAAAGCTATAAAAAATGGCTCTGAACAAATTCTAGAACTGCAGAACCCATGAAATAGCAGAGGGAAGCAGGGCTCCAGCCCAGGACAGCCTGGATGGTCACTGGGTAAGGTCTATTGTACATGGAGCTGGGAGCGGAGCTGAGCAGAGCCCAGCATGGGCAGCGGCAGGACCAACCAGACAAGAAGCCAGGCAGAACAGGCCCTAGAGCCCTGAATCAGTGAGCTATGGCAGTTACCAGACTTCTCAACCCACAAACACCAAAGACAATGGAGTAGGTTAGTGGGAAAAGCTGCTGGAGACAGAGTGGAAGGAGATTGCAGTTCAGCCACTGCCCCAGGGCTGCAGGGGTGGTGCAGCCCCCCACTTGGTGGCAGGAGTTAAATAGTAGATCAGAGGGAGAGTGCAGAGCTGGGTTGGCAGTTCTTCAGGGAGGAGGAATGCTTGTGTGGAAGTGCTGGCTGTATAGAAATAGCTCTGAAAACAACAGTGCATCCCCTCAAGCTTGGAAAAAAGTACTCTCTACTCTATAAGCAGTCATACTCTGATGAAAAACTCTAGGGTGAAGTAGTTGACTTGGAACATGGCCAGGCAGCAAAAACAGACTCAGATTCAGATTCAGACTCAGACTTTGGAATCTTTCTTTGGTGACAAAGAAGACAAAAACATACAGCCAGAAGAAGTCAACAAAGTCAAAGAACTTACATCAAAAGCCTCCAAAAAAACATGAACTGGTCTCAGGCCATGGAAGAGCTCAAGAAAGATTTGTAAAAGCAATTTAGAGAAGTAGAGGAAAAATTGGGAAGAGAAATGAGAATGATGCGAGAAAATCATGAAAAACAAGTCAATGACTTGGTAAAGGAGACCCAAAAAATTACTGAAGAAAACAGCACCTAAAAAAATAGACTAAGTCAAATGGCAAAAGAACTCCAAAAAGCCAATGAGGAGAAGAATGCCTTGAAAGGCAGAATTAGCAAAATGGAAAAGGAGGTCCAAAAGACCACCGAAGAAAATACTACCTTAAAAATGAGATCGGAGCAAGTGGAAGCTAGTGACTCTATGAGAAATCAAGACATTACAAAACAGAACCAAAGGAAAGAAAAAGTGGAAGACAATGCGAACTACCTCATTGGAAAAACCACTGACCTGGAAAATAGATCCAGGAGAGATAATTTAAAAGTTATTGGACTACCTGAAAGCCGTGATCAAAAAAAAGAGCCTAGATATCATCTTTCAAGAAATTACCAAGGAGAACTGCCCTGACATTCTAGAGCCAGAGGGTAAAATAGAAATTGAAAGAATCTACCAATCACCACCTGAAAAGGATCCCCAAAAGAAAGCTCCTAGGAACATTGTCGCCAAATTCCACAGCTCCCAGATCAAGGAGAGAATACTGCAAGCAGCCAGAAAGAAACAATTTGAGTATTGTGGAAACACAATTAGAATAATACAAGATCTAGCAGTTTCTACATTAAGGGATTGAAGGGCTTAGAATATGATATTCCAGAGGTCAATGGAGCTAGGATTAAAACCAAGAATCACCTACCCAGCAAAACTGAGTATCATGCTCCAAGGCAAAATTTGGATTTTCAATAAAATAGAAGACTTTCAAGCTTTCTCAGTGAAACACCAGAGCTGAATAGAAAATTTGACTTTCAAACACAAGAATCAAGAGAAGCAGGAAAAGGTAAACAAGAAAGAGCAATCACAAAGGACTTACTAAAGTTGAACTGTTTTGTTTACATTCCTACATGGAAAGAGGATGTGTGTCATTCATGAGACCTCAGTATTAGGGTAGCTGAAGGCCATATACATACATACATACATACATACATATATATACACACATACATACATATATATATATATATACACAGAGGGCACAGGGTGAGTTGAATATGAAGGGATGATATCTAAAAATAAAATCAAATTAAGGGATGAGAGAGGAATATATTGAGAGAGAGAGAAAGGGAGAGATAGAATGGGGTAAATTATCTCACATAAAAGTGACAGGAAACGGCAGTTCTGTAGGAAAGGAAGAAGGGGCAGGTGAGGGGGAATGAGTGAATCCTGCTCTCATTGTATTTGACCTGAGGAGGGAATAACATGCAAACTCAATTGGGTATCTTACCCCACAGGAAAGAAGGAGGAAGAAGATAAAAAAGGGCGGATGATAGAAGGGAGGGCAGATAGGGGGAGAAGGTAATCAAAAGCAAACACTTTTTAAAAGTGACAGGGTCAAGGGAGAATATTGAATAAAGGGGGATAGGTTAGGAAGGAGTAAAATATAGTTAGTTTTTCGCAACATGAGTATTGTGGAAGGGTTTTACATAATGATACGCATGTGGCATATGTTGAATTGCTTGCTTTCTTAGGGAGGGTGGGTGGGGAAGGAAGAGGGGAGAGAATTTGGAACTCAAAGTTTGAAAAACAGATGTTCAAAAAAAGACCTTTTGCATGCAACTAGGAAATAAGATACACAGGCAATGGGGCATAGAAATTTATCTTGTCCTATCAGAAAGTAAGGGAAAAGGGGATGGGAGGGGAGTGGGGTGAAAGAAGGGAGGGCTGCCTGGGGAACAGGGCAACCAGAATATATGCCATCTTGGAATGGGCGGGAGGGTAGAAATGGGGAGAAAATTTGTCATTCAAACTCTTGTGAAAATCAATGCTGAAAACTAAATATATTAAATAAATTAAATAAATCAATTTTTAAAAAAGAAAAAAACAAAACAATAAAAACAAAAAAATTATTCATATCAACTCTTTTTGTGGTGGCTAAGAATTGGAAATTGAGGTGATGTACATCAATTGGGTAATGGCTAAACAAGTTGTGGCATATGAATACAATGGAATACTATTGTGCTATAAGAAACCATGAAAAGGTGGACTTCAGAAAAACCTGGAAAGACATATGAACTAATGCTGAGTGAGGGGAGTAGAACCAGGAGAACATTGTGCACAGCAACAGTGATGACTGACTTTGATAAGCTTAGCTTTTCTGGGCAGTGCAAGGACCTAAGACAACTCCAAAAGACTCATGATGGAAAATGCCATCTACATCCAGAGAAAGAACTTTGGAGTCTGAATACAGATTGAAGCAGACAATTTGCTCCCCATTTCTATTTGTTGTTTTATTTCTTTTTCATGGTTCCTCCCACTTCTAATTCTTCTTTACATCACGACTAATGTGCAAATATGTTTAATATGAATGTAATCGTAGAGCCTATATTAGATTGCATGCCATCTTGGTGATGAGGGAGATGAGGGAGGAGAAAATTTAAAACTGAAAATCTTATGGAAGTGAATGTTAAGAACAATAAATAAATAAATGAAGGGGAATGAATGAATATTTGCATATGTGTGTGTGTGTGTGTATGTATAAAGTTAAGATTTTAGTGTTTTGATATCCTACGTGTTAACAATAATAGCCAACATTTATATGGTGCTTTATGGGTTGCAAAGTGCTTTATATATATTGTCTCATAATAACCTTCATATAAATGCTATTATCATCATCATTTTACAGATGAGTAAACTGAGGCTGAGAACGAGTTTAAAAAGTAACTTTCCTAGGGTCACAGAGTTAGTACATGTGTGAGAGGATTTAAATTCAGAGCTTCCTGTCACCAATTCCCATATTTTGTCTATTATGTCACCTATCTACCTCATATTGGAGAAAGCTCTTATGCTCTTGGGCTTTAGGTATTCGAATCTATAAAAGGAGAGGGTTAGTCCAAGAATAATTCGGGGCATCCCTCTTGTATAAGGCCTCTATATCTTTCCTCTCTTCCTCCCTGCCCTTCTTGTTATTCCATCACCATAGGAATATCATGGAATCCCTTTTGCTTATTGTTTGTAATTACCTTTGCAGTGTTTCTCCTCTCTAAAAGCCCAGAGGGGGGAAATAATCCAGAACAATTAACGGCAGACATACTGTAGGCATCTGGACATTTCCCCAGATGCACAAGGCGTTGCAGATGGCACACATGTGACAGTGTGTATTTTACCCTATAATGAGGAGGCTTTCAGGAATGGCTTATCCTCTGTTCCCAAAATATGCAGGTGGTGTGGCAAGCTAGATACAGAATAACTGATTGCATTTCTGAGTTCTGGAGGTCATGGCATCATTCATTCATGTTAAGACAACCTGGGATCAGCTAGCTACTGGAAAGTAATTTAAAGAGGTCATCTGGTGAGTGTATCCATATATCTTGAAGATTTATGAACATATTATGTACATATATCTCTTTCTAATGGCTTTGTGTGTGTGTATCTGTGTGTGTGTGTATGCATACACACATATCCCAAGGCTGTCATCAAATATTCACTTTTTATTATTAGTATATGTGTATGATAACATTTCTCCCCTCAGCAAATAGCTGAAACTTTGCCAACTTTCTAATCATCTTCTGGGGAGGTAGGTGCACCAATAAGGAGCTCTAAAATATATACAGATCTAACACTGAAGGACTACTTCTGTGTCTAATGGGGTTTCATGAAGCTGAAGAGAAAGCCTTGCAAATTTTCAGAAGGGAGACGGCTTGACACAGCTAACAAAAGACATGTATTTTTAAAATTTTATTGCTATACTGTAAGTAAATGCATACCAGATAACAATACATCTGTACCGGCTGAAATAGGAAATTCAGAACAAATCTGTTACATTCAACATAGATACAGCACATCTTATGGTCATAGGGGGATGGAGTGGGGTAGAGAATAGAGCTATTTGGCTTCATTAAAGCAACCATTTGTCATAAGTTGCTTCAACAATAGGTAGCAGTGGCCACATTGCCGTCCCCATGGGACCAATTTAATAATGAATGGAAAGAGAAAGTCTACGTTTTGGAAATTTCTTAGGGCCCAGAAGAGGAATGGCTTCCATAAACCTCCATGAAGTATTTGATTTTTGTCACATTAGACTCCTTCCCTAGCTTTGGGGATCTGAAGATAAACATTTGACTGCTTTTTCCTTGTTTCACATCCCACAAATGGGAATAGTAACTATGTAGAGTGCTTCCATAGGATATGGTAGGGAAAGAATGGTAGCCTTATCGCTAACTTCTGAATTAACTCCTGTGTACACTTCAAATTATATATTTTTCTTTTTCTAATAATTAAAAAAAATTGATTACCCACTAAAAAGTGAAGTGGAGAGCCCTTGAAATGGAGACCATGCGGGGATGGAGGGTTTTTTTTTTATACTTGAGCATATTAGGAGTAGAAAAGCTAGCTCTGTAATAAAAAGATAGAACTTGTCATTCTGTGTGTTGGTTAGATTCATGCTAAAGGGTACAGAGGAGGTATAGTTGGAAGGTCAATGGGGCAACTGGGCAGGTCAATGGTTCCCAGAATCCATCTTGAGAAGTGTCTTGATAATAATCCATTTGGCTTCCAGCTCTTCCTCCACACTCCATAAATTCAACAGTATCTGGGCTACCTGTTTATGACTGAGTGAGGCTCAGCCTTCCAGGAGATTATATTCTATTGGGGTGGGGAGGTAGGTGCACCAATAAGGAGCTCTAAGATATATACAGATCTAACACTGAAGGACTACTTCTGTGTCTAATAGGGTTGGGGCATGTATCACTCTCTTTTCTACTTTCAGGCTCAGAACTCAGGCATACAAAGCCATCCAGACCAGGTTCAGTCCTAGGGCAGCTTGGTTTCAAACTACTATTATGATTGGCTGGGAGTCTGATGTTTCAACCTCCCCAGAAGGCATTTCACATTGCACTTTGATCCCAAACCTGAAAGTCCCTTGAACTTAACATTCGAATGTTTTCACAGTCAACCATTCTTACTGGCCCCTGTTAACTGCTCTTCCTACTGAACCCAGGACCTGAGGATCTCTCGAACTCATGAGGTCTTTTCTAAGCCTAGATGTCTTGAAGATTAATGTTTGATCACCTTCTTGGGAGACCCAGATAGCAGCAGCAGTGATAGGGTAGGGAAAAGAGTACAATGCATTCTCCCATATTTCTTATGGGGTGTCTAGAGACTGAATTCACTACTTGCTACATGGGAGAGTCAATGCAAGAGAAAGATCTGGAAGCCATTTCTACTTTTAACTCAGGCAATTTCCTACTCCTAGGCTATTGTTATGTCAGTAATTAGGGCTAGGGTGAGGGAGGGCAGGGAGAGGACCAAGGGCCTACTTGCAGTTTGCCAAAGTTCTGATAAAATAAATCCTTTCAGGTCTAAGTCATGGCCAGGAACAGGCCCCAAAGTTCCATGTGGTTGATCAGAACCAGAAAAGGCAACTGAACATGCTCCATGGGGTGGCCTTTGTTAGAAGAGCATACAAAGAAAATACCAAGGTTTTTTTGGGGGGAAGAGGAAACTATTAATTGACAGGGGTGGTGGAAATCGTGATGGACCTATAGGAAGTGACATCTGAGCTGAGACTTAAGAGGGGCTAGGGATTGTAAGAGATGGAAGTCAGAAGAGAGAACATTCTGACATTCTTTTCTAGAAATCATTCAAGTTTGTGTGAAGAGAGACATAGATTATTAAAGGGAAGAGGAGGGGAAGGGGGTTATGGTAGAGCCTTTAAAAGATAGCCAAAGGTTCTCAGTAGGTTTGAGGAAAGAAGAAAAGGGACCTTATAGAAAACCTTATTCAGAAGGAAGATTGAGGATAACCTGTTCTTTTCTAAAGGATGGGCAAGTGTTTGGCATTTCGGAATCTAATTTCCTATCTCTGTTGGGCTTCCCACAGCTTCAAATAGCTGACAGACAAATGGGAAAAGAGAAAGTTTTATCTTTAATATTTTCATATGAAACTTCTTTTGAATGTCAGAGTGATTCAGAATGTTAAGGGTTCAGGACTTAAAAGGTTAAAAATGAAGTTATGACATTGTCCCTTCTTTAGCCCTTGTGAATCTAGGGCACATTCCTTGTCAATTCTCTTTCTCTGCTCTCATCCATTTGCATTCCATTCTATGCATTGCTGCTAAATTGATCATCCTGAAACACTTCTTTGCACATCATGTCCTGTGTGTCACACACACACACACACACACACACACACACACACACACACCCATAGTTCTTTATTGCTTACAGAATAAAGCCCAAGCTTTTTAAGCCTAGAATTCAAGGCACTCCCCCATATCCCTATCTACCTCTGTAACCTCACATCTCTGTTCCCTTACAATCATGAACTCTCTGTTCTAGCCACACTGGCCTATGTAATAGGAACACATCATCACAATCCACTCCACCTTCCAAATATGCCTTTTTTCTGTCTGTTCTTCCTACTTGGAAATCCTTTTTGTCTCCTCTCTTGGAGTTCCGTGACGCTGACCCAAAACATCGGGATTATAACTTTATAGTTAAACAGGCCTTTAGAGGACATCCAGTCCAACTCTCTCATTCTTCAGGTGAAGGAAGGAAGGAAGGGAGGAAGGAAGGAAGGAAGGAAGGAAGAAAAAAGAAAGAAAGAAAGAAAAAGAAAAACAACTATGTACAAAAAATATAGATAAAACAATTTGGAAGAATCTCAAAAAAAGACAGTAGCATTACAGAGGCCTGGGAAAGACTTGTTGAAAGAAGTGGGACTTTAGCTGAGAACTGAAAGAAGCCAGGGAAGCCAGAAGGTAGAGGTGAGGAGGGAGAAAATTCCAGGTGTGGGAGACAGCCGGTGAAAATGCTCAGAGTTGGGAGAATGGTACATAATATAGGGATTGTGTATGATACAACTGTGTATGGGCAACAGACAAGAGATCCTTAATCAAAGGATCATAGATTTAGAGCTAGAAAGAACTATTAGAAACCATTGAGTCCCTCCTTTTTACAGATGAGGAAAATGAATCACAGAGAGGTTAAGTGACTTGTCTAGTGGCACGTGGCTAGAAAGAATTTGAGGTGGGAATTTGAACAATTTCTTCTTGATGTTAACTCCAGTTCTCTATCTACTAAGCACAGAGCCCAAAAAAGATAATAATAATGATTAAAAAAACTCACACTTGAGAGGCTATGAAAACAGTCAACCTCATTTTCGGCTTGAAAATTCTCCATAATCTGCCCCACTCCTCCCCACTTCAAAGTTCTCAATGACTTTTTATGGACACCAGTACAAATTAGTTAAGAAATTTCTGCTTATTTGGAAATCTAATAGACTGGTAGGTCCTTAAGAGCAAGAATTTTCTTTTTCATTTTGTCTTTGTACCCCCAGAACCAAGGATAGTAGCTTGCAAATAGTAGGAGCTTGATAAATGCTCATTGAATTTATTAAAATCCCCTTGTTTATAAAAGTACAGGGTATGTTGAAAGGGATGGTCTTTTGGAGTGGACTAGGTAGGGAACTTTGCTCTGCATGTCATTAATATATCATATTGACAATAAAAGACATGGTTTCTTTATTTTTGACAGGCTTACTATATGTGTTGCTTGACAATAGATGGAATTAGTTTAAACAAAGCCCAGCATTCCTGCCCTGAAGGACTCATTGGAAGGACAAAGCAGTGCAGAGAAGGCAAACAAACCTAATATAGGTGAGTGTGAGCCGCTGCCCCATGTCTGTCCCAACATTCATTAGACAAATGACAGCCCCCGTGATTGTCAATCGTTCAGCATACTAGAGGCTGAGTTGTCATTTGTTTGGTTTTGACACACATTTTCCATTAATGTCTTTGGCATTGATGTCCCAAGGACCATTATTATCTCAAAGATGAATGGTTTTTATACAGTGTAAACACTCTAGAAGCTGTCCCTGCCACTTTCCCAGAACATAGGTTTCAGTAGCATGTGCATTGAAGAGGCAGTATGGTGCAGTGGATAGATAGAAAGGAGTCAGGAAGACTCAGCTTCAAATCCCACCTCAGTCATTTCCCAGCTGTATGACCCTGGGTGAGTCATTTAACTTCTCAGCCTCACTTTCCCCATCTATAAAATGGGGATAGCAGTAATACCTTCCTTACAGGGTTATCTGGATGATTGGATGTGATATTATATGCAAAATACTTTGCAAACTTTAAAGAGCCATATCAGCAATAGCTGTTATTATTGACAACTTCAATTACACTTCCAGTCTAGATGAGGAGACAAGATACATAAACAGGAAAAGATAAGAAACAGAGCAGGATAGTGAAGATGCATTGTTAAATCCATGGTACAGACAATACCTGCTGTATGAGTTCGGAGGCAGAAGAAGTCACTTCTAGAAAAGATGGCCAGGTCAGGCTTTACGGAGGAGATCAGATTGAAGTTGAGCCTTAAAATATGGTTAGGATTTAGTGGAGGGGGAAAGGGAGAAAATCGCAGGCAAGGCGAGTCATGAGCAAAGGCACACCAATAGTCAGGAAAATTACAAACTTGCTTAGTCAGAATAAATGTGATTAGAGTGACCAGAGGTAACATGGGATGTAACTATTAATCTTCAAAGGCAATCCCTCCCTTGCTGTAGTAGCATAGACACTCTTTAAAGTCTGCCTCCTTTTTCAGACTCAAGGATAGAAAATAAATATGTAATCAAAGGGAATAATTTATATTCATCCAGCCATGTCATAAAGATAAGCTGCCTGACTCTGATCTAACCCAGCGCTCTTTACAACATCAATTTGTTTCTGATTTGTAGAAATATGAAAGGACAGAAACACAGGGTCAGACAATAAAAACAACTGAACTAAATGTGTTTAGTTGGGAAAGAATTGGAAATAGGATTCAGATGTTTATTCAGACTATCCAAGTATCATAAACTTGCCACATTTGTGAGGAGCCGCTCACATTTCTAGGTTCTGCCTTAACACGTTAGAAAGTATTATCTTAGTTCTCACCCTTTGGATTTGGGGGCCCACCAAGAGTTAGAATTGAAGATAGACAAATAAGCTAAGAAATAAGGTAGAATCCTTTGGGATGGATGTAACCAGATATTCAAAGCAAATGGGAGAGCTGAGGTCAGGTTGCTTCTCTCCCTGCTATGCCTCCTCCCCACCATCTTTAGCCCACCAATTATGACCATATTCAGGGACTCTAATTTCTAGTTTCCAATGGAATCAGATTTTGGGAGAGGAGCCTCCTATTTAACCAGAGATATCAGAAATTCTAATATAATAATAACCTTTAAATCAGCTTCTTTTCTCACTGGTCAGATTAATTTGAGGACTTGGCCACAATTGGATGGTGGCAACTATGATGTTAGACTTTTAGGTTATCTGAAGTGAAAAACAACAACAACAACAAAAAAAAACATAAGGCAGACACTGCATGAGGAAAATGGCAGAATCAGACTGCTCTCTGCACCTGGTAGGTATGTGTATGGTAATTAAGGTGGGACTTTTTTTTGCTGTTTTCCTTTTTGGAGCACTGAAGTAATCAAGTGCCTTTGTTTCTTTGATTAAATCCGGGAGTTTTTGATGACCTGCTAAGGAACAAGAAAGCCGATTTCACATAGGTTTGAGCAGCGTGGTTGTGATGCCTGAAGAAGCGTCACAAGGTCTTGAGTAGCATGGTTGTGATGCCCTTTGACCCTGAACAGGGTATTTCAATTCAGAGGTTAGCATTTTGTTTGGGGTTCTCACTCACTGGAACTGTGTCCTGTGATTTGACCAGACAAGACTCTGGGTAGCTGCTGGAGCCCCCCCGGCTTTGAAAAAACCCAGGTGTTGGTGCTTCTCTATTGTGATTTTGTCAGATAGAAATCTTTCTGTTGATTCATGTTTATTCGCTCTGAAGTCCAGGGTGTTGGCTTTTCCCCCTGAACTAAGTGAATGATACATGTATGTTTAATTAAAGTGAGATTGTTATCCCCTTGAAGTTGCTTTCCTTAGAAAAGCAGATCAAAGAACCTGTGCTGGAAGCCCTCCTGTGTGCTCTTGTTGTTGGTCTTACTTAGCCACAGTAGTGGCAAGTCACATTGTTGTTATAGTATGGCTAAAATTTATCCATTTATTTAAAGAGGCCCACGTGTTCCTTTGATGAAGTTGTTAGAGTACATTTGATTCAGTCTGTGCTACTTATAACCATTGGTGTTTGTGAAGAAGGATAAAGTGGAGTTGGAATGATTATTTAATGTGATTGTCCAGAAGTGGATACAGTGGTCATTGTGGGTCAATGTGTGGAGAATGATACTGAGGCTGTGATAGGCATGGGACCTGACAGTTTAGGACCCCCTATAATAGGAAGAGGGTTATAGCTGGCTTTCAGTGTTATGATCCTCAGCTTTCTCATTTATAGAATGGAAGTAATAATACTTGTATCACTTACTTCATAGGCTTATGCACAGTGTTTTATAAATCTTAAAATCTCATTTAAATCTGAGCTGTTATTATACTTAAAGAATTTGTGATTCATCTATGTATCAGTAAGGCAGAATTCATGACTTCAAAGATAACCATGAATATGCCTGAATGCTCCAGAATTGCAGGATATAAGGAATTCTCTAAGTAGAAGACAGAGGAGTTAAAGCATTTATTGAAACTCAAAAGTAGCAGACCCAGAGACCAGTGTCCCCAGTTCGACATCCTGGCAAGAACCTTCCAAAACCAGTATGCCCATCTCACAATAGTGACCAGGAGGCCACAGAAAAACATGATGGCAGCAAGCCAAGCCATACTGGTGCTTCTCCCCCGCCCCCAATGCCAGGGCCCTCCAGCAAGAAGACCACCCACGGGACTCAAGCCCCTGCTCAGCACTCTCCAGTCTCCACGAGGGTCAGTCCTGCTTTTTTGTAGTTCCTGCCACTGTCGCCACCCCTTCAGCCACAATCTCCAAGCTGTTTTCCAGCTAGCTGACTGCTTCCTCTCTCCCTCAGCTCTTAACTGCTCTCACCAACTGCCTCTTAGCTCTGCTTCAACCGTTCAGCAAGCTCCTCCCACCATGGGCTTCCATTGGCTCCAGTCCTAGCCACTCCCCCCCAGGACCCTGAAAGCCCTGCCCCCAAAGCCCACTCAGATGAACAGGAAAGATCTTCCCATTCACTGATTGCCTTTACAATCCGTTAGAGACTCCCTCCATTATCACAGATCACAGTCTTCATTCATCTTAGAGGAAAGTGTTCTTGGGTTGCTAGAGCTGAGAAAACTTGCCCATCGTTCTGATGATGAACCTAGCTGCTCTTAGCTTGGCTAACTTGTGAAGGTAGATATGTGCTGGTTTGCAGGACATACTCAAGGCCTTTCCAGTATGGTAGGACTTGCCAAAGCTCGTGGTTCACTTGGGCAGCTTTCAAGACCCGAAGGTCATTTTGAGAAACCAGAGTAGGATGTTACTATTCCTGCCTTAGAATAAATTTACTGATGCATAAAGATGGTACATATTTTTTTCTTTCTAATAAAGAGAGGTCTCAGATATTCGGATAGATCTGTGATTTCTACAGTGTGGATATTCTTTCCACTGATATGGAGCTGAGCCTAGTCTTTGCACAAGCATGTCTCTTGTTCATGTCCTTCACTGAGTCATTTACAGGAGATCTACTTACTGTGTTGGGGACCTTCCTTACTTTTTTTCCTGACATCCCTAGTGAAGCACTCAGGCTGTCCACCTGTTATCCTTTACTCTTGCAAAATGGCCTGTACACCATTTTTTCCCAGCTGTACATTTCCTTGATGACATCCTTCACCTTTATTCCTCTAAATTTGTTACATACTATAGTTTGGGCAGCTAGGTGACACAGTAGAAAGATCCGTGGGTGTGGAATCAGAAAAGACTCATCTTCCTGAGTTTAAATCCAGCCTCAGACACTAGCTGCATGACCCTGGGCAAGCCACTTAACCCTGTTTGCCTCAGTTCCTCATCTGTAAAATGAGCTGCTGAAGGACATGGCAAAACACTCCAGTATTTTTGCCAAGAAAACCGAGAGAGAGAGAGAGAGAGAGAGAGAGAAAGAATATGTTTGCTCAAACTTTTTGTATTTTTCAAGCTCATTGTTTTAAAGCTCATTTTCTTTCATTTCATTTTAAAGCTCATTCTCTTCTGAGTTAACAATCGCTCTAGTTCTGAAGCCCATTAGAAGGCTTTTCAGTGACACACAGTATAAACTCTGCATGATCATGACTGAAAACAGCTTCCAAAGTTCAGTATGCTCTACAAGTAGCAAGTAGAGAATATTTGTGCATTCTCTAAGGAATGGGCTCTCGTTAGCCAACCCCTCCATTATAAAAAGATTAACTTTTATCCAGATTATGACTAGCATTTACATGGATTATCTATAGTGTTTGTCCACTGGTATGTATCTATGAATCTATATCTATATCTATATACCTATATCTATAAATAATAGATGTATGTATATACATACGTATCTATCTATATCTGTATCCATAGATGGATCCATTGTCTATCTCTAGTGTCTGTCTAAGATGTAGATATATAGGTCCCTATACATATAGATATACCTCTATACAGAAAAATCTCTCTCTATATATCTATATCTATATATCTATCTATCTATATCTATATCTATCTATCTATATCTGTATCTGTATCTATATCTATATCTGTATCTATATCTATATCTATATCTATATCTATATCTATATCTATATCTATATCTATATCTATATCTATATCTATATCTATGTCTATATATCTTGGACAGACACCACAAAGAGACATTGTGTTTGTCCCAGAATTAAAAGGGATAGGGATACTAGGCTCAATTGTCTTTAGGAAGTTGCAAATTAAACTTCTCCTAGAAATAGCATAGAAAAAAGGAATCTATTTAGAAGAATTTTATCAGGATCCTATAAGTGGGCAGAAAGTGACTTTGGTAGTAAGAGAGAAAGTCTCCATCCTTGCCTAAACTTGATTTTCATTTTGTAAGGTAACAGCAACTGGATCCACAGTAAATAGGTATGGTTTAGTTGGAAAATATTACTAATAAAGCAAGGGGAGTTCATATAAAAACATGTGCACATCCAGGGGGAGAAAAAGCTAACATGCTTTATAAAGCTCCATATCTCCATATTTTATTTCCATATCTCCTTGTTGTATCTGATAGCAGGAAGGGATGCTTGGATAATGTTTCTCTTTGCTGAGATTCACTTGGTTTCTGTGCAGTAGACACCAGGGACACTTTCTCCTTCCTTGGTTATTATATCTATCTTTGTCTGAGTGCTTGGGTACTATGGAGATAAGTGCCTTTAAAGTCCCTGGAGAGAAAAAGATGAATGGTTTTGTTTTTCAAATATCTTTGTAAAGGATTTGGAAATTATTATTTGTTAAGACTGTAAGTACACACTTAATGAAGCATGGCAAATTAAATACCCCCTCCAGATACATTAAATTTGTATCATGGACCCAAGACCCCACAAAACAAAACTATTCTAATCTAAAGTGAGGTTATCTCAGGGTTGCAACTTGCTTCAGCTTGACAAAAAGTTTACTCCTGGGAACTGCCATGTTCTTTCAGATTGAAAATCATTACTTCATCTTCTCCCACTTCTCTCCCACGGCAGAAATGATGCACAGTATACAAGTTGGGTCCCCCAAGGCAGTGCAGACTTTCTCGTCAGTTTAGTGAACCCCAGGCCATGTGACATTTGCACAGGATTCGAAGAACTAGATTTCCAAAAAGCATCTCTTCTCTCTTTTTTGGTCTCTCTGTTTCTGTCTCTTTCTCTCTGTCTCTCTGTCTGAGGACAGAGTTGGATTGCTCTAGAGCAAAGAGACATTGGCTGGGTGAGTTCTCTTTATGAGAAATATGTCTTCTATCCAATGATTTGGGGTTTTTGACTAGTAGTTAGATATCATGTTTTGCCATATTGTTTAGTCCCCCCACCCCACTTTCTAGGATAATCCTGAATAGTACCAAGCTCATACCAGATTCCCGTCCACTTCTCACTTTTTGGTGCTTATCTGACATGTGACTTGTGCCCAATAGAGAGCTAAAAGGGCAGCATATATTCAATAATTTTGGGAACTTAGTCATGATTTTTAAATTTTGGTACCAAGATTCTGGTGTAAATATTCATTTTCCCTTTTCCTTAAAGGACTAGATAAACTGAGCTTTATTTTCCTTAAATAATCCCTTTGGCATTTAATAACTAATTAAATTAATGGAAGGCAGAGTGGTGTAATGGTTAGAGAGTGTCCCTGAGTCAAAGATCCAAGTTCATGTCTTAGCTCTGCCACATGTGGGCTGAGTGACCTTGGGCAATTCATTTAATCTCATAGGGCCCTACACAAGCTGTAAGACTAAACTGGAGAGCAGATGTCCCTTTGCGTTGGTGGAGGGAATTTCCTTATTGGGGGTTTCCTATACCCCAGTGAAATCAAAGTCCTGGTCAAAAAGAAAAATTTAAAAAAAGACTAGACTCTTCCTTGTCCCATCTCTGTTCCAGTTGCATGAGAGAACAGGGGGTAAGTTGTAACCAAACCCCAGAAGGATCATGGATGGAGTGGCTACATTTGGTTTGAGACAGAATCCATCAAACTTTTAACCTTTCCCAGTTGCTGGATAGTCTTGGGTCCTCCTGATAGGTCTGTATATGCCACAGGCTGTGTGTATATAGGCTGTTTATATCTTTGTGGGTAATGAAGTGAGAATAAAAGCTAATGAGGCTTATGTTTTGGAGAATGTATAATTTTGCAAAAAAATTAAAAATATGAAGATAAGGCTTCTGATACACCCTGGATTTTTGTTGAGCCATTTCAGCATTTTGAAGACAGCTAGCGGGAGTAAAAGTGTGGTCTTTGGCCTTAGGATTGGGTGAAATAAGATGATCCAAGCCATTTTTGACCTTATTCTGTTCAAGCTCTACTCAGCAGAGGTAATGCATTGTAGGCATTTAATTTAATGGTTCAGGTATAATGTGGTAGGTTACTTTGGAGCTGGATAGAGGTGCAGCCTACTTATTCACATGTGTAATCTGGACTTCTCTGGGTATGTTTGGAGCATGGCTAGTTTGCCTAGCAAGAAGCCTCCCATTTCTGGCTACCTACATCTTTAAAGCTGATGAGACTGAGCCATTCGCTCTTTTCTGTCATCTTTTTGGATGTGCTCTTTTCAGACATTTCTACCTCCTTCAACCAGCGCAGATGTCATGAGTGAACAAGTGAGACGAAAAGGACGTGCCTTCCTCTGCTTACTTCTCTTTTACCCTAACCATGTAATGGGGGGCTGGCCAATGAGTCCTGAGAGCATGCTTAAGGAACATAGATGGGTGTTTGGTGAGCCTGCTTCTGGGCATGGAGAATGGAAGGACCTTATCTCCACTTCAGAGCAAGTGTAGGGATTCTAGAAATATTTCCTATCTATGTACCCTGTGCTGAAGAGGAGTCTTTTAGTTGTCTGTTGAGTCACAATTGGCATACTTACATAAAACCTTCTCAGCCTTTTCTCTTCCTGGATGCATTCAATTGAAGTGGATGAGATGCCGTTAGTCTCTGGGTGGTGAAAAAACCTTCACACTCTTATCTCCCCACTGGGGCAAGACCCCTGAGCACATGGCCTTTGCTATTTTATCTGTCTCTATTCTTTACTGTTTGTAGGTGAAGGAATATTGAAAATAGCTATAAGCTTGTGAACCACTCTAGTATCTTTGTCAAGAAAACCCCATGGACAACATTGGTATGCTATGGTCCATGAGGTGACAAAGAGTAGGACATGATTTAATGACACAAAACAACAGCAACACCAACAAGAAGAAGAAGGTTGGAGGAGCTGTGTAACCCTGGGCAAGTCACTTTTAACCTCTCTATGCCCAATTGCAAAATGGGGATAACAGCACCTATCTTCCAGGGTGGTTGTGAGAATCAAATGAAATAATATTTGTAAAGCCTATAGCACATAGTAGGTGTTCAAAAATGCTTGTTTCCTTTCCCTTCCCCTTTCATTATGAGGATCAAATGTGCTGACATATATGCAAAGAATTTTGCAAATCTTAAAGTCCCAAAGTCATGCAGCTAGTTAAATACCAGAGTCAAGATTGATAACTGGGTCATCTAATTTGAAATCTAGGGCTTTTTCTACTACTGCATGTTGCCAAAGCAACATTTTGATAAGCTGTAAATTTAATGAGTTACTGGTTATTATTAATAATGAGTATAATTAGTGGGCCTCAAGGATCCAAGATTCAAGAAGCTTATAACCCCATGTCTGTTTTGGGAACCATATGTCTATTCAGAATTTGTATTCCTGTATTCTAGTACATAACACAGAAATAGCTAGACATCTTTTGTTAGACATGTTCAAAAGAAAAATGAACACTAAAGGTTTGATTTAAGGGAAAATATTAGATTTGTTCCATTACTACCTCTCCTCCCCTACACTCCCCAAACACATACCATTTGCTAATTCTGACCATTCTCCAAATGCCTTTCTCTCCAAGGGAGGGGGGAGAAAGAAAATCAGGGAGAGATGTAGGGAGTGTGGTGAACCCTATATGTAATGGGGCTTAATGTGTGGCAAGGGCTGTCATTGTGTGGCTAAAAGGGAAGGAAAATAAACATCTCTAGCCTCTTCTCCTCCCACCCTTCTCCAAGGGAGGCTCATTTGTGCCAGAAAGTGAAGCAGGAAGGTGGAGCTAGAGGTCACTCTGTTCTCTTCAGATGAGGAGGTATGGACTAGAATCATAATTATTTGCTCCCTTAAATATTTTTCATCTACAGTATATGATTGGGTTCCATTTAACTTCTGATCACTTTGTCATTTTTGGAGAAAGGATGACCCCAAGCTCTATATCCAAGTCTTGACCCCTTTCCCACCAAATACCAGGCCCACAAGGAACACCACACAGTGAATAGCAAAGAAACTCATTTATCCAAATCATAAGAAAGCTGAAATCAGATAATGTATAGGAGAATATATATTAGACAGTACAAAGTGAAGGAGCTTTCCCATTGTGATAGAGGTAACTCAACTTGACCAAAAGTGAGTATCCTTGATCTCACCCAAGGAGAAACTCCACAAAGTCTCTAGAGTAGCAAGCTGGAACAGGGAAATGGTGTAGACTGCCCACTCCTCTCATGTCTTTCCTCAGTCTTTTCCTTCAGCAACCTGAAGTGGGTTTGGCCTCCTCCATTTTCCCTCTTAAAGTTGGAAGCCAGAAGTGCTTGACTTGACACTAGAAGAAGACTTAAAGCTTGAAAAGTCCCCAAAGGGTCTGGCAAAGGCTGGCGCTCTCTTGCCTCTTACCAACTCTACCCCACCCCTTGCAGAGGGCAGGGCTTTCATATCTACTAATAAGGAGAGAGGCTTTGGGGCAGGAGTTACACAGAGACAAGGAAACTAGAAAGGGCAGAGGACAAGGAAGATAATGTGAAAGGGAAGTACAGAAAAGGATACCCTAGAATGACTGCTAGACTTGGGGGAGTAAGATGAAAGAACCCAACAGTATTTTTCTTTTCCTTTTTCCTATTCAACCCTACTCAAGCAACTGACTTGATCCTTGCAAAGTACTTTGTAAGGGAGGCTTCTACTTGTAGTCTGTATGGAAAAGATATTCCCCTTGTGTGTATTACCATAATGGTAAGTGCAGGGCTTGAGAGGAAAGGAATATAGGTGTATACCTGATAAACGATCCCATAAAAGGCTGTTCTCTTTCCACAGTCAGGATCACAAATGATTTAGCAGCTTCCACATTAAAAGACCAGAGGGCTTAGAAGTGGAAGGCAAAGGAGCTAGGATTACAAACCAAGAATCACCTACCCAGCAAAACTGAATAAACTGCTTCAGGGGAAAAATGGATATTTAATGAAATAGAGGACTTTCAAGCATTCTGGATTAAAAGACCAGAAAATCTGACACTCAAACCCAAGAATCAAGAAAAGCATAAAAAGGTAATGAGTATTCATAAGGGACTCACTGAAGTTTAACTGCTTATATTACCTGTAGGGGAAGATGATAAAGGAAACTCCTAAGAACTTAATTATTTTTAGGATAGTTAGAAGGAATCTACATAGACAGAAGATGTGGGTGTGAGTCAATTATGATATCAATGGATAATCTCAAAAAAAAAAGGGTTGAGAAAGGGATATACTGGGAGAAGAGAGAAGCAAGAGGTAGAACGGTAAAAATTTTGTTACATAAAAGAGGCACACAAGGAAGACCTTTTATAGTGGAGGGGAAAATGGGGGGATGGGAGGCAATACACATACATACAGATATGTACACAGACATTCAGTTGTGTATAGAAACCTGTCTTACCCAATAGGGAGATAGGAGGGGAACAGAATAATAGATATGGGGGGTGGAAGATGGGGGAAGGCAGTGGTCAGAAGCAAAAAAGACTTGAGGAGAGAAGGGGTAAAATGAGAAAGAAAAACAGAAAAAAAGAGTGGAAGGAAATACACAGTGATCATAACTGTGAATGTGAATCTGATATATTCACCACATGTGACTTACGGTTCCTGTGATGTAAGCAGGTCACATGGCCTATTAATGGGTGGGTAAGATCTTCAAATCTAAATTGTCATTACATTACCCTTAAGAACAGAAGCTGATAGCAGAATGAATTAGAAACTAGAATCGAATAATATGTTGTTTACAAGAGATACCCTTGAAACAAAAAAAAATCATACACAGAATTAAAATAAGCAGATAGAGCAGAATCTGTTATGCTTCATTCAGCTGAAGTAAAAAAAGCAGGGGTAGTAATCATGATCTCAGATGAAGCAAAGGCAAAAATAGATCTAATTAAAAGAGACAATCAGGGAAACTACCTTTGGGTAAAAGGTACCAGAGACAATGAGGGGCAGATAGGTGGTGCACTGGATAGAGCGCTGGGCTCTATCAGAGTCAGAACTCTATTAGAGTCAGGAAGATCTGAATTCAAATACAGCACCAGACACTGGCCAGCTGTGTGATCCTGGGCAAGTGACCTAATCCCTATTTGCCTCAGTTCCTCATCTATAAAATGGTGATGCACTGAAGAAGGAAATAGCAAACCACTCTAGTATCTTTGCCAAGAAAACCTCATAGACAAAGTGCATGGGGTCATGTAAAATCAGACACGATTGAACAATGATCATAGACAATGAAGTAATATAAAAAATCTTATAAGTTTCTTTTCTCAAATATATTGGGAATTGAGTCAAATTTATAAAAAAAGAACCATTCCTCAATCGATAAATGGTTAACAGATATGAACAGGCAGTTTTCAGACAAAGAAATCAAGAAATCTATAGTCATATAAAATACTCTAAATCATTACAAATTAGTGACATGTAAATTAGAACAACTCTGAGGTACCACGTCGCACTTATCAGAAATGGAGAGGATGAGGGAAAATAGGCACATTAATGAACTGTTGGTGGAGTTGTGAACTGGTCCAACCATTTCTGGAGAATAATTTGGATGTAGGCCCCAATGGGATGGAAGTGTGCAAACTCTCTGACCCAGCAATATTACTACTAGGTGTATATTCCAAAAAAAATCAAAGAAAAAGGAAAAGGACCTAAATGTACAAAACTATTTAGAGCAACTCTCTTTTTGTGGTGGCAAAGAATTGGAAATTGAAGGAATTCTCATCAATTGGGGAATGGCAAATTGTGGCATTTGATTGTGATGGAGTACTGTTGTGCTACAAGAAATGATGAGGAGGATGGTTTCAGAAAAAAACAAAACATGGCAAGACCTAAATAAACTGACTCAAAGTCAAGTGAGAAGAACCGAGAAATCATTGTGCACAGTAACAGCCATGTTATAATGATGATCAGCTGTGAAAGACTTGGATACTCTGATCAATATAATGATCCAAGACAATTTCAAAGCACTCATGATGAAAAAATGCTATCCACATCCTGAAAGAGAGCTGATGAATTCTTCCTTTCAACCTTGTTTTGTGTTATGGCTAATATGAAAACATGTTGTACATGATTTCACATCTGTAATTGATATCATTTTCCTTACCTTATTGAGTGAGGGAGTGGTGGGAGGGAGGGAGAGAGAGAATTTGGAACTCAAAATTTAAAAAGAAAGGAATGCTAAAATTAAATAAAGAATAAATTTATTAAAAATATAAATGGGTGCCATCTTCCCAACTCTGAGACAGTGGAATGGAGTTTATCTCATCCAATCATTGGTTAGCCTGTAGCCAGCTTTCAGCACAGCAAGGAATCCATTTATTAGTACTCTAGAGATGGCAGCTCTAAATGGCAAGTGCTACAATTTTTATAGGGAGGAAGCCCACATGGAGGATGACCATCTTATATAGAAGATTCTCTATATTGAGAATATAGAGGATTGCCCTGACTTCTCACCTCTTGACCAGGGTTCCTCTCTTGTACTCTCAATTCCTTACAAATAGATACCCCTAGTTTCATGATGTTAGTGCCTCATAGAATTCTGGCAAAACATTGTCATCTCCACAGTAATTCCTATACAAGTCAGATTCCAACACAGGATTGTAACTTCATCCTGCTATTCTTCCTAAAAAGCAAAAGAGGGGTATTTGATTGACCACATCATCTACTTTAGCTAAGTGTCATTTTGAGAAAAGATCTTTGGAAACCTTAAAGCTCTGTATTAATGTAAATTTGTATTTTTGCTCTGAATGCTGGTGAGCATTAGAGCCTCCCTGTGATCCTAAGCAGAAGGTTTTCTTTTTAGTGTATAAAGGTGAAGGAGTGACTTGTTGACAGGGAGGGGCAGGTTGAAGTCATTCTAAATGAGAAACACCAATCATCTATTATTTGTGGTTCATCAGTGACATCCTTTGGAATATGGAAAGAAGCAAGGTGATTAAGAGTAAATAAAGAGCTTCACGATGATTCCTGGAACTTTTGTCAGGAAGCCAGACTTAGGTAATGTGGCTTCTGTGGTGGAAAAAGTCATCACGGCAAAGAAAGTTTGTGATGAATAAAGGACAGGCAAGAAATAAACCATATAAATATTGTCTTTTCTGAGGTGTAGGGAATCACTAAATGGTAAATCAAGCAACCATTTTCCGAGCCTGTTGACATGATGAAGACAATTATGATTTTGCCATCTCTCCTAAATATTTCTCTATCTAAACCTGTGGATCCCATTTGTCTTGGGGTGGAAAGAACATTCTTCCTTAAATCTATAAGTCATTCCAGGGAGTTCTCTTCTGTCCTTATCTTCTAGACCTGTTAGTTGGGTGAGAATCCAACTCTATATTCCTTCTAGGGGTCAAGTCCTTAAGAGACCCTTGGCGCCTGTGAGGACCTTTATGCCTAGATGAGAATAGTGCTTTTCTGCACACACGTCTTTAAAATTCCACTATTCCCAGTTCTGGGAGCAGCATTCCAAAAAAGAGCCATAAACTCAAAGTATTTTGGGGTGGAAACAGGAAATCCCAGAGTGCATACCATGGAGTAGAATCTCTCAGGAATGTTTCCCCCCTTCGCTGTCCTAGTAACAGTGCTTTCAGTTGGCCCTGCTTCCGGGCAGGAACTGGATGGATGGTAGATGGTGGAGATGAATGAGCCGTGCCTCCCTCATTGCCATTCTCATTGGGTTAACCTTCTCAAATGAAAGAATAGGATTGGAAGTCTAGAGAAATGGAGGACATTCTGTGTCAGCTAGAAGACAAATGAAGTAATAAACTGTCAAGAGACCTTTCTACTGCATAGCAAGTGTTCTTAGTCTCCCATGGCACCCGACAAAGGTATCATGTGGTGTGATGATTGACATAAGATTAAAGAGCCCACATAAAAAGGTGCCAGAGTGAAAAAAAAAGGAAAAATATAAAGTTTCATTTTCGTGTGGATCTATGAAAAAAAAAAAAACTTCTGTTTCTGCCCACCTAAAAGACTGAGGTTCAGACTTAGATTTGATTATAGTAGGACTGGATTTTTGCTGTAACTGGATTGCATCAGTAATTGTCGACTTTAGGGACAATTGCCCGGCTTTTCTGCAAATGTGTGGCTCAGGTTGTTTGGGGATACATGACACTAGGCAAACATTCTGTTCTGCCCCACAGTTCTACTTGATTTGTGTGGGCTGTGGAAATGGTGTACTCTACTGGGACCTATAATTGGAAGAATAAATTATTATCCCCTGGCTAAATGCCTCAGGTCAAATACTTTCCAGTATCAAATTCTATTGACGGCTTTTGTGCCTAACAGCACAATATGCAGCTCATTAGTGCATAGGGCAGTGATGTTTAATGAAGTACTAGTGTGTGGTGGTGGGGGGCGGGGGTGGGGATGAGGCAGGGAAAGGGTCTTTCTCTTTCTCTTATGCAAGTTTTATATATAAGATGTATTTGCAACTTATCTACCATTTGTAGCAATGAGGCCTTTAAGAAGCAGAAACATGAAGGTCTGATGGTACTAAGTCCAAGGGAGAACAAGATAAAGTAATGACAGGTCACTTTTTCAGTTAGTCAGTCAGCCAACAGACATTTAAGTGTCCACTATGTGAAGACTCAATATTTATTTCATTCTTTTTTTTTTTTTTGGTCTGGACCTGAGATTTCAGTTGTGAAGAGAACTCCCTCCGCCACTGGGGATCAGAAAATATTCTGCTACTTAGAATAACAGAGAACTAACTTGAGCTTGTAGTTTGAGGGTGAGGGGCTTGTCCAGGGTTGTGGGTATCATAAAAGTAGAGGACTTCCTCAGAGTCACATAGTTGGCATGTATCAGAGATAAGACTTGAACCCAGGTCCTTCTGATGAAAGCCAGCTCTCAATGCATTAGAACATGCTGGCTATCTTTTAAAATGAATTTTTTTCCTAAACCCCAGGGCAGTGTGAGGGCTAGCATAGATAAGACTGTGCCTAAGAATGCTCAGAGGTGGGAGAAGGCAGGCTGAGATCAAGGAAATATTTTGGTTGGATCATCGAATGCATGAAGGCGATTAGAGGGAAATAAAGTTAGAAAGATATGTCTAAATAAGACTGTGAAGGGCCTTGAACACAAGGTGAAGGAGGTTGTATTTCATTCAGTATATAATGGGGCACCACTGGGCGTTTTCGAACGAGGGAGTCATGTGATCAGAGCAATACTTTAGAAACATTTTTTTGCAGCACTATAAAGAGTGGACTGGAGAAGAAGAAAAAAAATCAGTTATAATCAACTATGAAGCTATTGCAAGAGTCCAGGAAAGATAGTGAAGATCATAACTAGGGTGAAAACGGTGGGACTAGAAATGGTAGACTAACATGAGAGGTATTCCCTTGGGTCCCTCTTGTAGCCAGCCTTCTCTCCTGAAGCTTTGATACTGATAGGACTTTAATACTAATTTATGACCAGCATGTTGACCCTAAGACCCTGCAAGAATCCCCAGTTATCAAAAATGTGTTTTGCATACTAGATTATACTGAAACACCAAGTAAGGGGCCTCATGACAGGTTTTAGAAAGATTTTTCAATAAGATCTAAAATCAAAAGGTTTATCTAGTGAACCCTTTGTTAATTAGATAAACAATCACATCATAAAAATCTACACTGGGCCCAGCACTCTGCCAGGCACTTTGAGAGTGAAGAAAAAGCATAATACGTAGTTCTGCCTA
The DNA here is from genome assembly GCF_011100635.1 of Trichosurus vulpecula. Taxonomy (NCBI): domain Eukaryota; kingdom Metazoa; phylum Chordata; class Mammalia; order Diprotodontia; family Phalangeridae; genus Trichosurus; species Trichosurus vulpecula. Next base: position 407,432,956 of record NC_050573.1, on the reverse strand, counting down.
TGAGGAACATGCAATGTAATGAGGAAGAGATGAAATACTGGAAAAACAGTGAGCAAGACAGTGTAGTATAGAGAAAAGGGTACTAGGATTGGAGTCAGAAAACGGGTGTTTAAATCCTGACTTGACCACTTATTGGCCATGTGATGTTGGACAAATTATTCCCCCTGTCGGAGCCTCTGTTTCCTTATCTGTAAGATGGGGATGATAATATTTTCACTAACTACCTTATGGGTTCTTATGAGGATCAAAGAGATAACATGTAAAGCTCTATACAAGTGTCAACTATTAATATAATACAGAAAGTTTTACTTAAGTGCTTTATAGAGAGGCATCCTGGTGTAGTGAATAGAGAGCAGGCCTCAGGGTCAGAAAGATCTGGGTTCAAGCCCTACCTCTAACATGTACAGGTTGTGTCAGACTCATTTAACACCTGAATGCCCAGGGTATCTTTCTAAGAATGTAAGTTACGGAGTAGTGGCTGATCAGCACGGGTAAAAGATATTTTCTCACCAGGATTTCTCTGCATTAATGAAATCACAGGCCCAGTGTAAAAATAAAAGAGCCCTACTGAATAATATAGGGTATTAAATTAACCTGAGCATCTTATCCGCTCAGCATTCTGGTTTGAGTTTCACTGTATTGCCTTTCTGTATTCAATATGAGCAGGTGGATTACTGCTCCACTCTTTTCATCCTTTTCTCAGGTTTGAAAGAGGATAAGGGAGCAAGCATTTATTAAGTACCTACTATATGCCAGGTACTTTATAAATATTATCTCATTTGACTGAAGGAAAAGAAGGTAAAGGATATGAGGTCTGCCTCCTTGGGAAAGGGCTAAGACAGATCTACTAAAACTGAAATGGATACAGGCATAAGAGAACCAAGCAAGGCAAGATAGAGGTAAAGAGAGAGAGCAGCAATCAATTAATGAATACTAATTTTTAAGCCCTTGGGCAAATAGGTGGTGTAAGAGATAGAGCACTGGGTTTGGAATCAGGAAGACTTGTCTTCCTGAGTTCAAATCTTGCCTCAGACACTTACTAGTGGTATGAACTAGGGCAAGTCACTTAACCCTGTTTGCCTCAATTTCCTCATCCGTAACATGAGCTGGAGAAGGAAAATGGCAAGTCACTCCAGTATCTTTGCCAAGAAAACCCCCAAATGGGGTCACAAAGAGTTGGACACAACTGAACAACAACAACAACAGCTTTTCAAGCCCACTGAGTCCAGGACACAGAAGATCCAAGACAAAACTGAAGCAGTCCCTGCCCTCAAGGAACTTACACTCTTTCCAAGAAGACACCATTCACATAAATATGTATATACAAAATAAGCTAATTGTGGAAGGAGATTCACAGCTTCCTATTTGAATTATTTTGAAGAAACTTATCAAAGAGGCCTCATATAATATCCCTAGTCCTGAAAACCATGTAGCAAATTGTGTTCAGCACAGAGAGATCAAAGCAAAACTGAGGGCAAGTCCATCCCCATTACTAGAAAAATAATTGAAATTATATGTCCTGCTGATGGTAAGTAATGAATGAAAAAACTTTTATAAAGTGTTTAATATGTTCCAAGGATGATGCTAAGCTCTGTGGATACAAATACAGAAGCAAGGACAGTCCTTCCTTCAAGCAGCTCACATTCTAATAGAGGAAGACAACACACACACACACACACACACACACACACACACACACACACATGGGAGTGGTCACTAGGAGGGTTAATTTTGTCCTGAAAGTTACAAGGAAGCCGTATGAATTGATACACTCCCTCCCAAACCCAACGTTAAAGTAGATTTGACTTTGGAACTAATGGTGTGGAGAAGCTAGAATGGTGGGTATAGAGGCTATCTAAAATGGTCAGGAATAGGCAGTGAAATGAAGTATGACTTTGGCTTTCCTAAAATAGTCAATCAGGGAAGGCTGTCACCACTCAGGGCATCAGAGATCCAGGGTCAAAGATCTGGAGATTAAAGGATGAAAACTTCTAAGTTATGTTCTTGGATCCAAGTGGCAAAGCATCTAGAAGGATGTCAAGAAGTGAGCAAGTAGCAACATTTCCATATACAGAGATTGGGTTGTTTGCCTTTATACCATACTAACCTGCTAAATTGTTTGCTGATACTTTGCTGGGGAACAAATACCAAGACACAAATGTATTTGGGGACTGTGGGATATGGAACAATGCCTTGAAAGAACAGTGCTTTCAGGTAGTATTGAACTGTTGATTTCTCAACTAATGACAGAGAGGGCTGGATTTCAGCAAACCTCAGAGGCCTCTGAACCTACTCATCTTTGGTCAGTTTTGTGCATGGCATGGGCACTTTAAACTGGAGGCTTTAGTTGACATCAGTAGGATTTAATACAGAGGCTCAGGTCACAGCCTGTATGTATAATATACATGACATGTATTATTTAGTAGCAAAAATAAATATCTATTGCTCTTGGATTGAAAAGAATCCAACCAGTTTTATCTTCCTATATTTGTTTGGCAATGAAAAAGCCATTTTAAAACATAAATATGACAAATGGTTCAAAAGAAATTCCAGAGTCATTAAATGACTCTCATAAACTACAAACATGACACTAAGGAAATTTTTTCGTAGACTAATAAGAAACCCATTAAACATGCTGGCTGTTGCTAAAGGGAGGGATGAAACAAGTAGGAAGGCTGGGTTATGGCCAAATGACTGGCTGAGACACATCAGAATTTCCAGTGTCCAGAGTCAGACTAGAATATTATGATAGAGAGGTCGAGTTGCTTTAGCACCTCAGTCTCTCTGTTTTACATTTTCCTTCCCTCTTTGGTACCCTTGTTATAGTATCCCTGAATTTCATTTGGAAAGGCTCATTTTTCTCATCTCCTCCAACCATTCTCTGATGTATGAATCTCTTCTAAAATATCCCTGACAAATGTTTTTTTCCCACATTGCATCTTCTCAGCAATGCAATGATTTAAGACAATTCCAAAAGACTCATGATGGAAAATGCTATCCACATCCAGAGAAAGAACTGTTTGCTCTCCCTCTCTCTTTTTCTTTCCTGTGATTTTTCCTTTTGGTTCTAATTCTTCTTTACAACATGACTAATGTGGAAATATGTTTAATATGATTGTACATGTATAGCCTACTTCACATTGCATGCCATCTTGTGGAAGGGGGAGGGGAGGGAAAGGGGAAAATTTAGAACTCAAAATCTTATAAAAATGAATGTTGAAAACTAAAAATGAGTAAATAAATAAAATTTAAAAACTGACTAAATTCAGTGAGGTAACGTGAAAAAGCCTATATAATAAATACTGCACATTGTGATCCAAAAATGACAGACTACAGCATTCATCCATCATTTTTAGGGTGTAGCTCCTAAGGAAGCAGAACTCGTTGACACCTCTCTCTGGTTACTAGATTACCATAGACAGTTTACTTTCTAACTGGTCAACAGAGGGGAGTCTCTCAATATGCAGCCAGTACCCTTCAGAAGTACTATGAGAACCATGGAGGCCACAGTGATCAGAGCAACTGTATTAGATCCTCTGATCACCTGAGGTTTACGTTCTCTCACTGCCTTGAGGTCATTCCAAACCAATCTTACTAATTATCACTAAATGTTGTAGGTCAGCCTAGGCTCAGGTCTGTTTGGTTCAGGTTTAGGACTGCAACCCAATGAGGCACTCAGAGACCAGATGGCAATTAACAAGAGGAGGTTCATTTGAATATAACATGAAAAGAATATTCCACAAAGCTCCAGTTGAGCACAGATTCTCTGCCTCATTTTTGGCCATCCTGTGGCACCATTCAAGCCTAACTATTTATGTACTGACTTTTTTTATTTAGTGCACCAGGAAATTTTGTCAATAGTTTAAGCCTTAGGCCTTTGAGCCAACTAAGTCTCAAGGATGATTTTAATTGCTTTATGAAAAACTAGCCTGGTCTGTGTGGATTAGGAGCAACACTACCTTGTGGCTGGAGAGATGGGCATGGAGTTAGGTAGAACTGTGTTCAAATCTCACCTCATATACTTACAAGCCATGTGATCATGGATCAATCACTTCACATCTTAGACTTTCCTTATCTGTTAAATGGAGATAAGCGACTCCATAGCACATGTGTGGAGGGAAATTACCTGATTGAGGGAATTCCTGCAAATATACTGGTGTACTTAATGATTTATGTATTGATATAATATCGCAGCCATGTAAAATTGCTAAATTTTAACTATCATTTATTAAAAAATGCTCTCCCAAGGGGTGATTCTAATAGTAGGAATTTCAGTGGGGGACCACATAGGCATATACGCCATATTTAAGTGTGGTCCTGAAATTACTTTTATAAACATGCTTTAATAGGAGTGGGGAAAGTGCCCATGTCCTTTACAATAGATCAGTTTATTTCAAGATTTACTCGATAAATTAATAGTATTTCTGCTGTGGTATTATCTTATTAACTGTGGTCAGGAATTTTCTTGTAGGGAGCTTTCATCTTTGTTGCATAATGGTTGTAGAGGATCTCAGCTATAGATAATGTGGGCTGTTACAATGGTTTATGATGCCTTTCTGCTTTCTCCTTTCTGTTCTGTACCAGGATAGGGCTACACCAGAGATAAGGCTGGTCAGAGCAGGTTGGATGACAGAAGGGAGAGAGCTATCTGGGAGACTCAGAGCCTCACATATACTTAGTAGCTGTTCAGTAAGCATTTGCTGTATCGATTGGAATTGAATTGAATTCAGGAATTATGGGAAAGATATTGTAGAGACTTGGTACTCGTAGAACAAAGGATCAGGGTTGTGGAATCTGCAGCCTCGAGGTCACATCTGGCCCTCTAGGCTACTTCTGTGGAGCTTGGATTCAGTCAAAGGGCCACACTTGAGGATCTAGAGGACCACATGTTGCCTCGAGGTGGCAGGTTCCCCACCCCTGGGCCTAACCTAGGCCAAAGTGGTCTCAATTCCTCTCTAAGAAGTGTGCTTAGGAACCCATAACTCATCAAAGACATTTAAAAAAGGATGTAGACAAATCAAGGCAGAGATGTGTACAGAAAAAAATCAGTTAAATTATCTCATTTTGAAAATATCTGTTATATTTGTTCTCTGATATTGGTGGTAAGCTCACGATGACATTTTCTTTTGAAGCTGGGGGTTTATGAAATCTGTCAAAGGGTATCTTATTGGATTCCTAGAAAAATGAGAAGCAGAAGGTCCTCAACAATTTTGGGGGACTCATTATGGCTAAGAATGGCTATAAGGATGAGCCTTTTGGTTTGGGAAGTCAAGTACCCTGAGAGATCCTGAAGTCTCTAATTCCATATAGAACACTGGTATGCAGATATGGCTGACATCCTTAGAGGAAAGATTTAGGGAAGATCCAGAGAAGGGCAGCCATGTGCTAGGTGCTCTCCTCTGAGGTGAGAGTAAATAGAGTAGGACTCTTTATTCCTGAAGGAGCATATGATTGAAGGATATGAACCCATACAAAGTATGGGTTCTGCGATTCATCCCCCAATTGCAGAATACTAGAACAAGGGAGAATAGTGGGAAGTTTAAATGAATTTAGGTAGAAAAAAGTATGCACTGCAGCAGGTAGCAAACTAATGAAATTCATTACAGAAGGACATTTTCCCCACCTTCTGTTTGGAAGAATAGATATCTCTGAGGAAGGCTTAGATAAAATTCATGGATGGTAGACTACCAGTGGGTTGTTAAGAGAAGCTAGGTGCATTTGGAGGCACATTCCTAACTTTCTGAAGTGAGGCTATGGAGGGCAACCTTGTCTTACCAGAAAATGCCGCTAGTTTCACTATGACAGACAGAGACCAAGAGAGAAAGACACAGAGAGACAGAGAGAGACACACACAGAGAGACAGAGAGACACACAGAGAGAGAGAGACAGAGAGAGAGAGAGAGAGAGAGACAGAGAGAGAGAGAGAGAGAGAGAGAGAGAGAGAGAGAGAGAGAGAGAGAGAGAGAGAGAGAGACGGAGGGAGGGAGACAAAGAGAGCATACTAATCACAGATGGAATTCTGTGGGTGATGTTTTTATCTTAGTCTCTGTTACAGACCATTGTTGGAGGCTTACGGATGGTACTGCTTATAGATTGGACCTAGAGTCAGGTAGACTTGGGTTCAAATCTTGGGGCAGACCTTGACCAGGTGGATGTGTCTGGCCCACTCACTCAACCTCTTTCCTCAGTTTCCTCATCTGTAAGGCACAGATAATAACAGCATCTACCTCTCAGGGTTTTTAGGAAGATTAAGTGAGATTATGTATATAGAGTACCTTGCAAAGCTTAAAGCTCTCCATAAATGTGTTCTTATTAGGCTGTTAGGCGAGGACAAAGAACAGCAGGTCTCAGGCAAAGGCACAGCAAGGCCAGAGCAATAATGATCAGACTATTGAATTCTGGCCTCTTTTGCTCCTCGGTGGTTCCCTGAGTGCCCTTGCCCTGCTAGAACTGGTGCATTAAGGACACCTCCAACATACTTAGGCTCAGATTTTGCAGTGTCTCACGTATATTTTTAGGATGGATGATGTGACATTGGTAATCACTTGGTAGTCACTTCCTCACTTTGGTTTTGCACCTTTCCCTTTCAAAATGACTGCTTAATATAAATAAGAACTTCTTAAGTAAGAACCTGAACCTGTAATTTAGGAATGCTACCACAAGATGGCAGTTTTTGGCAGTAAGGTATTAGCACTGGAAATGTTTGTCCTAGATAAAGGTTTCAAATGATAAAAAATATAAGTATAAAATATTATGTATAATAAAAAATTAAAAAGATAAATTTCAAATAAAATTTTTAACAAGTTAAATACTAGATAATCAATAAAGCCACACATACCTTAAAGAGGAACATTATGCATGTATCTTATCTCTCTTTATAAATTATAAACTCCATGAAGGAGGAGATGATAAAAGTATTATGTACAAATGGCCCTCCGAACCCCCACCTCCTTAGAAGTGGAGTGGGTGCTCAGTAAATTCTTGATGAATCAAAGATGTACAACCCAGAGATTTGAGCACTAGTTCATCCTGTTACTAAAGATCTGACCATGTTACTCCCCTACTCAATTGATTCCAATGACTCCCTATTACCTGTAGGAAAAAAAAAATGTCAGCTTCTCTGTTTAGCTTTTGAAGCCCTACACAACTTGGTCCTAACCACCTATCTTTCCCGTCTCATCAGACATTGCTCTTCATCCTGGACTCTGCTGTCCAACCAAACTGGCTTCCTCTCTGTTTCTCACATAATTTTCTATCTCCAAACCTTTGTACATGCCTGGAATATACTCTCTGCTTAACCCCTGCCTCACAGAGTCTTTCTCTTCCTTTATCTTCTGCATGAAGTCTTTCATGATTTCTCCAATTACTGAATTCCCTCTATCCCCCAAATAACTTATATTTAAAGATCTTTCATACATTTGTATTTATTTATTCTGCATGCATTTTTTCATATGTACTTGTTGCCCACCCCCATTAGAATATGACCCATAATAAATAAGGTGTATTTCCTTCTTTGTGTTTGTATTCCTTGAACATAGTAGTCATTTAATAAATACTTGATTGAAAGTCATAGGGATTTTGTTCATGTCGATGGTACAATTGAATATATGGAATGTCTAGTCTCTAAAGAATGAAAATTGAGAGTCACAGTTTGTTAGCATTTGCATCACTAGAAGAGGTACCCACATCGACAAGGTCATATATCCATCCAAGTAATACTCCCTGGTATTTAATTACAGTGAAATATCTTAATTTAGACAATCAGCAATCATTAGAAATACCAATTACTTCAAGTTTTTCAGTATTATAAATAAAGAAGCTTAAATTTTTTTTTACAGATTGTTCTATTTAAAAAAAAACTACATCTTTAGGATATAGTCAGACTAATGTCTAGGTAGTCTTTAGCCAATCAGCAAGGAGTTCCATAAATTATTTTGCCTATTCATTCTAAGCTTCTTTCCCCATTTATTGTTTAATTATCAGTGAATGGCTTTCCAGCACCTGTCACCAAAATAAAATGTCTGTTCTCTATAATGTTGTTTTCTATTAAAGAGGATAAAACTTGTACAATTCCCCACCTTAACTAGACCAGTCTCCCCTTTTTAAAGTACATACAAACAGAACATAATAAAGTTGAAAATCAGAAATATACAGGCCTTTCTTCACAAAGGATTTCACTTGCTATTACCATTGGGATCATCAGAGCTGGATTTCATGATCATGTATTTTTTTAAAGTGTTAATGTCCTCCAAACCAACCTTGTTGGTTGAGTTTTGCTGAGTGGCAAAAGACCATCATGGGACTTGATAGTGACAGTCCCCAAATCTTTATGGTTATCTCCAAAGATCTTTGTTGTGTTTCTAATTTCAAAAGAATTTTGAACTGTTGAGTTCATTTCAATTCAGTTCCTTTCAACTAATCATTTATTTAAACACCATCTGTGTGGTGTGAAAGTAATCAGAAGCTCTTAGTATTCATATATATTCAATTCAATTCAGCAAACATTTGTTGAGCTCCTACAATGTACAAGGAATTGGGAATACGAAAAAATGAACCCCCCTACCATCTTTCAGGTAGCTTAAATTCTGCTGATTCTCAGTCTAATAAAAACATGACACTCAATTTCAGATTTTTTATTGATTTAAACAAGTTCTTTTATTGAAACAAACTGTTTTATTGAAGAAATTGTTTTATTGATTTAACAAGTTTTGTTTATTTGAACAAGTTCATTAGGCTAGACATAGATTTATTTCTATTAGTATTCTATTAATAATAATAAGAAAGGATTCTTAATCTTTACCTTATTGTGGTCTTTATCTTTTCTCTACCTTTCCATCAATTTATATTTCCTCAACTGTTTTTTGTATCCTGGTTTGTCTGTATTCCAACTCCAGCCAACCATCTTCTTTGTTTCTACATTTTGTACCCTACAGGGCCACAGCCGCTGAGATGAGCCTGGGATGTGGTATGGGTCTCTGCATCATTTTGTTGAGAGCTTTGCTTTTCTTAGCCTCATCTAATGCCTAACTACAAAGTGGCATTAAAAGCATTTTGGCTTTATGATACTTTAATTTAAGAACATTATTTATATGAACAGGAGACATCCACTTTTCATTTACCAAGATTAAAAAAAAAAACATGTACACTCACACACACACACACACACACACACACACACACACACACACACACATACAACCAGACAGAAACTGGAAAGCACTCTCCATAAATGAGGAGTCTTTATCTTGGTCTATAAATATCCACCATTTGAAGAATCAGGAAGACTCAGCTCCTCTTTTTTTGGATGCTGATGGGGCTCTATGCAAAATTTTATTGACTGATTGTTTGGAAGACAAGCTTCTCATATCCTACCAAAGTCATTTAAGCAGGTAGGGGTGAGCTTAGGTTAATGTTATTACATTAGACAGCAGATGGTACAACATTACTGGTGGGAGAAAGAGACCACAATACATCCCCCCCAAAGAGAATTTATTGCCATTCTTTGGGTTAATGTTGGCAATATCTTAGCATATTAGTTATGGCCAGTGAGGTAATGTTTAAATAAATCAATTTTGCCACTTTGTTAGTAATAATGATAGTAATAGATTTCAAGCAGACAGCTGTCTGGGTTAGGATTAGCTTTCAGGCAGGGCTTTGAGCAATTTCCTTATGTTTTTTCCTCTATTACATAGGATGATGGGTGGGTAAATCACATTAGATGCCATGATCTGAAACAATCAGAACAATAAACATGTGTCCTCTTTCTGTCCTTGTATGGAGACATACAAGGGGGGTTGTGATTGAGTTTCAATTCAACTCAACAAACACTAATTAAGCAGAGGTGATGGGCAAAGGGGGAGAGTACATAAATTTAAAACAACACCCCATTCCTCGGAGAGCTTACAGGGAGGTTTAAGTGGGTTCACAAGGAAGAATGATGTAAAATTGGAGATGAGAGGGGCAAAAGGGAGACCAGACAAAGTGCTCTAAGAGTTAACAGAACCAGAAAACAATTCATACCATAGATTCAATATAAAAATGAACAATTTTGAAGATTTGTATGGAATATATCAGTCAGAAACCGATGAAGAAGGAGATAAGTAGATCCAGGAAAACAATTTATACGATAACAACAGCATTGCAAAAACAAACAGCTTTGAACGCTGACCAGCACAATGACTCTCTGTGATTCCAAATTCCTGATGATAAGGCATACTACCTACCTCCTAACAGAGACATGGTGGACACAGACTGCAGAATAAGACATAGTTTGTTTTTTTTATTTTTGGTGGTCCAGCCATTGAGGGAATTTGTTTTCCTTAACTATACTTTGTTAACAAGGGGATTTGTTTTTCTTTTTCTTTAAATGGGATGGGAAATGGGGGGGGGGAGAAAAAACATTTCTGTTAATGAAAAATAAAATTTAATTTAAAAAATCAAAGTGCTATAAGAAATCTTGAAGAAGAGCTCATTTTCAGTTGGGTCAGGGCAGGCATTGGGGATCAGGAAAGGTTTCATGAAGGAGGAGGCTCCTGAGCTGGATGCTGCAAAAGACAACTGATGCAAGGTACTAGCAATGTAATGAAAGGCCACTGTACCATTTATGTAATGGCACAAATGGCCATTACATTTTGATGGATCCTTGATCTTATCAATCATTCACTTAGAAAACCTCTGAGCTGGAAGTAATTCCAGAAGCCATTCCAGAAGCCATTTCTCCAACCCATACCTAAATAGGAACCCCTTCATCAATTTAACCAAGGTCATCCAGCCTTTGTATGAAAACTCCTAGGTGATAGAAGCAACTACCTCATGAAGAAGCCCTTTCCACTTTTAACAGTTCTATTTGTTAGGAAGCTTTTCATCACTTTGAGCCTAAATCTGCCTTTCCACACCCTTTACCCATGGCTTCTATTTCTCCCCTCTGTGGTCAAGCATAAAATTAAAATGCCTACTGAATGAAAGAGCCCTTCAGATATTTGAAGGCAGCTCTCATGAGTTCTATGAGTCTTCTTCTCCCCAAATGAATAGCTCCTATTCCTTCTTGGTTTTCCTCTCTCTCAACTGAGGACTTTGCTTCTTATTTTACTGAGAAAACTGAGACCATTCTTATGTGAAGTCCTTCTTCTCTTAATCTTCATCTCCAAATCTTTTTATGTAATCTCCCCCACTCTCCCCTTTTCGTCTGTCTCCGAAAAAGTGGTGATCCATCTTGCCAGGGCTAACTTATATCCTACCATCTTTTCCAATGGATTGCACCCTCAATCATCTCCCTCACTTTAGATTTTCCAATGAGCCCCTATCAACTGTTTTCTTCTAAAATGCCTTCAAATTTGCCTAGGTTTCACTCATTCTTTAAAAAAAAACCTTCTCTATGGCTAGCATCCACTAAAACTATTATCATGTATCTCTCCTGTCTTTCTCAGCCAAACTCCTTGAAAAAGCTTGAAAATTCTTTCACCCTTGCAATCTGACTTCTGACCTCATTAATCAACTGAAATTTCTCTCTCCAAAGTTGACAATGATCGATTAATTAACAAATCTGATGTTCTTTTCCCAGTTCTAATCATTGTTGATTTATCTGCTGTTTTTGATGCTATTAACCACTCCCTCTCCCCAGATGCTCCCTTTTCTCTGAGTTTTCATGACATTGTTCTCTCCTGGTTCACCTCCTATGCATCTGACTGTTCTTTCTCAGGCTCCTTTGCTGGCTCATCAGCCATATCATGCTAGGTATTACCCAAGCTTCTGTCCTGGGCCCTTTTCCCTATTCCTTCTACAATCTCTATCTTGATAATCTTATCAAATTCTATCAGTTTAACTATTATCTTTCTGCCAATGACTCCCAGATCTACACACCTGGACCAATAATCTAGACCAAATCACTATTAGAAATGGAAATCCCAAAGACATCTGAAGCTCAATATGTCTTAACCTGAGTTCATTTTCTTTTCCCTAAACTATCCTCTCTTCCCAACTTCCCTATTTCTGTGGAATGCATCACTATCCTTTTAGTGTCCCAAGTTTGTAATCTCAGCATTATTCTGGACTCCACATACTTAATCATTTGCCAAATCTCGCTGTTGCTACTTTTACGATGTTTTCACATCTGACCCCTTCTCTCCATTCACACAGGTATCATCTTATTTTGGGCCTTCATTACCTTTCCTCTGGATTACTGTAACACCCTACTAATTGCTCTCCCTGCCTCCAATCTCTCCCTGCTTCAGACCCCAATACATGCTTCTCTGCCAAAGTAATTTTTCTTAAGCACAGATCTGCCCATGAGACTCCCTTTCTCAATGAACTCTAATGGCTCCCTATTGCCACTAGGATAACTCCATTTATTGTTGTAGTCCAGTTGTTCAGTTACGTCCAACTCTTCATGACCACGTGGACCATAGCACACCAGGCCCTTCTATCCTCCAATATCTCTCAAAGTCTGTCCGAGCTCATGTTCATTGTTTCCATGACACTATCTATCCACCTCATCCTCTGCCATCCCCTTTTCTTTTCACCATCAATCTTTCCCAACATCACGATCTTTTCTAATGAGTCCTGTCTTCTTACTGTGTGGCTAAAGTATGTAATCTTAAGCTTTGGTATTTGTGCTTCCAATGAATAGTCTGAAATAATTTCTTTAAGTATTGACTGATTTGATCTCCTTGCTGTTCAAGGGACTCTCAAAAATCTTCTTCAGCACCACAATCCAGAAGTGTCATTTCTGTAGCACCCAACTTTCTTCATAGTTCAGTCATACATTGCTACTGGAAAACACTATAGCTTTGCCTATATAGACCTTTGTTGGCAAGGTGATGTCTCTGCTTTTTAGTATGCTGTCCAGATTTTCCATAGCTTTCCTTCCAAGGAGCAAGCATCTTTTAATTTCATGACTGCAGTCACCATCTGTAGTGACTTTGAGCTCAAGAATATAAAATCTGACCCTGCTTCCATTTCTTCTCCTTCTATTTCCCAGGAAGTAATGGGACAAGTTGCCAAAATCTATGCCAAAAATATGTTAAGCTTCAGGCCAGCTTCTGCACTCTCCTCTTTCACTGTCGCCAAGAAGCTTCTTAATTATTCATTTTCTGCCATCAGAGTGGTATGGTCTGCATATCTGAGATTGCTGATATTTCTCCTGGCAACCTTAATTATGGCTTTTGATTTGTCTGGCCTGGCATTTCACATGACATATTCTGCCCATAAGTTAAATAAATAAGATGACAATATATAGCCTTGTTGTACCCCTTTTCCAGTCTTAAATCAGTCAGTTATTCCATGTTTGATTCTACCTGCTACTTCTTGACATACATAGTTTCCTCAGGAGACAAGTAAGATGTTCTGATACTCCCATCTCTTTGAGAACTTGCCACATGTTGTTGTGATCCACACAGTCAAAGACTTTAGTGTAGTCAATGAAGCAGAAGTAGATGTTTTCACTGGAACTCCCTTGTTTTCTCCATAATCCAGTGAATATTGGCAATTTGGTCTCTGATTCCTCTACCTCTTTGAAAACCAACTTGCACTTCTGGTAACTCTTGGTTCACACACTATGACCTATCCATCTTGGGTAAACCTGCACAGCATAAGTTATAGCTTCATTGAGTTATGAAAAGCCCTTCTGTCAAGACAAGGCATTGTTCCAAATATAACCTCTATTTAGCTTTTAAAACCCTTAACAAGTTGGCCACAATCTATGCTATTTTTCTGGTCTCTGTGAACATTATTCTCTTTCCTACAATTAGCTATCCAGATCCTGTCTGCTAACTGGCCTTCTCTCTGTTCCTCACATTGAACACTCCATATCTTTGCAATCTTCGGCATCACTTTGCCCTGACCCTGGAAGTCCCCCATGCTTGCAATGCACTCCCTCTTTACCTCTGACTCATACAGAGATTCAGCTTTAAAATGCAGCTCAAACATTATGCTCTGCATGAAGTCTTTCCTGATTCCCTCAGCTAATAGTGTCCTTCCTCACTTTGTGTATATTTGTATTTATTAATTTTATAATTGTACTCTATATTTTATAAATCTTGTTGTTTCCCTTGTTAGAACATGAACTATGTGCAAGTGGGGATTGTTTCATTCTTTGTATCACCAGTACCTAGCACTTAGTAGGTGCTTAATATCTGTTGACTAATTGACCATGTTGTCTTACCAACTGATTATTTTCTTTGGAATACATTCCAGTGCGTCAGTGACCTTCCTAAAATGTAGTACCTAGAACTGAAGATGGTCCTCAATGTGTGGTAGGAAGCAGAATTTTTTTAGAGTGTAGACTAACCTGAGGGTTTGATCTTAAGCTAGCACTTAGAGAAGTGGGAAAAGGGAATAAATGGGGGGGGCAGGATAGGATGGAAGGAAACATAGTTAGTCTTTCACAAAATGACTAGTATGGAAGTGTTTTGCATAATTACACATGTATAACATATATTGAATTGCTTGCCTTCTCAAGAAGGGTGGGTGGGGAGGGAAGAAGGGAGAGAATTTGGAACTCAAAGTTTTAAAAACAAATGTTAAAAATTGTTTTTACTTGCAACTGCGAAATAGGATATATAGGCAATGGGGTATAGAAATCTATCCTGCTCAACAAGAAAGTAAGGGGAAACAGGTTGGGGGGAGAGTGAGGGGATAGAAGGGAGGGCAGACTGGGAAAAGGGGCAATCAGAATACATGCCATCTTGGGGTGGGGGGAGGGGAGAGATGGGAAGAAAATTTGTAACTCAAAATCTTGTGGAAATGAATGTTGAAAACTAAAAATAAAAATTAATAAAAAAGAGAAAAAAAGAAAAGTGGGAAAAGGGTCACCTCTGAGTAGGATGAGCACAGGGATAAAAGGGATAAAAGATAAAAGGGGAGAGAATCTTTAATTTTCAGATATGAACATGTTATTCCCTAATACTTGATCCAGTTACTTAGAACCAAGAGGAGAGAAGTGTGGGAGTGACAAATGAGAAGGCAGGGAGGGAAGCAATTGAAAGAAGCTGAGAACAATGGTTATTTGTTGCCTTCAGTTACAAGTGTAGTGGTCTCCAATTGCAGAAAATAATCACAATAAATAGACATATGATAACGGAAATTTTTGGCACCTGCTGATACTCCAATTCTAACGTAGGCAATATCTGTGGGAAGAGATGGCGTATAGGACCAGTCTCTGTCACGAAGGGCAATAGGATTTGGGTTCCAGGTAGCTACAGGGGCACAGAATTATCAAAGATAGGAGTTCTTCACATATCCAATCAAGAAATGCTACTATTACTCATGCAGCAGAACAAGATCATAGATTCAGGGCTGTAAGGGACCTTAGAGGTCACCAAATCTGACTTCATTTTGGAGATGAGACAACGGAAGCTCAGAGCACGGTTTGCCTAAGGTTGCACAGCTAATTAAATGTTTGAGTTCAGATTCAAGTCCAGGTGTTCATGACTGCCAGCCCAGAGTTCTGTCTTCCATTCCATGCTGCCTCACAAAGATAGACATCCTCCAGAAAGACTTTTAAATAGCAAGCATGTTCCAGTGACACCTGCCATCAGGACAAAGAAATAAGAAAATCATCTTCAGAGATAGAGCCCAAAGCTGGAAGACACTTATAGATCGCTGTGCTTAACAGGCTCTGTAGTACTTGGGAAATAAATGGACATCTAGCACTACCTCCATTCCTCTGATAGCCAATCACTGAAGGTTCTGAGCATCCTTTGAGAATGGAGTGGCCTGCATCCAAGATACATTATATGGAGATTGCAAAAATGTTCAGCTCTAGATAACCTCAGGCAGAAGTGTGCTGGTAAATGTTTAATAAACCACTTTCTGCTAGATACACTTTTAAGTTTAATATTCAGTATTAAATTTTTCTCCATTACTTTCTTAAGTCAAATCTAGCCCAAATCTGGTCCACCACCTGTTTTTCTTATGGCCAGTGATTTAATGATGTTTTCCCCTTGTTCTGACATTTTAAAATAAAGTTTTATTGGAATATAGCCCCTTTCACTCATTTACATATTGTCTATGGCTTCTTCTGAAGAAGATCTTGTCATTTTGCACCGCTGCTTGGTGCACAATAAATCTCAGTGTCAGAGTAATAATTTGAATTACTATGCCACAACATTTTTTGTATTATCAGTCCCTATTTATCATGTCTAGATAAGAAAATAAGAGGAAAAATGTTTTATTATTTTTATTTTCTTTATTGCAGAGCTAAGATAAAAATTTTTCTGTACTGATTATTATAGTTCGAATTTCATTAATAAAAATTTTGTGGAAATTTATTTTCACTCGTTATATAAATATAATAGCCTCAATTTTGCCTTTCGAACTGACTGTAAAGTCTGCAGTATCTCCTATGTGGCCCTTTACAGAAGAAAGTTTGCCAATCTCTGGTCTAGACAATGAACAAAATGACAATTCAAACCCTGATTTGTAGAGTTTGCTGATTTCCAAGGTATAAATGCTCACACTGGAGATTTAACGATTGACTGACTCCAGCACATCCCTGCCAGGGAAGTAACAGACTCCCACCTCCCCACCTCCTCTTTCCATTTAGGTGAAGATTTCAAGGTTTTTGCTAACATCCATTTTCTCTTCTGAGGTGATATTTCTGTACGTTTTACTTCCACAGCACCACACTGAGTAAAAAATGAATTTAATGATAAGACATGGAAGGCTTTTCTTTAAAACATACATCTCTTTCTACTGTTGCAGACTTCATAATGATTAGAAAATACATTGGGGCAACATTTTCTAATGCATAAGTTATTGTTTACTTGTTTTAAAGGAGAGCCATTTTTTTTCTTTTTGTAAGTTTCATTGATATATTTTGGTTTTGCATCATCAATGTTTTCAGTGTATTTCTCCTTTTTTTCTGCCTCTCCATCTATACCTTACAACAATAAATTTAAAAGGGGGCAGGGGGGAAGGCAGTTCAGTAAAACTAGCCAATATATCATAAAAGTCTGACATTTTCTGGAATGTTTCATATCTATAGTTCCACAACTCTGCAAAGGTGGCTTTTTCTATCTTTTATTTGGAACCAATCTTGATCATTGAAATGTTATAGCATTTGCTTCAAATTGTTTTGTTATTTTTCCCCACTTACATCCTTGTAGACATTGTGTATATAATTTATTTGGTTCTACTTGCTTTGATTTGTATCAGTTCACATAAATTTTTCCATATTTCTTCACATTTATTAATTCTTAGGATGCAGAAATAGTCAATTGTATTCTTGTATTTACACTTGTCTAATTATTAGTCAAGCACCTTTTTGTTTGTAGTTCTTTGCTCCTACAAGAAGTCCTGCTATAAATATTTTTGTGTATATGGAGACTTTCCTTTTATCATTTATATCTTTGAGGTATATACCTAGCTGTAGCATTTCTGTTTCAAAGAGTATGGACATTTTAGTCACTTTCTTAGCACAATTCAAAATAGTTTCCCAAAATGGTTGGATTAATTTACAATTCCAACAATAGCACATTCCAACACTGATTGTTCTGAACTTCTCTCTTCTCTATCAATTAGATGAGTGTGGGGTGAAACCTGAGGATTGTTTTAATGTATATTTCTCTAATTACTTTGTACTTTGGAGAATTCTTTCGTATGGTTGTTAATAGTTTGTAATTCTTTTGAGAACTCTTTATATTCTTTGAGCACCTAAGTACTGGAGAATGACTTTCGTATACACTTCTACTAGTTGCTTATGTAGTTTGGATATCAGACTCTTAGAAGTGATATTTAATACAAAGATTTCTTTCCTTAATCAAATGCTTTAGGAGGGCCAATTTTTACAATGCCTGGCTGATGAGAAAAAGATCCTTTACCATTAAAAACATTTGCCCTTAACTGTTATGGGCCTCTGTATGCATTTCTGTATGATTCTGGCCAGAGGCCCAACCTTAGATACTCTCTAAGGTTTGCAGCAAAAAAAAAAAGAAAGCAAAACATAATATATAGAGTATCTCATTCTGGGTTTGAATTAATTTTCCTGAGTATGATTCTTCTTTATTGCTCCTTTGATCTTCTAAATCAATTTGTGAAAGGTATTAGTTTGATAGTCTTAGAAACTAGAGTCCTATGGCTTAGAAAAAATGCACAAGATATATATTTTTTTCCTTTCTCTGTTCTCCTCCCCCCTCATCAATCAATTGGATTTTGGAAGGTGATAGGAGAGAGGTGAAGGAAAAGAAAGCGGTAAACAAATGAAGACTTCTAAAATAACTGCAATGCTTCTTCCCTTCTTCTTCCTCTTCCCCCCTCCCCCAATTTCATTTTAGTCACCTGGAAAAGCATAAGGCTTCTTTGGGGGAGCAGTGTGAATCTCTTCATTCTGCAGTTACTCTGCTTTGGTCTTTCCTGATCTGCAGACAGTATGAGCAGGGAGATGGAGAACTAGACATTTTCTCTGATCCTCATTACCTCTTGAAGCACCCCCAAATAAAAATTGTGCCTTAGACGCAAAGCAATCATCCCTGTCTCCACAGTTTAAGACACTGGGAACCCTAAGGAAGAAACAACCTGCTGAGTTAACAGCCGAAAAGGTTTATCCCTAATTCCTAATTTGCTCACTTGTTATCCTCTCCTCCATCTGCTCCCATATTCTCACAAGGCTTAACAATGGTACCCCTAGGCTTATGCTCTGTGATCCATTCAGCAATTCCCTTATGGGTATTGCAGTCTCTGCCACCTATCCCATCATACACTTCTCCCCCCCACTCACTCCACTATTCTGGGACAGCAAGCAACAGAACTCAATTCTGCCCCTTCCACCACCCTGTGCAGAGCAGATAGAGGTAAAAAAGCAGGAAATTTCCTCTACTTTGAGTGGCAGCCTGACAGTGTATTGCTCAGCCAGAGAACTAAGGACTAGAGGGAACTGGAGCAGGTGGCAAGTGTGAGTGTGTGTGCGTATGTGAAAAAGAGAGAGAGAGAGAGAGAGAGAGAGAGAGAGAGAGAGAGAGAGAGAGAGAGAGAGAGAGAGAGAGAGAGAGAAACAGAGAGAGAGAAACAGAGAGAGAGAGTGAGAGAGGATATGGTTCCTCCAGGCTCGAAGGAAAAGAAAGTGGCATCCTGCTGAGGTCAGTTCTGATCCCTCATAAGTCATTTGAGGCAGAGACTGAGGCTGGTGAAAAGTAAATCTAGCATGTCAGGAGACTGAAACAGCTTTGAGGTCCAACCCTGGGGGTATTTACATTGTAAAGGGATGGATGGAGAAAGTGAGTGATATGAAAATTAATGGAAAGGACAGAAATTACCTAAGATCTTCAGAGGAAGAAAGCTCAATTGAAGTCCTTGAGCATAAGCAAATAAATCAATAGGGAAGATATTAAGAACAGAAGGGAAGAGGCCTCCAGATCATCCAAACAAGTCCAGGTATCTCTGAATAAATATTGCAAGACAAAGGAAAATGAATCAACACCTGATGAGACAGGTGACCCTGTGGCTGCCCAAGATGGCATAGAAATACAGCAGGATATTCCCTAATGGTTAAAGAGAAATGTAAGAATTGTGAAAGCAGAATTATGGACTGCATAATAGAAATACTTGATGGAAAACAAAGACTAAAATCCATAATGGCAAGTCTCTAAAGAAACAAATGAGAGAGGTGAGTGGGAATGCAAATACACAGAAGTGAAGGACAATATGGAAGAAAAGAAGCAAAAAAAATAGAGTTAGAAGAATATGTGATTGAATTCAATACGTTACTTAATGGTTTACAAAGGACTTTTATAATATACTTCCTCTTCTGAGCAACTCAACTGAAATGAATAAGCATATGTTAAGCCCTATTTTGGCCAATACCTTTCACATAACAGCTTTTGGAGGGAGGTAAGGCAAATATTCCCATGTAACAGATGAAGAAATCAAGCCATAGGGAAGCTGACTTAACCAAGGCCATACAATTTATTCACTCAAATCCATTTCAATTTGATTGTAGTCAACAAAACATTTATGAAGCACTTAGGATGTGCTAGGAACTGTGCTAGATACTGGGGATTGCTCAGTTATGTCTTATTCTTTGAGACCGCATGGACCGTAGCACACCAGGCTGCTCAGTCCTCCACTATCTCCCAAAGACTGTACAAGCTCATGCTTGTTGCTTCCATGACACGATCTACCCGTCTCATCCTCTATATCCACTTCTCTTTTTGACTTCAATCTTTCCCAACATCAGGGTCTTTTTCAATGAGTCTTGTGTTCTTATTATGCAGCCAAAGTATTTAAGCTTCAGCTTCCATATTTGTCCTTGTGATATAAAGAGGAAAAAAAGATAGTCTTTACCTTCAGGGAGCTAACATTCTTCTCTCCAGGGAATAGTGGATAAATACAGATGTAAGTATAATCCAAGGCATAGAGTCAGTAAGTGGTGCAGCCAGGCCTAAAACACAAACCTTTTGACCCTAAGTCTTTCACTTTTCTGGACCTGACCACCAGGAACTTACAAAGTACAACTACCAAGTAAGAATGCAGTGATTTTTTTCAAGGCTGCTTTATCTTTGCTCTCTTGAACAAGAAGAAGAAAAATGAGTTACAAGGGAATTTGTGTTTATCTGTCTTTGGATACTGCTGGCTGTGGGGGCCGCCGCTTCCAGACTGCCAGATCATCTATCAGCTGAACAGAAAGCTGGCATCAGGGAAAGTACCCCATGCCAACGAGAGGCCTGGGGACCTCTCTAGAGGTGGACCGGGCTGGGGCAGGAAGAGAATGGGCAAAAGCAGGAGCATCAGTTTAAATTCGTCCAGGCCCTAAAGCAAACATTTCCATAAAGGCTTTTTCCCTCCATTATTTGGAAAATAAATGGATCGAAAACAGAGAAAAGTCTTCCTTTGATGATTGCTGCTCAGAGGAAGCGCCTGTCAAGGTGTAAAGACAAAAGCAGAAATAGGTGAGTGAAGGGGAATGATTATCACTTACACTTATATTCTGATGCTTTGACACTGAGTCTTCTCCTAACCTGTCCGCTTACCAGCCCAGGCACTTATTTCCTGTACAGAGTCTAGTGGGGATTGAGAGTTTTACCATTCAGTAATCAAAGCTGTCTTGTATCTGGCAAGGCTCTTGTTGGGATGCCACTAAGACCCAGCACGCCTTCAATTTTAACAGCCAGCCTCACAGTTTGGGGACACCCGACTCCATGATTCACTTCCATGTGAATATCTCTTTTAACTTTCACAAATCACCCACTCTAGGAGTGAACTTAATACACCTGGACACACCCACAAAACTGTGTCAGGGATTGGCATGTGGACACATTTATACACACTAGCTCACACTCTTAGTTTCTACATGGTGGCAGCCATTTTCTAATCACTTTCTGATACTCACCACTAATCACTCCAAAGGCAACACTATTCTATTCTATCATGTACAGTCTGGTCTCTACACTGAGCACTCTATCCCCTTAGGGGCTAAACTCCTAATCCCTCCTGCTCTTTAATTCACCAGGATAGGTGCTAATGGCTTCTTTTACAGCTGTGGGTCAGGGAGGATTAATCAAAAACAATAAATAGCCAGGAGCCTTGCTTAACTTGGGTGTATAGACACTTTTACATCAGGTTCTACATCTAAACCTGGGGTTCTTAATCTGGGGTCTATGAGTTATTTTATTTTTTTTTCATTTTTTTTAAATGCAGTTTATTTATTTAACATATTTGGTTTTCAGCATTGATTTTCACAACATTTTGAATTACAAATTTTCTCCCCATTTCTACCCTCCCCCCCACTCCAAGATGGCTTATATTCTGGTTGCCCTGTTCCCCAGTCAGCACTCCCCTCTATCACTCCCCTCCCCTCTCATCCCCTTTTCCCTTCCTTTCTTGTAGGGCAAGATAAATTTCTACGCCCCATTGCCTGTGTATCTTATTTTTTAGTTGCATACAAAAACTTTTTTTGTTTTTGAACATCTGATTTTAAAACTTTGAGTTCCAAATTCTCTTCCCTCTTCCCTTCCCACCCACCCTCTCTAAGAAGTTGAGCAATTCAACCTAGGCCACACATGTATTATTATGTATAACCCTTCCACAATACTCATGTTGTGAAAGGCTAACTACATTTTGCTCCTTCCCAACCCATCCCGCTTTATTGAATTTTCTCCCTTGACCCTGTCCCCTTTCCAAAGTGTTTGTTTTGATTACCTCCACCCCCATCTGCCCTCCCCTCCATCATCCCCCCACCTTTTATTTTTTTTTATCTTCCTCCCTCTTCTTTCCTGTGGGGTAAGATACCCAACTGAGTATGTATGGTATTTCCCCTCAGGCCAAATCTGATGAGAGCAAGGTTCACTCATTCCCCCCTCACCTGCCCTCTCCCCTCCTCCCATAGAACTGCTTCCTCTTGCCACCTTTATGCAAGATAATCCACCCCATTCTATCTCTCCCTATCTCCCTCTCTCAGTATGTTACTCTCTCATCCCTTAATTTCATTTTATTTCTTGTAGATAGCTTCCCTTCATCTTCAACTCACCCTGTGTCTGCTCTCTCTCTTTTACATATATATATACATATATAAACACACATATATATATATACACATACATACATATACACATAGATATATACATACATACACATTCACTTATATATATACATTAACATATATATACACACACACACATATATATATATATATATATATATATATATATATATATATATATATATATATGGATATTCCCTTCAACTACCCTAATACTGAGGTCTCATGAATCATACTCATCATATTTCCATGTAGTAATGTAAACAAAACAGTTCAACTTTAGTAAGTCCCTTGCAATTTCTGTTTCTTGATTACCTTTTCATGCTTCTCTTGATTCTTGTGTTTGAAAGTCAAATTTTCTATTCAGTTCTGGTCTTTTCACAGAAAGCTTGAAAGTCCTCTATTTTATTGAAACTCCATATTTTGCTTTGGAACATGATACTCAGTTTTGCTGGGTAGGTGATTCTAGGTTTTAATCCTAGCTCCATTGACCTCCGGAATATCGCATTCCAAGCCCTTCGATCTCTTAATGTAGAAGCTGCCAGATCTTGGGTTATTCTGATTGGGTTTCCACAATACTCAAATTATTTCTTTCTGGCTGCTTGCAGTATTTTCTCCTTGATCTGGGAGCTCTGGAATTTGGCAACAATATTCCTAGGAGATTTCTTTTTGGGATCTATTTGAGGAGGCGATCGATGGATTCTTTCAATTTCTATTTTGCCCTGTGGCTCTAGTATATCAGGGCAGTTCTCCTTGATAATTTCCTGAAAGATGGTATCTAGGCTCTTTTTTTGATCATGGCTTTCAGGTAGTCCAATAATTTTTAAATTCTCTCTCCTGGATCTATTTTCCAGGTCAGTGGTTTTTCCAATGAGATATTTCACATTGTCTTCCATTTTTTCATTCCTCTGGTTCTGTTTTATAATATCCTGATTTCTCATAAAGTCACTAGCTTCCACTTGCTCCAATCTAATTTTTAAAGTAGTATTTTCTTCAGTGGTCTTTTGGACCTCCTTTTCCATTTGGCTAATTCTGCCTTTCAAGGCATTCTTCTCCTCATTGGCTTTTTGGAGATCTTTTGCCATTTGAGTTAGTCTGTTTTTTAAGGTGTTGTTTTCTTCAGTGTATTTTTCAGTATTTTTTTGGGTCTCCTTTAGCAAGTCATTGACTTGTTTTTCATGGTTTTCTCGCATCCTTCTCATTTCTCTTCCCAATTTTTCCTCTACTTCTCTAACTTGCTTTTCCAAATCCTTTTTGAGTTCTTCTATGGCCTGGGGCCAGTTCATGTTTTTCTTGGAGGCTTTGGTTGTAGGCTCTATGACTTTGTTGTCTTCTTTAGGCTGTATGTTTTGGTCTTCTTTGTCACCAAAGAAAGAATCCAAAGTCTGAGACTGAATCTGGGCGCATTTTCGCTGCCTGGCCATATTCCCAACCAACTAACTTGACCCTTGAGTTTTTCAGTGGAGTATGACTGCTTGTAGATTACAGAGTTCTATGTTCCACGTTTGGGGGGGAGGTGCCAGCTCTGTCAGAGCCGCACTCCTCCTTCCCCAAGAACCCCCAGTCCAGGCTGGGCTTAGATCTTCAGCAGGCTGTTGCACTCCTGCTCTGATCCGCCACTTAATTCCTCCCACCAGGTGGGCCTGGAGCGGGAAGTAACAACAGCTGTAGCTGCCCCACCTCCGCTGCCCCCCGGGGCTGGAAGCCTAACCGCGAACTCCTTCCACTCCCGCAGCTTTTCCCACTAACCTTCTCCGCAGTCTTTGGTGTTTGTGGGTCAAGGGGGGTCTGGTAACTGCCGCAGCTCACATAGTCAGGGCGCTAGGGCCCCCTCCGCCCGGCTTCTGGTCTGGATCGTCCACGCCGCTCAGGCTGGGCTCTGCTCCACTCCGTTCCCAGCTCCCAGCTCCGTGTGGAATAGACCTCACCCAGAGACCATCCAGGCTGTCCTGGGCTGGAGCCCTGCTTCCCTCTGCTGTTCTGTGGGTTCTGCCGTTCTAGAATTGGTTCAGAGCCATTTTTTATAGGTTTTTGGAGGGGCTCGGGTACGGAGCTCACTCTAGTCCCTGCTTACCAGCCGCCATCTTGGCTCCGCCCCCTATGAGTTATTTTAAAAAAAATGATAACTATTTCAATGTAATTGGTTTCCTTTGTAATCCTATGTATTTTATTTTATGCATTTCAAACGTTCAGAAAACGGATCCGCAGGCTTCACTAGCCTGCCAAAGGGGTGCATCACACACACACACACACACACACACACACACACACACCCCATGACCTAAACTGTTGAATTGTGTATCAGTAAATAGGGAAGTGATTACGAATCTTCAACATAACTAAATTTTGTTACTGCCAGACTAGTTTAGAAATCATTGTAGGTTACAACTATAGGACTTTAAGTCCACAGTTACAAGGGATAAGAATAGGGAGTGGACATGCGATTTCATTGGTATAGGAAACGCCCAGATGACACCAAATGTACTCTTTCTTAAACTTATAGTTTAAAAGAAATACTCAGAGAACTGAGAAGTCAAGTAACTAGCGCAGGGTCATACAGCCAGTGTGTTATAAGTAGGATCTGAATCTTAATTTTTCTGGCTCTGAGACCAGTCTCCTATTTACTATACCACACTGCCTCTTACACTATTTACATTATAAAACACTAATAAATGCCAATAGAAAATATCACTATCATTCACCACAGTACCCTCTGATCTGAGGCAGCTGGGTGGCTCAGTTGGATAAAACACTGGGCCTGGAGACAGGAAGACCCGAGTTCAAACCTGCCCTCATAGAGTTCCTAGCTGTGTGACCCTGGGCAAGCCACTTAACACTGTTTGCCTCAGTTTCCTCATTTGTAAAATGAGCTGGAGAAGGAAATGGGAAGTTACCCCAGTGTCTTTGTTAAGAAATCCTCAAATTGGCTCATGAAGAGTCAGACACAACCGAAAGTACTGAACATGAACACCCTCTGATCTATGTACCTAACACCCCTTCCTCCTTAATAAGATAATTGCTTAATGAACAAGGGAGTATATATTTACAGGTATTCCTCTGCATTACACATACCAGATGATTCCGTTTTAGTAGTCATGGCAGCCAGAGAAAAATGAAAACTTCCTTTAGTCTGTAGATCTGATAAGTTCTCAGGAATTGTAGGTAATAATGATAGTAATTAATGATAATGATGAGCACTTTGAGGTTTGCAAAGCATCTTACAAATATCATCTCATTTGATCCTCACAACAACTGTGGGAGGCAGGTGCAATTATCATCCCCACATTACAGATGGGGAAATTGAGGCAGATCAAGGTGAAGTGAAGCTCCACCCACTGCTTTACCTAGTTGCTTCAGATAAGAGATAAATGCCAAAAAACTCTAACGCAGAATCTCCTAATAGTTCTGCTTTGGTGAAATAATCTTTGGAAGAACATTTTAGAAGCAGATTAGCACAGAGGTGTCAATCAGGCCCATGTCTTCTTGACCACTTATCACATAATCTCCAGGACTCCAGTAATAGCGAAGGAAGAGTGCAATTACATTTACGATTTCAATCACAATTACAGGAATGTAACTTACTTTCTAAGTCCTCAGATAAGTGTGAATAGAGATGGTCAAACACTGAAACAGGATTTCCTTAGAAATTTATAGGAAGACTCAGTCTTGTTAATGAATTTGAAACAACAAGCTAAGAGGTGAAAAACCTGGTTTGTCTCATTGATCAATCTGCTCTCAGTCCCTTTGGTATTTTGCATCATCTTTTCAATTTATTTACTTCAAGGTGATGAGCCAAGATAGAGATGACTTGGGTAAAATAATTGTCCACAAATTTGTTAAACTCAAAACTAAATGAAGCTACATTGTCAGAAACCATAATGTCTGGCAATTTGTGTGTTTCCAAAAACTGGTGAGTGGCACCTAGGTGGTGTAGTGCATAGAGAGCCAGATCTGGAGTCAGGAATACTTAATCTTTCTGAGTTCAAATCTGGCCTCAGACGCTTACGAGCTGTGTGACCCTGGGCAAGTCACTTTACCCTGTTTGCCTCAGTTTTCTCATGTGTTAAATGAGTTAAAGAAGGAAATGGCAAACCACTCTAGTTTGCCAAGAAAGTCCCAAATGAGGTCACAATGATGCAGCTAGGTGGCACAGTGGATTGAGTGCAGAATTTGGAGTCAGGAAGGCCTGAGGACAAATCCTACCTCAGACATTTTCTAGCTGTGTGACCCTGGGCAAGACACTTAACTTCTATGTGCCTCAGTTTTCTCTAATAGCATGACTTCGCAGGATTATCATGTAGAACAAATGAACTTACTTATATAAAGTTCTTGGCAAACCTTAGAGTGTTCTATACATGCTAGTTTATTCGTCTTATTATCCTCCTTATTTTCTAAAGTTCCTTGTAGTCCTAAATTTATGACCCTGAAAGGGGCTATTAGAAATCTTTACTCATTTTAAATTCCACATATAAGGCAATCACGTAATGTCATCTAAAAAAATTTCAAATTACAGCTTTGAAAGGAATGATGCAATTCTGCAAGACAAGCAGAAAGTTCCCTCATCAGACTGGTGATTCTTTTTGGTAAATCTCCAATTCTTTATGGCACTGTTGAGAAATATGCTTTCAATAATCCCTAAATTTAAAAACAATGCCTTATTTTAGATGAATCAGGAATTGTGGGGGATAATATGGTGACATATGTTTGGGATTCACAGACTATCAGAAGCACAGGACAGTTTTGTTCAAGTACTTTGCTTGTTTCAAGACAGAACCAGTACCTTGCTACATAATGATATCAGAAAGCTTGTGGACTGGGAACCTTTTCTATATGACACAAGGAAATCATTCATTTTAAATCCAGATTCTCCTCAGGTTACAGGAAAGAAGACACATTTCATCTCTTACTAAAATACTCAAGAGATAGTATAGTTAAGTTGACAACAATTTTCCTGCTTTCACAAGATCTTATCTTATTACTAGAATAGGTGCTTATGATAGATATCAGAAAACAGGCAAGGGATGAGTAGCCTTTTACCTTGATTCAATCTGATCACTCTAAGAGTCTAGAAGGCATTGGGAAAAAGGTTCTATATATATATAAAATATTTACAACAGCTTTTTTTATGGTGGTGAAACACTGGGAACTAAGGAGAGGCCCATTAATTGGGTTGTGGCTGAACAAATTGTGTTGTAAAAAATGAAAAAAGGATTATTTCAAGAAATGTGGAAACACATGAACTGATGCAGAATGAAACAAGTAGAACCAGATGACTAATGAACACTGTAACATCCATATTATAGAAAATGTCCAATTTTGAAGGCATTTATTTAAAGTAATAAAGAGTGACCTTTGTGACCTAATGTGTTAAAGAGACTTTTGTTCTCAAAGAGGACCATGACATCAGGGAAATGATGACATGACTTGCAGTTGACTTGGACTTGAGAGAGCGAGGGCAGGGCAAGGTCATCAGCCTCACTTTCTCCTCCAGAGCCTTCTGGATCCAGTAACCAGATACTCATCAGGAAGACTGGAGATGGCCCAGGATGCAATGGGAGACCTGGCCCTTTTAGGCTAAGATATTTTCAGGTTCTCACTTTGAGTGAGGTAATGCCTATTCAGTAAATAGGCCTCTTTAAGAAGTGAGTCAAGGGATGGCCCCTTTAATTAAAAAAAAAAATCAAACCGGGAAGGGAAGATCCTCAGGGATGCTGACCAAAAGAGAAGCTATAGGAACTCAAAAGTTAAAAGAAGAAAACAAAATGAAGCAAACACACACAAGAAAAAACCCCCTAAGAAATTCAATAGGGAAGAAAATCTCCACTTCCCACCATGATATGTCATAAAGCATGCATAGAAACCAGTTCCAACATTAAGGGGAAGTGAGAAGATAGCCTAGGTCTCAATATACAAGATGGATCTCTTTTTCTTCCTGTGGGAATCATTTTCTAGGCCTTTTCCTCTAGCCTGTGGTTAGCCCACCGTATCACATGACCTTCTAAATCACTCATCCTCCATTGTCTATTTCTGCCTAGGATCTCAGAAGCAGGAACGTCCTGAATTTAGCTTGTGATCTCTGCAAATATTCCCCAGGACCAGGATCTGCACTTGCAGATATCCTGCCTCCATGGAAACAAATTAAACACCATTCATTTACTACACCAGGACACAGTACCCCAGAGGCTGTATCCTTTGTTTCAGCAGGCTCCCCACCCATCATCATAGCCTACCTAACATTACTTTTCAAACCAACACAGTTTTGAAGTCATTCTCATAGAGTTTCGTTCTAATTCTTCTGTCTGGAAATGCCCTATTTTGGACATCTCTCAGTCATTCATTTTCCCTCTCCTTTCCATTCTCTCCTATATTTACACTAATGGCTACACTTCACTAGCCCCTTCTTGTCAGATTTCAAAGGGTACCAATGCTTTTTTGACACTTGAGCCTGCTTTCCCTTTTGATGTCCTCACTTATTAATTTTCATCATCTCATATTTTTTTCCTCCTTTGTCAAATTGAAGGAAAAGTTTAAGAAGATTGGTGACGTACTAGCTGTACTTTGGGTAAAACATAACCTGAGTCTTAGCTTCCTCATTTGCAAAACAGAGCTAATTATTCTTGCCTTGCCCACCTCCCAAGGCTGTTGTGATAATCATGAGATAGTGTACTGGAAAGCACTTTTCAGGGTATGCAGTATTATGAAGGGAAGGGAAGGGAAAGGAAGGGAAAGGAAGGGAAAGAAAGGGAAGGGAAGGGAAAGGGAGGGGGGGAAGGGAGGGGAGGGGAGCAGATTAACCTTCTATGTGTAAGGTACTGTGCTAAGTGCTTTACAAATATTATCTCATTTTATCCTCACAACAACATGGTAAGTTAGGTGCTATTATTATCCCCATTTTGCAGATAAGGAAACTGAGGTAAACTGGAGTTAAGTGACTTACCCAAGGTCACACAGCTGGTATTTATCTGAGGCTGGGTTTGTACTTAGGTATTCCTGATTATAGGCCCAATCCAGGGTGCCACCCAGCTGCCTCAAAATTGAAATATTATTATTTTAAGGAACATTTTAGAGGTCAAAGCAAGTACCCAATCATGGTAGTACAAAGCCAGAAACTGAGTAAGAGTTTTCATTTAGTTCCAGGGACAGGATTTAAGCCAAATATAAAGAGAAAATGGAAGAGAAAATGTTATTCTTTGCCCCCTGAAATGACAATCCTATAGTAATATAATACCTTCAGTAATAGCCAACACAGAAATAGAATTCCTGTGAACTAAATCAAGGATGTGCAAAAACGGGGCGGGGGGGGAGGGAAGGAAGAGAGGGTAGTTTCTCACTGTCTTTTATTTTTACTCAGGGAGCTCAAGACAAATTTGCTTTTTCAGAAATAAATCTGATGATGGATTTTGTCACACTGTGGAACATTGACTGCCTCATAATCACCTGCTTGGACAAATGCTAGTTACACACACACACACACACACACACACACACACACACACACACATATATATTATATATATATATGTGTGTGTGTGTATATATATATATGTAGATATGTATGTATATGCACACACACACACACACACATATATATATATATGTAAATATAAATATATTTATGTTTCTGATTTTGAAAGGGAGATGCTCCTGGAAAAATAGATTTCAGGTAGATCTTAAGCCACATACATTGCAAGAAGTTATATGTAAACTCAGTTTTTGTTAATCAGCATATTTTAACTACACAAGGAGAAATCTAGTTATTTAAAGACCTCTCCTCTCATCCTTTTGCAAACTGAAGGATTATTTTGTGTTGTGAATGACCCACTAAATTAATTGATTAGCAAAACTGTATATTTTTATATCTAGTCAGTCTAAAATATTGCCTTACTTCTGGGAGGTCACGTACTAATGAGGGATAGAATATGGAAATAATTAGGTATATTAAAACTTTTGTTTGTGTATATATATACATATATAATACATATAACACACACATACATATACAACAATCTTCTATAGCAATGAATTGAAATTAACTTCCTTCAATTTAAACAAACAAGAAACCATTTATTAATGGTCTCCTATGTCCACAGTATTGCAGTAGGCATTGGAGAGAGATGCAGAAATGAATAAGACACTATTTCTAGAGTATATAATCTAGAAGGGGAAGCAGTATGCATGGAAATCCTTCAGATCCCAAGCCATGATACCATAAACATCCATGTTTCACTATATTCTTCTCTGCTGGTCTTAGGAGGGGTTGACCAAAAGAGACCCTGGTTAGTTTGATCAATACCCCAATTAACTAATTGAGATTACAGTTTGCGGATCTTTGTTTTGGCATCTTGCTGAGAGGACATTGATAACTCCTCTGTTTAGTTCTTAGTGATTAGGACTACATTCAAGATATTGGTGATTAAGAGTCAGGCAGTCTTCTTTCTGCATTCTCATGATAACACTTCCTCCTGGGTGTTCTTCTACCTTCCTAGACTGCTCTTCTCAGTCTCTTTTGCTGGCTCACCATCCATATCATGCCCCCTCCTGTGACTGTTACTCAAGGTTCTGTACTAGGCTTTGTTCTCTTCTTCCTCCACACACTCTTTCTTGGTAACTTCATCAGCCTCCATGGGTTTAACTATCATCTCTATTCAAATGATTTTTAGATCACTATATTCAATTTCACTTCCTCCTTGGGCTCGAGTTTGCCTATTGGACTTTTCAAACTGTATGGATATTTCAGACGTATCTTAAACTCAACATATCTAAAATTGAATTTATCAGCTTTTCCCCTAAGCCTTACCATCTTCCAAACTTGCACATTTCTATTGAAAGCACCACCATCCAGTCTCCCAGATTTGTAATCTCAGCCTTATCTTGGAAGCTTCACTTTCTCTCACTTCACATATCCAATTTTCTAAATCTTGCCTCTATAACACCTCTCTCCCTCTCCCTCTCCCTCTCTCTCCCTCCCCCTTCCCCTCCCCCCCCTCCTCATATGGTCATCATCTTGGCTCATCCCTGGATCACCTCTCACCTAGATTATTTTAATAGCCTCCTAATCGGTCTCCTGTCTCTAATCTCTCCCTGTTCCAGTCCATCCTATACAGTGCTACCAAAATAATATTCATTAAGAGAAGACTTGATCATGTGACTCCTCTACTCAATCAACTCTAGTGGCTTTCCATTACCTTTGGGATAAAAATATCAACTCCTAGTTTTAGCATTTAAAGTCCTTCACAATCTAGTCCCAACCTGTTTCTCTAGACTCACTGGATATTTGCTATTTCCTCTCCTGCTCTTTGTTATACAGCCAAACTGGCCTTCTCTCTCTGTTCCTCACACACAAAATCTCAATTCCTGTTTCAATGCCTTTGTACTGGCCATCCCCTATCCCTGTAATGCACTCCTCTCTTCCTTATAAAGTCTCTGTCATTCTCCGATGTGTAGCTCAAGCCCCATATTCTGCATGAAGTCTTTCCTAATTCCTGCAAGTGTTTATGTCCTCCTATCCAAACAACAAAAAGTTGTGTTTAACTACTTTGTATATGTTTACACTTATTCACTTTACATTTATACTGTATATATTAATGTATGTACCTGTCTCTCCCTTTAGAATGTAAGCCCAGTATCCTTCTAGACAACAGATCCATAAGAAAGAGGTAGCCTGATGCCTTCAGTTTTAACAATGCCCCAAATCCTTCTAGACAACAGATTCATAGAAAAGAGGTAGCTTGATGCTTTCAATTTTAAGTTTTTAAATTTTAAATGCTCTAAATCATTATTGATTAGAGAAACACAGATTAAAACAATCTTGAGATATCATTTTACATCTACCAGATTGGCTAAATGATAGAAGGGGAAAGTGACAAATGTGGGACAGGATGTGGAAAAATTGGGAAACTAAATCATTGTTGGTGGATTTGTAAAATGATCCAAACATTTTGGAGAACAATCTGGAATTATGCTCAAAGAGTTATTAAATTACCTGTAGCCTTTGACCCAGCAATACCATTACTTGATTGATTTCCAAAGATGACCAGGGAAAGAAGAAAAGAACCTCTATCTTCTAGAATGTTTATAGCAGCTCTTTTTTGTGGTGGCAAAGAAATTGAAATTGCAAGGATGTCCATCAATTGGGGAATGACTGAACAAGTTGTGGTATATGATCATGATGGAACACTACTATGCTACAAGGAATTATGAGTTAAAGGATTTTAGGAAAACATGGAAAATCTTGCATGAAATAATGAAGAGTGAAATGAGCAGAACCAAGAGAATATTGTAAACAGTAATAGCACTATTGTTTTAAGGATGACTTTGAGTGAATATGTTATTTCGTCTATATATCATTAAGGCAGAATTCGTGATTTCAAAGAAAATCATGAATATGCCTGAATGGTCCAGAATCACAGGATATAAGGAATTCTCTAAGTAGATGGCAGAGGAGTTAAAGCATTTATTCAAGCTGCAAAATAGCAGACCCACAGATCAGTGTCCCCAGTTCGATATACTGGCAAGAACCTTCCAAAACCAATATGCCCATCTCACAATAGTGACCAGGAGGTTACAGAAAAATATTATGGCAGCAAGCCAAGCTATACTGGTGCTTCCCCCCAATGCTAGGGCCCTCCAGTAAGATTACCCACTGGCCTCAAGAACTTGCTCAGCACTCTTCAGTCTGCATGAGGGTCAGTCCTGCTTTTAGTAGTGCCTGCTGCCTCTGCTTCCACTTCTCCTCCTCCCTCCACTATGTCTCAATTTCCAAGCTGTGTTCTCTCCTTTTATATAGTCACCAGACATCATCCCCATGACTAGAATGTCATCTGAGCGACCAGAACTCAGGCACCTACCATTGGCTCTGGTCTTAGCCACTCCCCCTAGGACCCTGGGAGCCCCCCCCCCCCCCGAAGCCTATTCAAATGCACGGGAAAGATCTTCTCATTTACTGATTGCCTTTACAATCTGTTATAAATACCCAAATTAACTATAAAGGACATATGAAGAAAGATACTTTCTGCATCAGAGAAATAATTCATAAATAGAAGTATGTATAGAATGTTTTTACATATATACACATGTATGTGTGTCTCATAGTAGCCATCTCTAGGGGTGAGAGAAGGGAAGAAAAAATTGCATGATAATTTTGTTGTATATTTGAAAGTAATAGCAAGTTGTACATAGTAGATTTGTAGTTTCATGTACATTTGTCTTTTATATTGTATTGTGTTATAAAAATACCTGTTTTATTCCATAAATTAAAAATGAAATTTAAAAAATAAAGAGAAATTTTATTCAGGCTCTCCATTTGGGTTACCCTATTTACTGTGGAGATCCACTGGAGAAATTTTCATTCAAGAACTCCATTTGAGGTTTTCCTGTGAGCTGGAGAAATCATTGGGGGGGGGAGTTTTCTTTCTGGGTGGGACTGGGGCTCTGGGGAAAAAAAAAACAAAAAACAAACAAAAAAAACCCCAACCAAGGTAAAACACATGTCTAGAGGAATTCTTCACCCTACTTGTGTAAGGGCTTCAACAAAAGATGTCTTCATTACTAAAAAATTATTTATTGAATGGCCTACCAGACAAATGGTTTCTTTTTCTTTAGACTGATCCAAGGGTCCTTCTTTGCTTACTTCTCTCTCCACATCCCACAAAGAGGCTTAAGTAGAGAGATACACCGACATTACAGCTCTCAGATACATGTCAATTCTGGAAGATGAAAGATGAACCCAAAGCAGGGGGATCGTGGGAGAGGTGGTATTTGCAAACCCCAGAAACAAAGTAAGCTGCTCGGCCCAATTTTTTTGCTTATCAGCCTTGAGAGTATCATTGGAATGTGGAAGGATGTTTCATTTATTTTTTCCCCTTATCACATTATTCCAGAAGAAATTATTCATTCTAGCAATGATTTAATTATGTCCCTAATTTACTTTTCTTCTCCCTATCCTTTTCTTGCTTTTGGTTTTTACAGTTTCTTTTCACACGCCAAGAGAAAAAAAATATCATCCAAGCAGGAGGAACTTTTATGAAGGAAATAGACTCTGTATTCTGAAAGCTTTGGCCCTTCTCAAAGTGATGGAAAGCCCCTTTGCTTCCTGCAGGTCTTGGCAGAGCTAGGGGATTTATTTTAAATTCTAAAAGCCAAATAGCTAATTCTTTTATTACTAATATTATTTGTGTCTACTTAGCAATATTTACTTCAAAAGCAATTTGTAGCCTTTATAAGTTAATATCTTCAGTCTCCATGCTGGGCAGGCCAAGTCAAATCAACAGCATTTATTAGGTGCTTATTATATGTAGGTACTGTGCTAAATGTTGGAAATACAAAAGAAGGCAAAAATAGTCCTCGTCTTAAAATAGTTTAAGAAATTTTAAGGGGGATGTAACATACAAGCAACCATGTACAAATTCTATGTGTATATCTGTATATATTCTATGTATATACGGAGGGAGGAGGGAAGGAAGGAGGGAGGGAGGGAGAGAGAGAGAGAGAGAGAGAGAGGGAGAGAGAGAGAGAGAGAGAGAGAGGGAGAGAGAGAGAGGGAGAGAGAGAGATAGAGAGAGAGAGTGAGAGAGAGAGAGAGAGAGAGAGAGATTGGAGATAATCTTAGAGAGGGAAGACACTAGCACTAAGTATGATTGGGAACGGCTTAAGGTGGGGTTTTAACTGGGACTTGAAGGAAGTTAGGGAAGGCAGAAGAGGGAGAGGAGGAGGGAGAGAACTCCAGACATGGGGACAGGCTAGAGAAAATATGCAAAGTCATGGAAGATGGAATGTTCTGTGTGAGGAACAGCAAGGAGGCCAGTGACACTGGATTCTAGAGTGTAGGAAGGAGAGTAAGATGAAATAAGGGTTGGTGATGTCATCCATCTTATTCAAGTAGATAAACTGACTTATCCCAGGGAACTCCTAGGGAGAATGAGAATTCCAGAATAGATCCAATTTGCCTACTCAATCTGGACAGCATGGTGCTCAAATCAAAGGATGACATAAGACATAAGGAGAGGAATAAAGTATATCTAAATTATTGACACCAAGCCTAGTTGTTTCTTCCTATCTGCCACTAGGCCTTGCTCCTGGTGAGTTAGTTGTAAAGGACAAACTCTTTGAACCAAAATGATGCTACCTTTATCCCATTATGTCAAGAGGCATGCATTTTGTGGCTTGGATTCTTCTGTTCTTCTTGGTATAGGCATGGACTATCACATTTAAATTTTGTTTTTCTGTTATTAGCTGATACAAGAATACCCCATATATGATTGTCCTGACCAGGACTTTTATATAGGTTTACAAAGTACTTTACATGTCTTTTGATCTTTGAATCAACCAAATAAAGTAGATTTTATAGGCATTATTATCTTCATTTGACAGAAGAGGAAACTAAGGCTCAGAGAGGTTAAGTGACTTGCCCATGTTCAAATGGCTAATGAGTACCAGAAGCAAGATTTGAAACCAAGCCTCATCTGACAATAAGTCTATCACTCTTTCCACTACACTGCCTGGGTGGTTCAGAAGACTTCTTCACTTGAGGATATCTTTGAATTTCATATTATAACACAAAGTGCAATCAGCTTACTTGCAGGGTTCTTGCACTGACTTTAGCATCAGATGCTATTCCACTCTTCATGAGCCACTCCAAGGGAAAGAGCTCTATTACAATGAGAAAATCATTATTTATGAAATATGGTGCCTTCAGAAGTTTTGCAGATGTAGATGTGGGTAGATCACGCTCAGGGAAGGTAGAAAAGAACATAGGACAAAATTTTGTTGAATAACTTTCATGGGTGGCATATTGCTATTCTTCCTTATTTCATAAATAGCATCAGTTCCAAGTGGGTATATCGCCTCTATTTTATCCGTCTTGGGTGTTGGAATAAGTCTATGTATTGGTAATTAGGATGGGACTTTGTACTGTTTTCTCTTTCGGAGCATCAGCATTGTTGTAATCAAGTGTCTTTGATGAGTCTGGCCTTTGTTTCTTTGATTAAATCAGGAGTCTTTGATGACCTGCTTACATCAAAGGAAAGCCTGGTTCACATAGGTTTGAGTCCCATGGGTATGATGCACTTTCACCCTGAACAGGGTATACAAACTCAGAGGTTAGCATTTTGTTCGGGGCTCTCACTCACTGGAAGAGTGTTTTGTGATTCGACCAGAGGAGACTCTGGGTAGTCATTGTTAAGGAGTCTGCACCCCTGCTCTGGCCTTGAAAATCCAGATGTTGGTGTTTCCCTGGTAACTATGTACTGAGATGTTGGACAGAAAACTAGAAGCCTGTCTGCTGATTTGTGTTGTTGGACCTGTTGATATTTTCTGTCTGTAATTTCTGTTTATATTTGCTCTGAAGTTCAGAGTGCTGACTTTTTCCTCTGAACTAAGTGAATGATATATGTTTGTTTAATTAAAGTGAGATTGTATACCCCTTTAAAATTGATTTCCTTAGAAAAGCAGATTGAAGAACCCATGCTAGCAGCCCTCCTGCATGCTGGTGTTATTGGCCTTACGCAGCCGCAGTAGCATCAAGTCATATTGTTGTTACAGTCTAGAACAACACTTCTCTTATATCCTCACATGTCAGTACTGATGATGTCAGGTTCTCTAGTTTCCTCAGTTATGGAAAGGTTGCCCTCCAGCAGAACGAACACAGATGAGTTGGATACCAGTTGGGACTTGTTTCATCCCAGCTTGGGATTTTTTTTAGAATTCCTGAGTCAGGAAACATATGGATAGTACACCTTCATGACCTCAGTGCCCGGAGAGGCAATGGAGGAATGTAAATTAGACATTATGAATTTGCACATACTATTACTGACATGGGTGAGAGATGGGAAGAACTGCCTTGCCTTGGAGATCAAAGTACCTTGCCGTGTCTTTATAGTGTTGCTCATTATGGCAGAACCATTTTTTCATAGCCTGCTCCAGTTTATGTTTTTGGGCTTGTAGCTATTTGGGCATTCCAATATGTGCCTTGCATTCCATGCTAAGGGCAGGAGTGGGCCTGCCCATTTCACAAAAGATGATGTTACTAGGCCCCAAGTATGAACTGCTAACATCTTTTTTCCACCTATACTTACTCTTGTGAATAGTTTCCTTTGCTGTTAGTTGTCAAATGGCTTTGTTCTAACAGCTTTTGCTGTGATAGATTGGGTGTCTCCTGACCTGAAATTGCAGGGAGAGGACTATCAGAGTAGTGAGGGAAGCCAAAACCAAGGTAATTCAGAAGGTCTTTGTGATTGATGTTGCAGCCCAGGTGTCCAAGGAAGGACCTCTACCTAAGGGCAGCCTTCATTAAGTGATTATCATGTGGCTGGATCCTTTTCTAATGATATCTCAATTTATTTCAGTAATAGTGTATTACTCACGAAGTATATTTCCAAGGGATGAATGGTGGAAAGAAATTATAAGTTTTTAGTGACAACCAAAGGCTTTCCATCTTTCCATCCTCTGACAGTGCTCCCCAAAGATGTTCTGTGCTACTCTCACTAATATGTAAAGGAAAGTTAGCTCCTAGCAAACAATAACAGGGAGGTTTACATCAGCATGCAGTTGATTGTAGGATAATAGAAGAAGAGATGGGAGGGAATTCACAGAAAGGAACAAGCAATTATTAAGCATCTATAATGTGCCAGGCACTATGTGAAACACTACAAATATTATTTCATTTTATTTCCACAACAACTCTGAGAGGTAGGTGCTATTATGATCTCCATCTAATATTTGAAGAAACTGAGGCAGGCAAAGGTTAAGTAACTTGCCCAGGGTCACACAGCTAGTAAGTGTGAAGCCAAATTTTAATTCTGGTGTTCCTGACTCAAGGCCTAGGTCTCACAGGTTATCTGCTGGTTATCTAGTCCGGGGGTGGGGAACCTGTGGCCTCTAGGAAGGCCACATGTGGCCCTCTAGATCCTCAAGTGTGCCCCTTTGACTGAATCCAACCTTCATAGAACAAATCCCCTTAATGAAAGGATTTGTTCTATAAAACTTGGACTCAGTCAAAAGGTCACACCTGAGGACCTAGAAGGCCACATGTGGCCTTCTTTGAGGCCACAGGCTCCTCACTCCTGACCTAGTCTAAGCTGATTGTTGTACAGATGGCGCAACTAAGACCCCTCTCCCCAAGGGGCTAAGAGATTTCCCCAAGGTCATGCGGGTCGTGATTGTGTCAGGGCCAGGATTCAAACTCAGGTCATGAGGCTGACTCCAAGTCCACTACTCCCAAGCTCATGATGCCTTGGGCTCGCTGTTACCCACATGGATAATTATGATGAATAGCACAACAATAACACCGTCCTCCTCCAAGACTGGAGTGCAGAGGATGAGGAAGTGACCTCTAGGTTCTTCCTAGCTAGATTTGAGATGTGCAATGGCCATCTTTCTGGTTGCTGAGCACCAGGCTTTTCCAATTGCGCTGCAGTTTGAAGCCCACTTCTGCTATGTATGTTATCTTGTCCTATTAGAATGTAGGCTTCTTAAGAGCTGAGACTATCTCACTTTCCTATTTGTATCACCAGGACTTGGCACCTTTGTCATTGTTGTAGTTCAGTCACTCAGTAGGGTCCAACTCTACGTGACCCCATGTATTTTGTCCATGGGATTTTCATGGCAAAGATACTGGAGTGGTTTTCTTTTTCCTTCTCCAACATATCCCCATTTTACAGATGAGGAATTGAGGCAAATAGGTATTAAGTCCCTTGTCCAAGGTCACATAGCCAGCAAGTGTCTGAGGTCAGATTTGAACTCAGACCTTCCTGACTTCAGGACCAGTACTCTATCCACTGCACTACCTAACTGCTCCCTACTTGACATATATTCCTTCATTCATCAACAACAGTAACAGCAGCAAAATTCTTGTGTATCTTTAATGTCTTAGACTTGCAAAGAGACTATTGTTTACAATGCCTCCTGTAAGGAAAGCACTGCAAATACGAGTATTCCTATTTTTCAGATGAGAAAAGTGAGGCATGGAGATTTTAAGTGACTTGCTCCAGGTTGGGAAGTGGAAGACATGGGACTCAGACTTCAGTTTCCTAACTCCAAGTCCAATGTACTTTCCATTAATAACAACTTAGCACTTCAAAGTGTATAATGTGCTTTACACAAACATCTCAGAATAAGGCTGTCAGGTAAGTTCTACAGGTTTTACTGTCCCAATTTCACAGATGAGTGAACTGAAGCTCAGAAAATTTAAATATCTTGCTCTGAGTGACAGACCTAGGAAGTGTCAGAGATGGGATGAGAATCTACTTTTCTCCTGACTCTAAGACTATGCTATGTCTCCTTCCTTACATGATAAATACACCCCAAGAAAGATTTTTGGTTTCTATGTTGGGTAAGGACTGGAACACTCAGAGAAAAAGCCAGGTAACCACTGAGATTCCTTCAAAACTGTTTCATACCTCCTAGGGAATTCTCTCAAATTCATACCATGTCCCTTTGTCATGGCAGGCTCCCAAAGGGAACTGGTTCCCTGTTCCCATGAAGCAAAACTCTAATCAAAAGCATCGATGGAAATAAGAATTGATTGGGTCCAGAGCTGTGCCAATGGATTACGGAACTAGTACCCAAGCACAAGCCACTCCTCTAATTTATCTACTAGACCACACTGCGCCTTGTCTAATAAGTCACACAGGCTGATTTGCACATGGCCATATTGGTACAGGATTGCACTGTGTTCTATCTAGTACTGAAGCGTTTTAAAGTGGCCAAGATTCAGTTTGCTCAAGGATCTGTCATAATTTCCATCATTATGAAATAGTGATTAACCAATTTTATTTATCAAGCATTTATCAAATGCCTACTCTTTGCCAGACACTGTCTCTGGGCACACAACAACTAGGAAGGGCCTCTCATGCAAGGGACCAACTGAGCTGAATTGCAAAATAAATCATGGATTCCAAGAAGCAGAAGTGAGGAGATAGAACATTTGCAGGCATATCAAGAAATCAATAAACATTCATTAAGCACCTACTATATGCTAGGTACTGTGCTAAGCTCTGGGGAAAGCTACTAGTAAGGCAAGGGGATGGGAGATAGAATGAGTGAAGGACAGCAAAAGGACCAGTATGTACCAAGAGGGCATGAAGTGGAGCAATGTCTAAGGAGACTGGAAAAGAAGGAAAGGGCCAGGTTGTGAAGAGCTTAAAATGCCAAAAAAGAAGACATTTTCTTTTCTTTTCTTTTACTTTTTCCTTCCCTTTCCTTTGCTTTTTCCTTTCTCCTTTCCTTTCCTTCCTTTCCTTTCCTTTCCTCATCCACTTCCCTTCCCTTCCCTTCCTAGAGGCAAGAGAGACACAGGAGTTTAGTAATTTAAGAAAGTCGCTTTAAATAATTATTTTAAAATATTTATTG
The DNA here is from genome assembly GCF_011100635.1 of Trichosurus vulpecula. Taxonomy (NCBI): domain Eukaryota; kingdom Metazoa; phylum Chordata; class Mammalia; order Diprotodontia; family Phalangeridae; genus Trichosurus; species Trichosurus vulpecula. The sequence goes on along the minus strand of NC_050573.1, from coordinate 407,392,143 downwards.
ATGGCTTTTATTTTTATATCACCATAATATCCAAGTGCTCCAATCTGTAGTCTCTCACCTTTGCAAAGAGAAAAGTTTCATTTTCATTTTCTTCTACCACTCTCTTGCTCATGTTTTGTCTCCCCATATTGGTATGTAAGCTCCTTGAGGGTAGGGGTTGTTTTCTCTTTAGTTTTTAAGTATTGTATACTCAGTGCTTAGCTTGGTGTTTGTACATAATAAATGTTTAGAAACTTATTCATTCATTCATTTTTCTTTGGGTCCAGGCTTGCTCATTTGTTTCAGCAATCCGGCTAGCAGCTTCTGTGGGGGAGTAAGATCCACCCACAGCCAGCACCCTGGAAAGCTGTCAACAGCACAGTTTCTTTTGATCTGCTTAACTAAGGAAAGCAAGGTGAAGGGGTTGACAAATTTACTTTAATCCAGCACACAGACAGCATTCACTTAGTGCAGGGGAAAAAGCTAGCACCCTGAACTTCAGAACAAAATACAAATTACAAATATCAACAGACAGACCCAATACAATTCATAGTTTCCAACATCTAGGTTCAGCCCGGGAGCTCAGAACAAGCACTGGCCCAGAGTCACGAGCCACCACTGCTGCAGCAAAGAGCTCCAAAGAACAGACAGCCAACCCCTGGTTTTTATATCTTTTTCAGCATCAGGGGTGAGTCACACATGCAACTCACCCACGTGACCTAGAATTGTCCCAAAGAGGCAGACTTAAACCCACAGGGTCTAAAAGCCTCTGCTCTCCCAGACATGTAAACTAGGCCCTCCCTGGAGTTAGCCCCACCTTGGGCCCCACCTTAGTTGCCAATCCACACCCACTAAGGTTTTACACCTAATAGGGGTTTGGGCCTGGGCTTAGCACCTAGTAAGGCTCAATGAATTACTCAAAGGGAACAAAAGCCAAACTATTCAAGAGCATTTGTTGAACTGAGTGCTAAGGAGCCCATTTTTGCTTACCAACACATCATTATATTTGCACAGTAATTTATTTTTTTTCATATTTTTATTTTCATTTACAATATTTTAGTCATTGGATATATTGCTTTTGTCATCTTGCTACTTCATTTTATATCAATTCATTTTAGTCTTCCCCTTCTTTTCTGTCTTCATATTCATTCGTTCTTAAAGTACAGCAAGATTCCATTTAGAAACAATGACCACAGTGCAATAATATTCCCCTGGGGCTGCTAGAGTCCCAGGCCTGGAGTCAGGAAAACTCATCTTCCTGAGTTCAAATCTGGCCTCAGATACTTACTGGCTGTGTGACCCTGGGCAAGTCACTTAACCCTATTTGCCTCAGTTTTCTCACCTATAAAATGAGTTGGAGAAGGAAATGGTGAACCACTCCAGTATCTTTGCTAAGAAATTCCCAAATGGGGTCACAGAGTTAAACAAGACTGAAGAATGACTGAACAACAACCCTATTCCATTACATTCATGTACCACAATTGTTTAGCCATTTCCCAATGGATGGGCTTTGTTTCCAGTTCTTTGCTACTACAGGAAGTTCTGCTATAAATATTTTAATGTCTATGGAACCTTTCTTCTTCTTGTTGACCTCTCTGGGATATATGCCTAGCAAGGAGATCTCTATTTCAGAGGTATGGGTATGTTAGTAGCTTTCTTTTCATAATTTTAAATTGCTTTCCAAAATGAACCAGTATATTTGTACAAGTTTAGAACAACCACTGTGAAAAGTGGGTTAGTGAACTGATAAGGCAGGTATAGTAGGATTACCTTGCAGTAGTGAGGTTGTATAAGATAAATTTGTTGTGTATCCAATCAGAATAGTTGTGTGATTTTCTCTACCTTTGTTTAGAAGCATGTAGGAGTGAAGGCAGTAGATGGTGACAGTGATCCAAGGCTGAGGATTGGCAGGGTATATTCAATAAAATGATAGGGGAGCTGGATACTCAAGGAGAGGATAGTGTAGATTTGAATTGGTCTACCAAGGGGTTGAGATGAGGAAAAGAGGAGAGAGTGGCTACTGCAGGGAAGTTGGCCTGGGAGAGAACTGAGGAGTCAAGGGATGGAAGGTCATGGTGTGGATGAAGAATAGGGTTTGATAAGGGAAGCCAGAGAGAGAGAGAGTAGGAAAGCCAATAGATTATGGTCAGATGAGGTGATTGAAGAATTCTTGAACATGGAGGTGATACCTTTGTGGATTATGACAAGATCAAGGGTATCTTTGTATGTGGCTGAAGAGTGGTGGAGGAATAGCTCTTGGGAAGTAGGTTGAGGAATTGACCTGGTTCAGGGGTTTGAGGAAGAGTCAATACGTATGTTGGAGTCCCCTAGCATGAAAATAGAAGTTGGAAGATGGAAAGATCATGAAGAGAGAGTGTAGAGAGAGAAGAGAGCCAAAGACAGAATTCAAGGGAACACTCTGCTCAGCTCTGGGATGGGACACGCATGATGACATTGCAGGAGAGACTGAGAAGGAACATTATCTTTTCTTCTAAACCCATCCCTCCTCCTCACTTTCATATTTTTGTTAAGGACAACACCCTTCTTTCAGCATCCAGATTTGCAACATTAGAATCATCCTTGACATTTTATTCTCACTCAGTAGCCCACCCTTCCATGTGAAATCAGTTGCTAAGATTTGTTGATTCCACTCACTCCATATATCTTGCGCCTGTTTTCTTTTTTCCCCATTTAACCTACAGCCACTATAGGTAAGACCCTCACTGGTTCTTGTGGAGACTATTGCAATAGTCTCCTATTTGGATTCCCTACTTTCATACTCTTTTCCTCTGAAAATCTATCTGTGCTAGTAAATGTTTAGCTACTGGCTCTCCAGGAAAAAAAGGATGCCTGACATACTTTTAAGTTTGCATTGTTAACATTTTTCAATCACTTTCTTAATTCCAGTCAATCAATAAAATAAATAAACCCTGATTTTGCAGCATTTGCTGATTTCCAAAAGTGTAAATATTTACTCTAAAATTTAGCCATTGGCTCTTGGGAGTGGGTTTGACTTGGCTCCAGCACTCATATGCTTTCTATTCATTCTTCCCCCACCCCCATCCTCAGAGCAAACAACTTCTCACTGAACTTACTACACAGAAAATGTAGGCTTCAAGAGACTCAAGATGATTTCTCCCCATGAGCATACCATTCTCTGGTTGCTGAAAATGACCCTATCTCTTTCAGAATGTTTCTTTGCTGGTTATTTTCTCTGCAAGAGGAGATCCTGACTGTGAATATTTTTCGGTCCCTCTGAGTATTAAGCTTCTTTGCTGGTGGTTCCCTAAAGTGTACAACCTAAGTAAATTAAGAACATCTAGTCTTCATATCTCCTCCTGTTTATGGACAGCCTTGGAGAGTGGTAACCATAGCTACCTTGTTACATCCAAGTGGCTTTGAAGTGAATTGCTCTGAAGGAAATTTTGAGCTGAAACCACAAGATCACATTGGGGAAAGTAGATAGAAAGAAAATTAAAGAGAATAGAGGTGTCAGAGCTCTGGGAGGTGAGGAGGCTGGCTAGAAAGCTCTGGGTAGCAGGAAAAGATGAGAAGAAAAACCAAATAAACTCTGGACTTTGCATCTGAGGAGAAACCACTAAGCTTTCAAAACTGGATACCTATCTCCTTTCCTAGTGTCTCTTAACAGCATAATCTCTGTAAGCTTTTCCTTAGCCTTTGTGAGTCTTCTGTTGTTATCTGCTGGTTAACCTCCTTCCCCTGTAGCCTTTTCAGAATCTCTTGAGAGAATAATGATTCTGTCATTTGCAGATCTGCCCAGTATTTATTACAAAGTTCATGTATTGTTTTACATGCTTAGGAATTTAATAAGGAAGTTCTGGGAGTGCTATGGATTTGTTTAGACAATTGAGTCATGCTGATTATCTAAGTCTCCTAGTCCTAGCTTGGTTTGAATAATGAACTTCAACCATGAAGTTTTGCATTTAGATAGAACAGAATCAGGCAAAATAATCCCCTCTCTTCAAGAGGTCAGGCATTGACACAAAACAGTTTTAGAAACTGCTGAAAAGAAGGAAGGGAGAATCAGTATTAGAGACGAGGGGATAATAAATTTAAAGCTGAAAGGGACCTTAGGGAACAATGCCACTTTGTTGTTCTTATTATTTTAACATTTTTATTTATTGTGTTTTTAATTTATGGAATAAAGCAAACATTTCCATAACACAGTATAATAAAGAAAAGATGACTGCACATGAAAATGTAAATCTATTATGTACACGTTGCCATTTTTAAAATATTTAATATGGCTACCATTAGACACAAATGTGTGTGTGTGTGTGTGTGTGTGTGTGTGTGTGTGTGCGCATGTGTGGTGACATAGTCTGACTTGAGCTTTAGGAAAATAGCTTTGGTGGTTGAATGGAGGACAGATTGGAGTAGGGAGAGAGTCAAGGCAGGTGGATCCATCAGCAGACTATTAGAATAGTAATCAGGGCCGTCACCCGAGTGGTGGTAGTGTCAGAGGAGAGAAGAGGGGCATAACTGAGAGCTTTTCATAAAGGAGAAATCAGCAGGCCTTGTCAACAAATTGGATATGGGAGGGTTAGAGATAGTGAGATGTTGAGAATGATACCTAGATTATGAGCCTGAAGGTCTGGGGGGATAGAGTTGCACTCTACAGAGGTGGTTGTGGGGGAAGGTTTGGGAGAAAGGGAATGAGTTTGGTTTTGGACATGTTGAGTTTAAGATATCTACTGGGCTTCCATTTTGAAATATTTGAAAGGTAGCTAGAGATATGAAATTCAAAGTCAGAAGAGAGATTGGGGTAGGAAAGATAGATTTGAGAATTGTCAGCAGAGAGAGAGATGGTAATTAAATCCACAGAAGTTGATGAGATCACCAGGTGAAGTAGTACAGGAGGGAGAAGAGAGGAGGGTTTAGGACAGAACCTTGAAGGACACCTAGAGTTAGAGGATATACTCCGGATGAGGATCCAGCAAAGGGGAGTTTTCTGATTGGTAGAAGGAGAGCCAGGAGAGAGTTGAGAGTGGGTAGGCTGAGACAAGAAACAGAAGTGGAAACAGCTAGTAATCTCTGTTACTTCTTCTTTATATGACCTTGGACCAGTCACTTCCTCTAATATGAGGCTCATTTTATTCATCAGCACAATGATGGGGTTGAATTTGCAGACGTCTAAGACCTCTTTGAGTTCTAAATCATTGGATCATAGGCCCACAGATTTAGAACCAGAAGATACCTTAGAGGACATGAAGACCACCCATGAAGGAACTGAGGCCCATAGAAATTAAATGATTCGTCAAGGGTCACATAGTAAGTATCTGAGGTAGAACTCAAATCAGTCCAGTGCTCTATCCTATAGCACACTACCTTTATCAATGACTTATTTGACAAGAGAGAACCTTTGTTAGTTGTCCTGATCTATATCTGGCCACTGGACCCAGGTGTTTCTGGAGGAGAAAGTGAGGCTGGTGAATTTGCACAGCCCTCCCTCATTTAAATCGAATTCACTTGCATGGCATGGTATCACTTCCCAGAAGCCACGGTCCTCTTTGAGAACGAAGGACATATAACAAAAACAAAACAACATTTGACTAGGATATAGAATGTGAGAAGTGTGAATAATATGAAATAGTCTGGAAAAAAAGTCTTGGCCCAGATTGTGGAGAGCCTGACATGCCAGGCTTTAGAATTTGTCTTATGTTGTTTTCTGCCCCAAATTAGGAGGTAAGGTCTTTGCAGGCTGGGCTGTACCATACTTGTCTCTCCTCATCTCACTGATTGCCTGATTGACAAGGGAAGCTAGTCCTCCATAGGCATTCTGGGAATGGGTTTCAGAGCATTGCCGAGATTATAGTTCTGGAACTGGAAGGGAATTTAGAGGCCATTGAGTGCAATTCCCTCACTTTACAGTTGAGGAAACTGAGTCTCAGAGAGGGAAAGTTACTTGACTTTACACAGCTGATTAGTGTCTGGAATGGGATGTGATCCCAAGTTTCCTTGACTCTAAGCCCAACACCACCCATTATATCAAGTTTCTCTTTCAAAGTACAAAGTATAGAGTAAAAGAACAATGAGTATGTCCCTGCCTCAGGCCTCAAAGAGGAGGGTAAGTGAAATGACATTTTTTTAAAAAAAAGTTTGAATGAATCAGTAAATAAATAAGGTCTCTCACATGGTATTTGCTTTCTTCATTTAGTGATATAGGGATGAAAATTGTTGTTTACTTCTCTAAATTTTTTTCAAGGTCAATCCCTAACTTGGAAGTCACCCCGGGATGAGGGAGGGGAACTTATAAGAGTTAAATGCTGACTACAGAATCTTTTGAGGGGGGAGAGAACCATCCCAATCAGGGGAATCAGGAAAGGCCTTTATCCAAGAGGTGTTGCCAGAGCTGAGCCTTGAATGGAATGCTGTGAATGGTAAAAATATGAATGTGCCCGTGTAGATATAAATAGGGTAGGCTCCTTACACAAAGGACCAGTATTTCTCCCTGTCTCTATGGTATCTTTCAATAAAGCATAGAGATGATAATTGAAACCATGGGAGTTAATAAGGTCACCAAATGAAAAAAATAGAGAGAGAGAAAAGAGAAGACAACTCAGGACAGAGCCTTTCAACTCCAACAATAGATCTAATATAGATATAACATAAGGAAAGATGAAAATGACCAAGAAACGGATGATAGGGCTCACCATTCTTAATTAGAGTTTTCTTAAGAGTCACAGAAAATTGGTATATTAAATCAGAGGGGCTATATGTATGTATGGGTGAAGTATTGATTGAATTAAGCAATCAAGTCATACCACACCACTTAAATTAAGTGATTAAGGGCTGTGGATACCTTAGCCAGGTGAAAGCAATCAGTCAGTCTCAGCCATAGGTTTCACATTCAATCAACCCATCGGTCATAGGCTTTAGACTAAGTCTTTGGAGCTGGGGTATCATCGCACAGGAATTGTGTTCAGACTGAGGAAATTTGGTCATGCTTCAGGGGTCATCTATAAAATATCAGGCCAGTTGATGCATCTCTGGTTTGTTGAGCATCTCTGAACTTATGCCAGAGATGAGCTTGAGGGTGCTATTCTAGCAAAACCACTGAGAAGGAACTGGTTGGGAGGGAAGGAGAGACCATGGCGTTACCCCTTCCCCTGACCCTCTTCTTTGGCCAGAGGAGAACTTTCAAGCTTATGAAGTTCTGGAGGATATGGAATTTTTCATCTTCCTGTCACTTTCCCTGGATTGAGTACAACAATTTTGGCATTGGGAGTCAAGGACAGACTGGACAAAGATTGGCAGCTCTAAAGCTACCTAATGCCTAAGGGGGACCTTTGGACATGACACAAACAAGAGAAAAGGACTTCCTGTAACCAAGAGCAGTGAGTTAGTTACCTTTTTTTTTTTAACAAAGTGCCCTCTAAGCCTGAGCCTATTTACTCATAGACTCTGTATGTACTTGTGGGAGAGTGTGTCATGAACTTTTGGGGGATGTTTTATACCAACCATAAAGAACTGTACCACCTTAATCAATACCTTTTTCTAAAAGCCTTGAAGGCTGGCTGATTAAAATTATTTTCAACTGATAATCTTGGTGGAAAGCACACTGTAACGGACCTGGTTTGATAGTACAAAAAAAGGCACCTCTACCTAACTCTTTAGGGAGTATCCCCAGAACCTGGAAAAGATGTAGTAACTACATTTTAGGGACTTAATTTATCAGGACTAGAGGGGGTTGGGATAAGAGCTTCAGAACATGTACTACATGAATATTATATTTAATTTAAAAGACACAGAATGAGTGATATCTCATCAAATGACAGTATCCATCTTATCAATAAGATGAGAAGTGCTTTCACTCATGATGAGGCATGAGTTTGTGGTCTATAGGGTTTTTATCATGTAAAGTGACTCATGCAGCAAAACATTTGACAATGACTATTATTCTCTCGTACCTTTTGGATAAATGAAGTAACAGAATTACTTGGTGGGCATTAGAAAGAATTAGGCTGAGAACTGAGCTTTGAACTCACAGCCCTTACATTTTTCAGCAATAGCTCAATGCTACCAAACAATTAACCCTTCCCTCCTGAAGTGATATTGCTTCCTCCTTTAGGAGGATGTACCCTATAATCTGGCTGTTTTACCTTTGCAGTTTCTGCCCCAGGAACTGTGATTCCTTGGAAGAAGAAGTGGAGGAATAGGGGGTGGTATTCTTGGTTCAGTTATGCCAGGAAGTAGGGTAGTCTGGCAGTTACCCTTGTGACAGTATGGGGTCAGGGGGAGATGGGCCAGGAAGATATCACCAGGGTGGCAGGACACTGAAGGTGATTGCTGCACAATGTGAGAGGACCTTGAAGATGGCATCACAAGGATGGCAGCTGATATTGGGAAGATATATGCCCTTCCAGTGGTGAAGTGAGTCCCATGTGAGGAAGCTAGCACCATTCTCACTGGATGTCAGTGTCTTGGGACAAGCCACATTTTTCACCATGCTAGTTATGGCTCTGATTCGCAGTTCTTAGTTCCTGTGGTGAAGAGACCAGAACAAGACAGAACATGAAAGGGAAGACTATCCATTATAAACGTGTGGTTGATTGATAACCCGCAGACATACCCATCTTCCCTTTAGACCTTATTTAACCATGAGTGGAAAGGGAAAAGAAAAATGGCTTTGGTCCCTTAAAAGGCCTCCTTTTCAGGTTGGAATAAATAAGGTCACCAAATAGGACACAATGCCTTGTGTACTAGTTTAAAGTATGACACCAGCTAAGCATTTTTATGTTCAGTGGTGGCATGTTTCTTGGATGGCTCCAATACATGCCTATTCTTAATGGAAGTTTGGTTCAGAGAGGTCAGGAATGACTTCAGAGTAAAAGTACCAAGAAAGTCAGGGTTGCCAAAAACAAAATGAAGAGTTGCTTGCTTTCCTCTAAAGTAATAATAAAAGAAGAATTTGCTTAGTGAACCATTTGAATATTTTTGTTCCTTGGGGGATCAGTTTATATACGGAGGCAGTGTGACACATTAAGTAGAGAGCCAGCCTCAGAATTAGGAAGATCTGGGTTCTAGTCTTGCCATTTATGGCACATACTGGTTGTGTGATTCTGGGTACATTATTTAATCGCTCAGTGTTCTCGGTGCTTCTTCAAGACTGGCAGTTGCAGAACAGTTGCCTACCTGCATGGAATTTCCTCACCAGAAGTTCTCCATACTAATGAAATTATGGGTCTGGACCAAAATAATGAGTTACTCCATTAGCTGCCTAGGAAGCAGCCATTCTGCCTCTAGAATACCTCAAGAATAATACTAGAGGTACCAAAAGGACCCCAAGAGAGGCAGTATCAATTCCAAAGCTGTCCAGTTTAACTGGATGTAACTGCCCCAAGGAGAACTTTTGTAAGGAGACTCTTCTTCACCAAACTTCCTTTCATAATATACCACTACTACCACCACTAACTTCTTCTAGCACAAACTGCTACAAACTACTACTACTAGTAGTACTAGTACTGTTTTTGCTGCTACTACTCCTACTGTGTTACTACTAACCAAAATTTATAAAGAAAGTGAAAGATGGCAAAGCACCTTACTTATATTATCTTATTCATCATCTGAACAAATTGTCCACTTCCCTGGTATGTCAAATGAATTAATTTCCATTTTCTAACAGTGAAGTATGTTCAGAGTCATCATGTTGACTACAAATGCATGATGAGAAATATTGGCCATTCATTCATTGTATTTGTGGTGACTGACTCAAACAGTGAACCTCATGTTGTTCAGGATTTGAGCTTATAAATGCACTTTGAAAAGCATTTCAGCTCATTTAACATACTTTTATGCTTGCCTTTACTCATCTTAGAAATTATATCAGCTCCAGATGACTCCTGGGGAAGGACATGTGTCTGTATTTTCCTCACTATTGTTTTTCAACCATGCAGAAATGCCAATTGAGCATCAGTTAATAGATTCCTCCCTTAGAACTATTGTGTCCTAACAACATAAAAACTCTCATTGAGCAGCAGGGTCTAGTTGTCTTTAATATGAGTATGGAACCCAGTTAGAGCAGAGAAAAAACAGAAGACAAATGGCACTCTCATTTAGATAATCAGAGCTGTAAAATCTAGTTCTTTAAAAAAATCCTTTGTATTTTAAAGGGGTGAGAGGGAGAGCCCTTGGTAGTAAAGAAATTCACTGAATAACGAGGACAGTTAGCTTCATTCTTTTGTTAGCACTAAATGCTCTCAGCTTGGATGTACCACCATCATCACCAGGATGTGGAGACCTCTTTCATTTATCACTGTCGATGGAGTGGAGTGGGTTGCAGAGAATTCTAAGAGTACATCTCAGCATGATTAAAACTGTCCTGATTTATCCTTTGTGTGTGAGCAAGGAGAACTTCAACCATGGTCTCAAGGTCACAGCTGGCATTTAAAAAACCAAGTTAAGGAAGGAACAAAACCCTAATGTAACATTTAAATTTAAAAAAGTGGGGAACTAAGTAGCTTTGAACCTTAACCTCTTTCTTCCAAACAGGCATAGAAAAAACTCTGACTCCCTCTCTCAACCCACTTCCCCTAATTTCAAGGACTTATGGCTATAGAAATACTGTAAGATATGCCTCATTGTAAAAAAGCTAGATATTTCCCATAGCTAGGCTGATTAAACAAATCAATTAGGACATAGGTTCATAAATTTAGAGACTAGAAGGGACATTAGAAGATTATCTAGTTTGATTTCCCCATTTTACAGTTGAGGAAACTGAGGCATGATCATATTATGGAAGAAATGATCATTTTGCAAGAAGCTTTAGTTCAGGATTCCTTTAAAGTGCTTCAGTGCACTTAGATTATATCAAGTATTTAAAACTGGATTTACACAAGCTCAGGGACACACCTAACATACACATCAAAATCTGTTTTGCTTACAATTTGCTAACAGGCCATAAGAATAGTTAAGATGTAGATTTCATTTTTAAGTGAATTTTTGCTGGTTTAAAATTTGCCTTTTAGCCAAACATAACCAAAACACGACTGTGTTATTAGAAAAAGGGGACAGATGAGATCTCTCCCCTCCTTTTCACATTTGGAAGTCTATAGCAGTAGTAGCTTTTAGACACTGAAGGGTTACTTGAACCCATTCATTAAATTCAGCCTTTATTTTAAAACAATCCTTCCATAGTACATAACTATCATCCCTTGGAAACAGAAGGAACTTCATGAACTATCCCTGTTCTGGAAAAGCATGTAGAAATAAAAGTCAGATCTTCAAAACATTGCTACTGCGCAGTGACATCAGGTATCACAAATTGACCTCAGCATGGCAATGGAATAAAGAGAATCTGACCTCTATTTCATTTTTGTCTCTATGAAGTAAGGTAATTATTAGGGGTTCTTAAATTCATCTGACCAGAACAGATTGAATGAGCAACTTGAGATGGCTTCTCCTGAGAAGGAGTTAAGGGCATCTGAGGCCTGGTGTAACGTAGGGCATGCTCGTAGTAGGGTGATTTGTTCATGGACAGACTGCATATTCACATAATACTTGCATCTAGGCTAATTCTTTGTAAAACACCTCCTAGCAATTATATGTGAGTTCTGCAGTCTGGGGATGTCATCTAGCATTAGACTTGCACCAAGTCAAAATAGAAAAGGACTCTGGCAGGGCTGTCCAGACACGAGAAGATGGAAAGCATGGAAAGGGACAAAAGAAAGAGAAGGAAATGACAGCTACAGCATCCTGTCTGGACCTCGAGATGAAAATGAGAGAGGCAGCCTGAAGGCTCTAGTGTTTTTCCAGCTCCCTTGATGAGAAGCTAGCATTTGGAAAACTTTTTTTTTAAAAAAGGTTCTATTGATTATCTTTTTGTTTTACATTTCTGTAACTTCCCAATGACTCTCCTCTTCTAATAGAATCCTCCCTTGAAACAAAGAAACCTAGTCTGTCAAAACCAATCAACACATTGGGCATTGTTCATGGTGTATGTTTCATTCTACACCAATGTTATGTTTCATTCCACACCGAGTCTAAAATTTCTCATCCCCCCAAAAATGTGATGCCGTTTTACTTTTCCTCTTCTGAAATCATAGCTGTTCACAGCAATGAGCAGAGTTTTGAAGTCTTTTGCTGTTATTTTCTTTCATGTTGTTATGAGGAAGAGCCCACTGGATTTGAAGTTAGAGGACCCACGTTTGAATTCTGGCCCTGTCACTATGTGACCTTGGGCAAGTCACTTAATATCTTCAGGACCCAGTTTGTGGAATGTAAAATGACAGTGCTAGATTAGAGAACCTCTGAGGTCCCTGCAAACTGTAAAGCTATGTTCCTGTGATCAATTCAACAACAACAAAAAGACTGAACTCCTTGAGAAAGGAAGGAGAATGACAAACTGATGGTTTGACATTTCAGATGCCAAGCATGGGGATGATTGACAAGATTCTTCAGCTTTAGGTGTTTGTTCGGGTGCAAGGAGTTCAGGGCCTCAACCTCTCAGCCAACATTTATTGAGCTCCCAATATGAATATGAGCGAGCCTTAGTATTACACAACGATATTAAGAAATAGAAGACCCTGCCCACGCACTCAAAGTACTTACAGTCTTCCCCATGCAGCTACCCAGACCATGTCCCCACCCTGCACTACCCTCCCATTCTCTTGTGCCCTTTGGAACCTTGTTCTATTGACAAACTTCTCTTTGCATTAGGCCTCGTCTTCTCACTTGTTTCCCATCTTCATGCAACCATAGAAATCTAGCTTTTTCCCCAAAAACACTCTGTCCTTGGCCACTCTCTCCAATACGGATATCTTCTCTTATGATCTCCTACACGGCGGGCCAGGAGTGCATTTTATTTCTCACCAGCACTTCCAGGCCTTCTGCCTCCCCTTACCCATTTATGGTTCTTTCCATCCAGATACATCACTCACTGAATTTTCCAGGTCTGAACGGCAATTATCTCCAGGCCTCCAGATCATTGTCTCTCCTTTCTCAAGGAGCTCAGTCCTTCTTTCTGTCCTAATCCTTGCCCTTGTGCTTGGGGACTTTAATATACATGTTGAAGTCGCTTCAAACACCATCAATCTCCTCAACTCCCCTGACTTGTATTTTCTGCTTCTGCTGCACTCACCTGTAAATGTTCCACTTTTGTGATCAACTTCTATCATGCTTTCATCTCTCCCTGTGTCTCATTTCTCTCCCATACTTACCATGGCATGTATTCCAAACCTTCTCCTCTCTTCTCAAACCACACTGGTCACCCTTCCCCTCTCTTTCATACCTGAGGACTCCACCTCATCTTTTACTGAAAAAAAAACTGTAGGTAATCTATTTGGAGCTCCCTCTTCTCACTTCTGAAACCCCTTTAACATCTTCCCCATTCTCTCTTTCTCTTCTCCAGCCTCTGAAGTCACAGGCAGTCAATAAGCATTTATTGAACGCTTACTATCTTCTAGGCACTGTGTGAAGTGTTCGAGATAAAAGAAAGGTAAAAGACAATCCCTACCCTCAAGGAGCTCACCATCTAATGGGGGAGAAAACATGTAAACAGCTCTGTGCTAATAAGCTATATGCAAGATAAATAGGAAATAATCAATAGAAGACATTAGAATTGAGAAATCAGGAAAGGCATCCTGTGGAAGGTGAGATTTTAAGCTGAGATTTGAAGGGAGCCAGAGAAGCCAGGAGATGAAGATTGAATGTTCCAGGTGTGAGGGATAGCCAATGAAATGCCTGGAGCTGAGAGATAGAGGGTCTCCTCTGTCCTTACATGCTTATTCACATCCATTTCCACATCCTCCTGGACATCTCTGTTAGGATATTCTATAGGTGCTCCAAGTTCAACATGTTCAAAATGGAGCTCATTACTTTTCCTCTTAAATTCATACCTCTTCCAAACTTCCTTTTCTCTGTTGGCATACCATCATTTCCCAGGGACCCAAGTTCTTAACCTCAGAGTCATACTTGATTCTGACCTTCCCATGCTCCCTCTCACCTGCACATGCAATCAATTGTCAAATCTTGTCAATTCTGCCTTCCCACCATCAATCAGGAGCATTGTCTTTTCTGCATTGACGAACTTACACATGCTCTTTACATGTACCTCCCAGACTATTCTAACAGGCTCCTTCTTGAGCCTCTTTTCTCTTCTTTCTTCTTCTTAATTCATCCTCTGTATAGCTGTCATTTCCTAAAGCATACTCATCTGCAGTATGGTGCTGCAGTGGATAGAACACCAGGCCTAGATTCAGGAAAACTCATCTTCCTGAGTTCCAATCTGGCCTCAAACACTTGCTAGCTGTGTGACCCTGGGTAAGTCACTTAACCCTATTTGCCTCAGTTTTCTTCTCTATAAAATGATCTGGAGAAAGAAATGGCAAACCACACCAGTATATTTGCCAAGAAAGCCCCAAATGGGGTCATGTTGGGGTACAATGAGAGGGGGACTGAATCCTGGAATCAGGTGGTGATAGACACACACTATTCTGTTTTGGAGTACTGTGTTCCGTTCTGGATACCATAGTTCTGGAAGGGAATTGACAAGCTGAAGGCTACCCAGAGAGGGGCCCTCAAGAAGCAGAAGGGCCCTACTTTAGGAAGACAGGCTGAAGGAATGGGTAGTACTGTGCTGGAGGTGGCTCCTACTGCCTCCTGAGAGAGCCAATTGTTAAATTTTCAACATGAGCATTTACATCTCAGAAATCAACGAATGACACATATCAGGGCTTGGTTTATTGTTTTGTTGATTGTCTAGACTTAAGAAAGTGATGGAGAAAACATTAATAATGCAGATTAACCTTAAAAGTTTGTCACGCCTAATTTTTTCTTCAGAAAAATATTTATTAAACATTTTTGCCAGCACACTCCTGGGAATTGTTGATGTTTAGCCTGGAGGAGAGAAGACTGAGATGGAAAGAAACACAAAACAGATCTCTTCAAGTATTTGAAGTGGTGTCATGTGGAAGAGAGATCAGACTCACATTTCTTGGCACCAGAGGACAGAACTAGGAATAAAGCATAGGAGTTACAAATTTACTCTGGGGACTAGGAAAAGATTAATTAGTGTCTAGGACTATCCAAAAAAAAAATGGAATGGACTTTTTTTGGGAGATCTTCAAAGACTTGATGATTACTTGTAATCC
This sequence comes from Trichosurus vulpecula, assembly GCF_011100635.1. Classification (NCBI taxonomy): domain Eukaryota; kingdom Metazoa; phylum Chordata; class Mammalia; order Diprotodontia; family Phalangeridae; genus Trichosurus; species Trichosurus vulpecula. The sequence goes on along the minus strand of NC_050573.1, from coordinate 407,377,054 downwards.
AAACTCATTGGTGTGTAAAAAAAAAGGGGGGGGTATGTCTACCCTAAGCACATGAAGATTTCCCCTGGTGGAATGGGCAGATGAGAACAATTTGTTCCAAAGGCCAGGAAGGAGACTGAAGCAGGCCCCATGGAGCACTTGGGGCTTGATCAGATATAAAAGACACCAACGTCATCCACTGCATCCCAAGCCATTGGCAGTCCTCCTGACTTTTGTCTTGGCAATGGACTTAAATGACTCTGGAAAAGAGAGTGAGGCTGACCACTGTGCAACTTTGCCTCACTTAAACATAATTCACTTATGAATACAGACATCATTGGTCCTCTTCAAAACAAAGGAGGGTCAACACCTTGTTAGGCACATTGTAGATGTGATTTTCTTTCCTTAGGGATGGGTTGGATTTGGTATTCTTTTATGTCTCCTCCAGCTCTTGATTCTGAATACTTGAAGATAGTTCTCCTGGACCCTCCTAGTCTTCTCTCCTCCAGGCTAAATGTTCCTTGTTATTTCAGCTTATTGTCATACAGCCAGCACTTTAGGCTGTTTGCCATCCTGGTCATCTGGATGTTTTTAGCTTATCCACCTCCTTACTAAAATGTGGCTCCTGAAACTGAATGCAATACTCTAGACATCATCTAACCAGGGCAGAGAGTGCCATTTTCTAGACATTCTTCCTCTCTTACCACAGCGTAAAGTTACACTGTGGCCTTGTACTGAACTTTCAATTTATTAGTTCTTTTTATTCACTAAATCATTAATAGGGATAGAGATTGGACCTGTGATTATGTCAATATATAGAATATACAAGGTGAAGAAATTCTTTTCACTGTAAGTTTCTAAATTTACAGTCTTAGAGAGCAGCCTAGAGAACTGAGAGGCTAGATGACTAGTTCTGGGTCACAAAGCTAGTATGTATTAGAGACAGAACTTGAACCCAGGTCTTCCTGTCTCTGAGGACTGCTCTCTATCCACACAGTACATCTACTATATGTATACCATTGTACTGGGTGCTGTGAAGAACATAAGGAAAGTCTTTAATTATCAAATTTTATTTCTATGCCAAAGTAATACTTGTAAATATTGGGCTGCTGTCTTTAATAACAGCAGCAGCTGATATTTATATGGTACTTTAAGCTAAAAATAAAGCTGCAAATATAATCTCACTTGTTCAGGATTTATTAAGCACCAACTGTGTGTTAGGTGCTGGGTTACAAAGACAAAAATGAAATAGGCACTGCCTCTATTGGGGTGGTTGGATAACCATGTACACAGATAAGTAATAAAAAGTAAATCCAGATGGAGCTAAGATGGTAAAGAGAAGCCAGGAAGTTGCCCAAGCTCTCCCCAGTTTCCCTCGGAAAGAACATTAAATCAAGCTTCTAAACAGACTCTGGAGTGATAGAATCCACAAAAAGACAGAATGAAACAATTTTCCAGCTTAAAATAATTTAGAAGGACTTCAGGAAAGGTCTGTCCCATTTGGGTAAAAGGGGAGCATGGCGCAGCACATATGGTGTCCAGAAAAGCCAGTGGGAGGCTCTTAGTCACAGCACAGATCAGCATCCAAGGCCCCTTGATTCTGGCTCAGCAGGCCAGCAGTGAGGCCTCCTGACTCAGTGCAGAAGACAAATTGTGAGCCCCAGAACCCCAACACAACTGGCGTGACTAGGCTGGGACATCCCCAGCATAATGGGCAAGCAGAGAGCTCTTGAGGCCCCAGTGTGGAAAGCCAGTGACCAGAGCCCTAGCCCTGAGCATAAGAAGCTTAGGTTAGTGCCCCCTGTGACCCAGGAGCAGAACTCAACTTTAAAAGTCACACAAGAGGCTGAAAATGAGTAAAAAACCAGAAAAGAGCCCTGATCATAGAAAGCTACTATGGCGACAGGGAAGAACAAAACACAAACTCAGAAGAGGACGTCAAAATGCCTACATATGAAGCTTCAAAGGGTCTCAAGCCCAAAAAGTCCTCGTGGAAGAGCTCAAAAAGGATTGTTAAAAATCAAATCAAATTAGATAGGTGGAAGAAAAGTTGGGGAAAGAAATGAGAGTTATGCAGGAGAATTATGAAAAAAGTGTCAACAATTTGGAAAAGGAAGCACAAAAATTGAAGAAGACAACTCCTAAAAAAAATAGAATCAGTCAAAGGGAAAAAAAGTCCACTGAAGAAAATATCTCCTTTAAAAGCAGAACTGGCCAAATGGAAAAGGAGGTACAGAAGCTAATTGAAGAAAATAATTCCTTAAAAATTAAAATTGGGCAAGTTGAAGCTAATGACTCTATGAGATATCAAAAACCAGTCAAATAAAACCAATAGAATGAAAAAACAGAAAAAATATAAAATACCTCATTAAAAAAACCTAACAGCTTACCTGGAAAATAGATCCAGGAGAGATAATTTAAGAATTATTGGACTACCTGAAGGTCACAATCAAAAAAAAGAACCTGGACAGCATCTTTCAAGAAATTATCAAGGAAAATTGCCCTGACATACTAGAACCAGAGGATAAAATAGTCATTGAAAGAATCTACTCATCACCTGCTGAAAGAGATCCCAAAAGGAAAACTCGAAGGAATATTGTAGCCAAATTCCAGAATTATCAGATCAAGGAGAAAATACTGCAAGCAGCCAGAAAGAAACAATTCACATATCAAGAAGATACAGTCAGGATTACACAGGACTGAGCAGCTACTACATTAAAGGATTGGAGGGCTTGGAATATGATATTCCAGAAGGGAAAAGAGCTTGGATTACAACCAAGAATCAACTACCCAGCAAAATTTCACATAATCTTTCAGGGGAAAAGACAAATAATTCAATGAAATAAGGGACTTCCAAACATTCCTAATGAAAAGACCAGAGCTGAACAGAAAATTGAATCTCCAAATATAAGATTCAAGAAGCATAAAAACAAACAAACAAACAAGGCTTGGTGTTTTATAGAATGGAGGACCACAGTGGATTAAAGCATTTCATAACCAGATGGGGACCAATTGGATATAAATAGGATCTATATATACCTAAGAAACTGTAAACCAGAGGAACTACTCCAACTTTATTGCTCCACTTACCTCCATGGACCCAATCAGCGAGAACTACAAGTCTTTGGGTTCCTTTTGGCCGACAAAAGAAAAGAGAACTATGCACAATTCCCCCTTTCTTCATGCTTCAAAAAAAAACCAACAAAAAAACAAAAACAACAACAACCCCAAAGCAATTTGTTTGACTTTACTGGAAACGTCATTTCTGCACAGGGTGAGAGTTCAGCCAGAGAGGTGGGTCAGTGAGCTCTGTACTCCCCTAGTAAGAAGTCTCCACCTCCATCATGTATGTGAAGGCCTTCCTAGAGGAAATGAGCTGCTTGCAAATGGAATGCTCCATTCACAGCTGGGAGCTGCCTCCCAGAGCTGAAAGGCTAGCTTAGGCACCCTAAGTCAAGGAAGTCAATAAAAGGAAACACTGGCTCCAAAACAGGGCAGCCAAAAACAATTAAACCAATTCCCATCATGTTGATTATTGAGTTAGTAATTAAAAAAAAAGTAAAAATTGTATTAGGTGTAATCAGCAGTGAGAACATTCTATTAACTTGTTCCTGAACTTACTGTTTTGTTTTTAAAGTATGAAATGTTTGTTAATTTTAGAATTATAAATGATTAATAATTTTAATATTTTATCACTGTTATTTAGCAGGAACAAAAACTGGAATGGACTTTTGAGACCATATCTCTGATGCTTACTCCCTATGACCTTGGGAAAGTCAGTTAGCTTCTATGGATCTCAGTTTACTCATCTGTAAAATGAGGGAGGAGGCTTGGACTCGGTGGCTTCTAAGGTTCCTTCTGTCTCTGGAACCACAGTTCCTAGTACTTCTTGGCCACCCAGCCTGAGCCAGAGATGATTGAACCTCTTTGGGGCAGCAACAGTAGGATGCATTCACCTAAAGTCTTCTTGTCCTCTTTATGTGAGTGCTCAGCACCCTCTTCAGGGAAAGAGCCCATTTCTAATGGCCTCCTGTTCATAGGCATGCCTATTATATGTTCCCAAGGTGGAGCTGGGAAGAAATTCTATGATTTAGCCATGATAAGCAGGGAGTAGGTCCTGAGGACAGGGGAAGAGTCTCCATTTGATTCCCTACGACTCCTAACACTTTTTTAGCACAGCACCATGGATGCCTAGTTTAAGGACACTAGAACCTGGAAGGACGTTTGGAGTCACCACATTTCTGGTCCTTGTCATCCTTGGACTTCACCATGGACCTGCCACCATCACAGTACAGTGCGGACCAATGGAGCCAGAGGAACTCAGAGAACCTGGGCTTAAAAGCCCCACTCTGCTACTGATTAACTGTGTGATTAACCTCTCTGGGCCTCAGCTTCCTCATTTGTAAAATGTGGAGAATTGTAGAAAGAATACTCTCTCTGGAGGAAGATCTAGGTTAAAATCCCTCCTCCTTCCTAGGCATTGATTGACTTTAGGCAAGTTTCTTCATATGTAAAATGAGGGCTATGGACTGGCTAGCTTCTTAGTCCCTTTCCAGTTCCAGCTCTGTGATTCCATGGTCTTTTACAAGCTACTTAAACTCTATGGGCCTCAGTTTTCTCATCTGTAAAAGAGAGAGAGAGTTAGGTTAGATGGACTCTAAAGTCCTTTCCAGACCTAGAGCTATGACTGTGTGAGCCTATGACATAAACATGGAAGTACTAGACACCTGAACAAAGATGGCCTGCTTCCTCCCATGTCCTAGACCTTGTATTACGGCAACATGCACATTTCTCTTGGAAGTATTATAACTCCACTTTTTTCCAGGTCACCCCATCTTCAAATGAAGGCCCCAGTTCAGGTTACATTTCTGGAAAGGATTTTCCTCCAAACTACAGATCAATGGATATATCACCTACCATCCTCTAGCACTCAGGTGAATGAGATCAACTGCACATAAGACTAAACCTTTTGCTGCTACATTTCCTTGCATTAGGATAATTGGCCCACCTTCCTCTTGAGCGCTGAATCCTGTGTGATAATTTCACGTAGCCCACTCCCTGGAATGCTCTATAGGGAATTTTTTTGATTCTTCGGATCCCTCACGCCTTCAACAATTTGATTCTAGTCTATCTTTCTACCTTATCATATATACATATACATATATATATATATATGTTTTAAAAAAGTATATCCAAAGTAAATATGAGATAAATCTAAGGGGAGGGTAATATACAAGGAGAGCAGGATAGGCCTCTTGTAGGAGGTGTAGCTTAAGCTTAGCCTTGGATGGAGCTAGAGATTCTAATAGACTGAGGGGAAGAGGGATTGCATTTCAGGTCTGAGGGGCAGCCTGCATAAAGTCATGGAGAAGGGAAATGGATTGTCATGCACATGTGGTATATGTCTTTCCCTTACTGGAGCTTGCAGAGTCATCCTTACACCCTGGAGGTCAGTGGGAAGGAGAGCTATAGAGATTGCTCCATTAGTATAAGCATGATGTTTTGGCTCAATGGTCAATTAAGTCATCATACCTGACAGGAAGCTCTCAGAGGGTATCTGCCAGTGTTCTGTAGTGAGTATAAGTGTGGTGTGTGTGTGTGGGTGTGTGTGTGTGTGTGTGAGAGAGAGAGAGAGAGAGAGAGAGACATACACAGTCACAGACACAGACACAGAGACACAGGGCAGGCATCCCACCATCACGTATTCCCAGCTATACAAAGGAATGATCAAGTAGACCAGCTTGACTGGAATGGAGAGAGTATGAAAGGGAATACTAGACAGGAAATCTGGACAGACATGCTGAAAATCCTTTCAACACCCTCATAGAGTGATAACTACAGGTATGATTACCCTCATTTTATGAGTGAGGAAACTGAGTCATCAAGAAGTTAAGGGATTTGTTCTTGGTCACCCAGGTAGTAAGCATCAGACCTAGCATTAGAGCTCAGACCTCCAGACTCCAAGCCTAGAACACCTCTCACCATGCTGCAGTGGCTCATCCTTTGAATAGCCCCTGAAAGAAGATGCACATGTCACATGGTCCCTCTCTGCATTTTTTTTTCCTTTTTTGGAGGGGGGAAGGCCAGGTAATTGGGGTTAAGTGACTTGCCCAGGGTCACTCAGCTAGTATGTGTCAAGTGTCTGAGGCCAAATTTGAACTCAGGTCCTCCTGACTCCAGGGCTGGTGCTTTATTCACTGCGCCACCTAGCTGCTTCTATAATAACCATTTTTCTTTTCTTTTTTTGGAGGGGGGAAGGCAAGGGTAATTGGGGTTAAGTGACTTGCCCAAGACCACACAGCTAATAAGTATTCAAGTGTCTGAGGCCAGATTTGAGCTCAGGTCCTCCTGACTCCAGGGCTAGTGCTCTATTCACTGCACCACCTAGCTGCCCCTCCCTGCATTTTTCAAAGTGTTTTATTGCTAGAAAAAAAAAGAATAACTCCTTTCAGTAATGAATTTAGTCTAGAAGCTTAACAGTGCTAAAAAGACATATGAATTACATTTTTGTGGACCCTGATTGACAGGAAAAAAGATCTTTTTTTGAAGGGAAAAGACATCAGATTACTTGTTAAATGTGATGTTCCTCTAGGAGAAGTGTGGGGTTCTGTTGGTGAGATTAAGAGGGTTAGATCAATGCTGAAAGCAATAATTCTCTTTTTTAGTGCCTTTAGAGGAAGGCCATGGACTTAACTGGAGACAGTCAAGGTGACACAAAAAGATGGGGGAACAAGGAGGGAAGGGGACTATGGTAGCATCTATCCCTCCCTCCATGTGAGGTAACAGGTGACACCTTCAAACCAAGGCAGACTGCTTAGTGCTTCTTCTTTCCCCAGTGTCCACACACACACACACACATCTGGGGCTGAGACTGACACCCACAAAGCTTTCTAGGAAAGGGCAGGGCAAGGATAAAGCCTGGAATGTTTCCTTAGAACCTCAGGCAGAATGATCTTTAGTCCTTAGCAGAAGAAGTTGTCCATGACAACTTAAAAGAGATTGGTGCTCCCAGGACATGGTGTTTCACTATTCTGTGCTCTCTCCAGTACTCCTGGGTCCATCTTCACCACTTGCATTAGGGCAGCTTAGAAAAGAAGAAGAGACCCAGACATTTTTCCCTTATAATAATTTTTTAACTAATATATTCAATTTTATGTCATATAATTCTCCCCCTGTCTAGTTTCCCCTTCTGCTTTGTAGGGAGCCATCCCATATAACCAAAAAAAAATTTTTAAAATTGAAAAGGAAAAGGGGGAAAAAAGAGAAAAAAAACAATTGGCAAAACTGATGAATACATTAAAAACATCCAGAAACAAACACATTATTCCATAGCAGGCAGACTTACTGGTCTAGGTGTTTTATAGGATGGTGTTGGTTTAATCAATTTTCCTACCGTTGGTGTCGGAGGTAGGAGTGGTGTCAATTAGATAGGAAATGGGAGAAGGGGCCTGACAGGAGGAAGGGGACCAGACTGAGGTATGGATAGCTAGTCGGATTAGAAGGGAGGCCTAGGTTTTCCTGGACTACAACAAAAGAGATAAACAGAAAAGTGAGAGCCAATATATAGACAAGATACCTGAAATTTATAACAGCTTTGCATTGGAAAAGAGGAATGGGGTGAGGAGGGTGTATCTTGTATTGTCAAATGTTGTGGAATGCATAAAAAAATTCTTGCAATTTTTTTTCCACGGGAGAAAGTTTATCAAAACTTAGAAAGTCTCCACTTCAGCTGAGGATAGAACCAGAGAAAATAGTGTTCAGAAAGATGGTGATCATCGGGAAGGCCCGTAACCTAGTAATATTTTGTCATTTTTGTCTAAAGAACTTAGGACCTTGTGCTTTTTGTTTGTTTGTTTTTTAGGCAGACAGGGTTAAGTGACTGGCCCAGGGTCACACACAGCTAGTAAGTGTCTGAGGCTGCATTCGAACTCAGGTCCTCCTTACTCCAGAGTCAGTGCTCTGCCCCATGACCTTGTGTTTTCAATAGTTTATACAACATGTCCCTCAATAATGAGATAACTTCCAGAAGTTTCTTTCACCTCTAGAGCCTTGCACATCAGTGGCTGCTTCATAAATGCTTCTACGTACTTGCTGGATTGGATTGGAAAGTATTAAGTGTTTAACAAGGGTGAGCTTTTCCTTCCTGTCTGTCATGTTGATATCTTATGGTCTGTATCTATCACTATAATAGCTTCAAAACACACACACACACACACCTGAGAGTACCTTTCTTGCCTCTTGCCCTAGGCATGCAAATTCTTATTATAGTTCTAATAATAACTGACATTTCTGGAGCATTGAAGGCTTACAGAGCACTTTACCTATACCATCATTCTTTAAAAAAAGTGCTATTCATGTGTTTTGTTTTTATATTACAAACATTTAGATTACAACCACTTTGTGAGATATGTCTTAAAGCAAAACAGTTAAATAAAGTTAACAGTACAGTGACCTCATGTGAAAGCAGATGGCACATTTCACATCTGTAGCATACCCTACTACTCTATTAAAAAAACGAGGAAGAAATTTGTTTTCTCTTTCTCCTACCTCCCACCCCACTGGAGAGGGGGTAGGGAAAAAACAAATTTGCTGCGTGTGTGTGTGTGTGTGTGTGTGTGTGTGTGTGTGTACATATCTAATTCTATCCCCTAAATTCATCACTTCTCTGTCATGGATAGTGAGCTACATCATTAATCTTCTGGAATAATAATGGTCATTCATTGATCATAGTTCTTACATCTTTGAGTTGCTTGTTTTTACGATTTTGTTATTGTATAAATTATTGACCTTTTCTGCTCATTTTATTCTTCATTAATTTATTTAAAAGCCCTCAGAAGTGTTCCTTTTTATAATATTAATGTTATGAATTATTCGTCTGGTTCTTACTTCACTATATCAGTTCATATAAGTCTTCCTATATCTCTGAAATCATCTATCTTCAGCACAGTATCATAGTCATAAATTGCAATTTATTCAACCATTCTACAATTGTTGGATGCCCCCTTAGTTTCTAGTTTTTTGTCATCACAAAAATAACTGCTATAAATATTTTTTGTACATAAAGGATTTTTTGATCTTTCTTTGATCTCTTTTGGAGAGAGGCTTAGCAGTAGTATGACAAAGGTCATACTCTATCTCCACATATTTGATCCTCATGATGACATCATAAGTTAAAAGCAATAGATATTATTATCCCCATTTATAGAAGAGGAAATAGATTCACAGAGATTATGACTTGCTATTAATAGTAAGTATGGGGGGGCAGAGCCAAGATGGTGGCTATAAAGCAGGGACTTGCATGAGCTCCCCGCCCCAGGTCCCTCCAAACACCTATAAAAATGTCTCTGAACAAGTTCTAGAACCACGGAACCTATGAAATATTAGAGGGAAGCAGGGCTCCAGGACAGCCTGGATGGTTGCTGGGTAAGGTCTATCGCGCACGGAGCTGGGAGTGGAGCGGCACAGGGAGGAGCAGAGCCCAGCCCAGCGTGGGCTGCACCAGGACCAACCAGACCGGGAGCTGGGCAGAACAGGCCCTAGTGAGAGAGAGAGAGAGAGAGAAAGAGACAGAGGGCACAGGGTGAGTTGAATATGAAGGGATGATATCTAAAAAAATAAAATCAAATTAAGGAATGAGAGAGGAATATATTGAGAGAGGGAGAAAGGGAGAGATAGAATGGGGTAAATTATCTCACATAAAAGTGGCAAGAAATAGCAGTTCTGTTGGGAGGCAAGAGGGGGCAGGTGAGGGGGAATGAGTGAATCTTGCTGTCATTGGATTTTACCTGAGAAGGGAATAACATACACACTAGGTTGAGTATCTTACCCCACAGGAAAGAAGTAGTAAGGAGATAAAAAAAGTGGGGACGATAGAAGGGAGGGCAGTTGGGAGAGGAGGTAATCAAAAGCAAACACTTCTGAAAAGGGACAGGGTCAAGGGAGAAAATCGGATAAAGGGGGATAGGATAGGAAGGAGCAAAATGTAGTTAGTCTTTCACAACATGAGTATTGTGGAAGGGTTTTGCATAATGATATACATGTGGCCTATGTTGACTTGCTTGCCTTCTTAGGGAGGGTGGGTATGGAGGGAAAAGGGGAGAGAATTTGGAACTCAAAGTTTTAAAAGAAGATGTTCAAAAAAAAGTTTTTGCATGCAACTAGGAAATAAGATTTACAGGCAATGGGGCATAGAAATTTATCTTGCCCTACAAGGAAATAAGGGAAAAGCGGATGGGCGGGGGGAGTGGGGTGACAGAAGGGAGGGCTGACAGGGGAATGGGACGACCAGAATATATGCCATCTTGGAGTGGGGGGGAGGGTAGAAATAGGGAGAAAATTTGTAATTCAAACTCTTGTGAAAATCAGGGCTGAAAACTAAAAATATTAAATTAAATAAAAGAAAAAATAATAAGTATCTGAGGAAGAATTTGATCAAAATTTTTTTTTACTCCAGTTCTATCACTTTACATACCACGCCATGCTAACCTTAAGATGGCAAGTTCAAATTCACTATTTAGTTCTTCCCATTTAATACGATTTTTTTTTTTGTCCCAGGGTACTATACTTAGCTATATACTATTCAGCATGTTTATCAACTGAGCTGGAAACAAAGATACTTCCTGGCCCTGGAGCCGTTATCTCTCTGAATATTTATCAAAATGATGGATAGATGTATAAATGAATGAATCAAGCCTGGACATTTCATTGAACCCTATAGCCTCCCCATCTACAGACTTATCGAATCTGCAAGTGGCACTAAACTTGGAGAGACAGCTAATATTGTGGAAGAAAAATGCTCTATACCTTGTGTTTTAGTCAGATCTGCCAGAGACATTTTTTATTAATATACAAGCATTCTTCTTTGAGAGAGATTTCTGACCCATAGATTTCACCTAAATCAGAAAAGTTCTCTCTTCAAGCAGTTTCCAGATCATTCTGTAGTAATTGCAAAAAAAGTTGAAGGAATTTTATAGCAAGATAAAATAGAAGTACCAAATTTCACTTGGCTTTATAAAATTACTGAACAAAGAGATGAATGCAAATGTTGGCACAGGCCATTAGAAAAGAGCTGTCTTCCAGAAAACAAAGGGAATTAGTGCTTTTTGCTAAGGGCCTCCTCCTCTCTTTATTTGGTCTCTGGTTAATATCATATTTCTTTTGTTTTACCAATGGGCATTTTCACTATTGTTAGATTCTGACTTCTTTAGGGAATTGAGTACACTCATCTCGATATGTTTTTGTTGTTTATCTTTCATTTTTGAAGAGGACCAGTGACATCACAGAGTGAAGTCTGGACTCGTGCTCAAGTTGGATTTAAGTACAGTTAGTTGGTGTAGTGCATAGAGTGGTGGCCCTGGAGTCAGGAAGATCTAAGTTCAAATCAGGCCTCAGAGACTTATGAGATGTATGACCCTGGGCAAGCCACTTAACCCTGTTCGCCTCAGTTTCCTCATCAGTAGAATGAACTGGAGAAGGAAACAGCAAGCTACTCCCTTATCTTTGCCAAAAAAGTGAACCCAAATAGGGTCATGAAGAGTTGGACACAAACTAGAGTGACTGAAGAACAACAAGAGTTGCACAAAGTTTTCAGCCTCAGTCTTTCTTCTAGACTCATTGAAGTCCAGTGGCAAGACAAAAATAGGAAGACCGCAATTGCCCAGGATGCAGTGGATGACCTTGGCATCTTCAATATCTGACCAAGCTCCATGGAACCCGTTTCAGCTGTCTTCATGGTTGTTGGAACAAATTGTTCTCATTTACTCACTTCACCAGGGGAAATCTTCACATGCTTGGATACCCCTACCCCCCGAAATTCACCAACATGTTTGCATCCTATCAGTTACCCTTAACTTGGTTTAGCCTGTCTGCTGAGATGGTTTTATTGGGGTGTGGCCCCTGAACACGCTACAGCTTCTTGGAATCACTGGTGAAAGTGGAGCACCAGGTGGACACCAAAGATGGATAAGCAGCCCTGAAAAGGGCTCAGTAAGCCATCACAATGGAAGTGCTAGTCCTCCTTGAACACCCATCTTGATATGATCCCTGATTCAAGGGAGTCCAGGGATGTTAAGAATGCCGGATCAATGACATATATAACATAGCTTCTTAATTTTTATAAATAACATATAAAGATATATTTGTGTTATGTGCTTCCACAGTATGTTTAGCAGCATGTCAAATGACAGAACCAGCATCCAAAAACTCTCCAGAGGCTGAAATGAATTAATGGGGACAAAGACAGTAGGTTTTAAAAAACTAAATTACCTAAGTGTGAGATGGGAAAATTTGGATTGACCTGACTAAAAGCTAAAAATGAGTTAATAGCATGATGTGGCTACTAGAAAAGCTAATGTAAATTTAGGCTATATTAATAGAAACAAGGTTGGAGCAAGGAAAATAGCAGCCCCAATATATTCTGCCACGGTCAGATTTTATTTGGACTATTGTTCTAATTCTGGGTACCATACTTTAAAAGGGTCATTGACAAACTAGAAAAAAATCTAGAGGAGTGGTAACACCATATAGCAAAGGGACTTGAAATCATGTATTATGAATATGCATTGAAGGGACTATGGATGTATAATTTGGAGAAGAGAAGACTTAGACCAATGCTTAGAGAAATAGAGAGACAGATTCTTACCCAATATAAGAAAGGACTTTATAACAATTGAATTATTCCCCAGTAGAACTGACAACTTTAAAAAGTAGTAAACTATGTACCAGTGGAAGCATTTAAGTAGGGTCTGAATGGCCACGTATCAGGCATGTTGTAGCAGGTTGGAGAAGGTCTCTTCCTGCAACAAGGGTCTTTGATTCTGTAAGTATGGATTTTCTGAAGAAAAAATTTCCAGGAATGGAGGATATCAGATTTTAGTATATTAACTGCTATATTCAAGAAAAGTAACATGGTCTTCATGACTAGATTGGAGTTTTGAGATTCTGAGTATGTGTATATGAAATTATGGAAATCATCTTCTATATTTTGGGAGGTGATGGGGTACCAAAGAATTGGAATAGATCTTGTCAGAGCTATTTCCTCCAAGGAATTCTGAATGTTTTGAAAATGACCAATTGGTATATGAAGGGACCATTAGCAGCAGAAGGGGCACTGTTCCTTAACCTCATCTCTGGTAACCAGAGGGCTGCCAGGAAATTTCTATGGAAGGAAGGCCTCATTCATGGGGTGTGTAGGGTGTCCAAGGAGGACCAGTACCTCTGGGGTAAGGGCTTGCTGAGCCCTTTTCAGGGCTGCTCATCCACATTTGGTGTCCACCTGGCACTCAACTCTCACCTGTTGCTTAGACTCTGGAAGAGAGAGTGAAGCTGATGACTTTGTACAACTCTTGTTAAGTTGTTCCAGTCAATACTTCATGATCCCATTTTGGGTTTCTTGACAAAATTATTAGAGTGGTTTGCCATTTACTTCTCCATATCATTTTACAGATGAAGAAACTAAGGCGAACAGGTTTAAGTGGCTTGCCCAGGGTCACACAGCTAGTAAGTGTCAGGTCCCCCTGACTCCAAGCCTAGCCACCTAGCTGCACTTAAATCCAATTGAACCTGAGTCAAGACAGTACCCTTGACAGGAGTAAGGAATTTAGGGAGAGCTGGGTTTTTGGAAAAAGAGAATGAATTCCATTTTGGACATATTGAATATTATATGTATTTATAATACTATATGTGTGTAATATATGTTATATATTAATGTGTGATATAATATATAATACTATATACATACACATACATATATACACACTGGATATCGATATATACATATACATATATACCCTTCATGTACATATATGTGTGTGTATACATACACATAACACACATACATGCACATATATACACACACATATACACATGTATACACACATATACATATGTATGTATGTATGCATGTGTGTGTATATGTCCAGTTGGAAATGTTGGCAGTTGCTGATGCAGGAACAGGGCTTAGCAGAGAAAATTGGTCTGAATGTGTCGATCTATGTCGATGTATGCATAGAGACAATAGCTGAATCCTTGGGAGCTGATCACATCACTGAGAGAGCAGAGAGAGAAAAGAAAAGGGTCTAGGAAAGAGATCTGGGGGACACCTGCAGCCAGGAAGTGGGATCTGGGTAATGACCAAGCTATGTAAATATTGAGTATTATTATCATTGCTAGACATCTAAAATTTCTTCCAGTTGGAAATCTGTGCTCCTGTGACTTGAAGCCTAATGTGAATTAGCCTTCAAAGGCACAATTTTCCAAATTAAAACAAAAAACAACAATTTAATATCTGCACTTGCCTAAGTGCCATGCCTTCTGTGAGACTGAATATCCAGTGCTTAACTTCTTTAGAGGATCTTAGTTGTCCAGCGGGGATAATGGCCTGCCTGACTTAGCCCACAAAGTTTCCGTGGTTATAAATGGAAATAATAGACAGGAACAGTGCAGAGGGAACAAAGTTGCTTTATGAACACAAAGGGTTATTAGCAGATTGTGTTTATCAAGTACTTGTGCTGCTTTAAAATTCTCTAACTAAGGCTGCTCAGAGAGCCCTAAGGGTAGAAACCAACTGCTCACAATCCACGGAGGTATAGTCTGTCCAGGTGTAACAGGTGTGTGCCGGTGCCTGCAGCAGGTCTAGGTCAGTCCAGGGCCTTCTACAAGAAGCTTTTCTCCACCCTCCCTTAATGTTAGTGCCTTCCCTCTATTAAACATCTCCAGTTATTCTGTATAGATCTTATTTATACATAGTTTGCATGTTGTCTTTCCTATTAGATCGTAAGCTCCTTGAGAGCAAGGACTATCTTTTGTCTATCTTTGTAACCCCAACACTTAGTGCTGTGCTTAGCACATAGTAATTGCTTAGTCAGCTGTTTAAGGCTGCTACATGGTGCAGTGAATAAAGCGCTGGGCTTAGAGTCAGGAAGACCTGAGTTCAAATCCAGCCCAAGATGTTTCCTAGGTCTGTGACCCTGGGCAAGTCGGTTAAACTCTGTCTGCCTCAGTTTCCTCAACTATAAAATGGGGATAATGATAGCACAGGGTTGTCGTGAAGATAAAATGAGATAACATCTCTAAAGCACTTAGCACAATGCCTGGCACATAGGTGTTTAATAAATATTTATTCCCTCTCCTAATAAATGCTTGTTGATTGGCTGACTGAGAAGCCCACAAATATAGTAGGGGTCTTGAGACCTTAAAGGGACAGCATACTTTGCTTAAGCATTATACAGCTCAAACTTCTACCTGGGCATCTTCAAGAGATAATGTTTAGTCTGGTTTTCCATTAGACTAAAAAAATTCTGTAGTTTCTGCTAAGCGTTTTCATAAATAGCAACAGAGATAGAAAGACAAAAACGACCTTGGCCTTACTATCAAGGAGAAACAATATATGCATAGGCAAGTGGGGGGAATGAGCTACCAGTCCCCCATGAATCAAACGTGGGAAATTGAGGGAGTTGAGGGGATTAGAGCAGCAAGTGGTTAATTATGGAAATTAAGTGAACCACACTGACTCTGTCTTGGGACTCAACTCTAGAGCTAGCTTAGTTATCTTTCTGTTCAATTATGGGTCTAGTCCAATTTCTGTCCTGTGAGAAAACTTTATTCAATTGTGGTAATTGTGAAAGGATTTTGTAGCATTGTTTGAACTTAGCCCTGCATAGCTAGGAAACTGGACCTCCTCGCCCTATTGCTTAGAGACCCTTAACTAAGGATCTAGGTTATGCTGACCAGGAACTCAGTCAGATCTGAACATTGACATATAGAGTTGTCTTACAATTATATCTCTCAAGCAAACTATATAGCTTACCTGAAAACTGGCCCCATGCTGGTCAATCAGTTCCATGGTCCTTTGATTGTATACAGGATACTTGGGGGGAATGGGACTCCCCTTTTTCTGATTTCAACAAATTGTACCTATTACTCTTCCCCTCCCAATGTGGAAAGTCCCCAATCTTTCCTCCAATTAGAAATCAGTTTGCCTAATTTTGTATCCTGATTAATTGTTTGCTTTTAATTAATTGGTCTTATTTCATTAATTGCTTTTAATGCATAAAAATCTGTCTCCCTCTATATTCAGGGTCCAGTGTCAAAGCTGAGGGGCCTGTTCCCAGTTTGTCGAACAATTGGCATGCATTGCTTAATAAATCAGTGTGATTGGAAAGTTGATTCTTTGTTTCCTCATTCATTTTGTCTTTCACCAGCCACATAAGCATATACAACATGTATGTGAAGTAAATACAAGGCGATGTCTAACTCAGGCCCTGACTTTCCCCAGAGAATCATAATATGATTCTACATCCTTCTTCCACTGAGTATGCACGCTTACCTCAATGAACCACCATTTCATCTGCTGGCTCTGACCATAGACTCTCCACACCTTAGTCTCCAAGAGTTGTTGCTGATGAAATGAATAGTTATCATTTATATAGTGCTTTCATGTTTGTAGAATACTTAACATATGTTATTCTTTTTGAGCCTCACAGCAACTCTATGAGATAGGTTCTATTATCCTTCCCTTTGTTTACAGAAGATTTGCTCAAAGTCACATGACTAGTAAGTATCTGAGGCAGGATTTGAACTGGGTATTCATGAATTAAAGTCCAGCACTCCATTCACTGCATCATTGTTTATTTAAAAGTAAAAAAGAGTTCATCTCTTGCTGGCCATCTTGCTGGAGATGAGTCTCTTTGAATTTATGGGGCCCTGGAATAGCAGACACACGACTGGTCCAATTATTGTCATTGTTAGGTTTTTCAATCGTATCCCACTCTTTGTGGTACCATTTGGGGTTTTCTTGGCAGAGATACTGGAGGGGTTTGCCATTTTCTTCTCCAGTTCATTTTACAGATGAAGAAACTGAGGCAGAGTTAAGTGACTTGCTCAGGATCACACAGCTAGTGTGTAATTATTCTATTCATGGAACACAATAATTTGTCTGAGACCAGATTTGAACTCAGGTCTTCCTGACTCCAGGCCTAGCCATCTAGCTACTCTATATGACTAGTCCAAAACCAGGTCTGTATCAAATCCTTTCTGTCTCAGTAGAACCTACCATGGCTAATGAAATAAATAAAAATTGAATATAGTTAATGTTAATTTGTGGTTTTTCTAAGTCAATATACTACCCTGAGAAATGGCCCCCACTTCTATTTGAGTTTGACATCATTGGTTTAGGGCAGGGCTGTCCAAAATATAGCCGCAGGCTGCATGCAACAGGCAGTGTGATTTATGTGGCCCACCTACAAGCATAGACATTTACATAAATGTTTTAGTAAGGGAAGCTGAGCTACCACAGAGCTCTCACTAAAATGGTCAGAAATACCTGAGTTCAAATTCTGCCTCAGGCACTTACCAGTTTTATGACCCTGGG
Organism: Trichosurus vulpecula; assembly: GCF_011100635.1. Lineage (NCBI taxonomy): Eukaryota > Metazoa > Chordata > Mammalia > Diprotodontia > Phalangeridae > Trichosurus > Trichosurus vulpecula. The sequence goes on along the minus strand of NC_050573.1, from coordinate 407,359,707 downwards.
AAAATTATTTAACCCCTGAGAGCCAGAGTGATTGGTTTAGAGTGAAGGTAAATGGCAATGTTTTTCTGTTTTGGCAAGAAGCCCAGAGGGTCTTCCCTTTCCAGATTGATTTTTTTTTGACTAGGTAAAAGAGGCCATTCTTTGTCTCCTTTCTTACCTAGCTTCAATCGCTGAATGGATGTTGCCTCAGCCAAACTGAGACCTATTAAAACTTAGCTTAAAAAGACCCAGCTCTCTCACTGCCTTCTGGGCCATCTCTAGTCATCCTGGTCCATATCTGGCCACTGGGACCAGATAGCTCTGGAGGAGAGAGAGAGGCTGGTGACTTTGCACAGCCCTCCCTCACTTAAATCCAGTTCACTTGCATGTCATGGCATCACCGTCTTGATGTCATAGTCCTCTTGGATCCTGAGCTGCTCTGATCCCTATCTTCCAAAAGCTCAGAACTAGTCTTACCAGTCCTGTTTCAGCCTACTGCTTTTCCTTTCTACTACTAACTGTACACATTGGGCTGGAGCACGCTGTGTGTGTGTGTGTGTGTGTGTGTGTGTGTGTGTGTGTGTGTGTGTGTGTGTGTGTGTGACAGGCAGAGGGTGAGGGGAAGGAAGAGGAGCGGGAGAGAGGGCAAGAAGGAGTGCTCTACATTTCCTCTTCTTGGTACCCCATGAGGCAGTCATCGCTGAAAATGAATCTACATTTCCAGGACTCCAGGAGGTTGACAGGCAGCTGTTGCCATGGTTGCAGGGACTTTGGAAGAAAGCAGAGGACAGTGCTGTTCACATGGCCATATATGGCCAGCCCCAACATCCCTCTTCTGGCTTCTAACTACCTCCTTTCCCCCACATGCCCAAAGACCAGCTGAATGTGGCAAACTGAGATCACTTTTTTTTTCAAATTTGACGCTGGGATCTCAAACTTTGCTGCTTATTGGGGCCTTTTTGGGACTTTGCAGTTTGGCTCCAGGCACCATCTCCTACTCACACTATGATTCTGACCCCTGTATGAGCCAGGGCACTTGAGATGCAACACTGCCTGTCCCTCCTTTCTTCAAATCAGGAAGCTTTCCTGCAGCACTATGGGCCCATCTCAGTTGGAGACAAGCCAGGCTAGGGAGAACACTGCAGATTAGATACATCAACATAATTTATCAGGAATTGGACCTGGGGTTTTGAACTTAGCTTTTTTTTGAATAACACATTTCAGTGTATTGACTTCATTTGTAATCCTTCATATTTTATTTTTCTCAATTTAAAAACCTGGGTCTGAACAGGGTTTAGCCAACTGCCTGAGGCATTTATGGCACCCAAAAAAGACTAAGAATTCTTGGTCTAGATAGCGCAAAGGTACAGAGAAATCTTGAGAGCTCTGACCTTTCTCCCTATGTATCCCATGAAATGACTTACATGAGGCCAGGCTTATTATGGTCCCATGCCCTGGATTTTCGGGGACAGTCCTATATTCAAGCATTATTTTTCCATCATCTTTACAAACTGTTCAAATGTCCTGGAAATTCCAGCATTTCAAGAAATAGCTGAATGAACCAAATAAACATATGGTACATAAGTGACAAATAACCATCTGAGAGCCATAGATAGAAGAAACATCGCAATCACTTTTAAAAGTGGGAGCAGAGGAGCCTGTATTATGGATGTCTATGCTGCTGTGTGTTGTCGGCCTACCAGTGGTTTACCTGCAATGTGGCTGTCATGGTGCTCAGTGGTGTGCAACAAGGAATCCTAAGCTCCATGCACTAATATAAAACTCCTCAAAGGTCCCATTTTCTATGTCTCATACCTCTGATGGGGCACAAGTCTTAGCGACAGGGAAGAGACCCAAGAAACACAGTCAGATAGACAACTCTAGGCTGAATCAGGGACAAGACTCAGCTGTGCCCACACGGGGAATCATGTTATGATGCTGGAGTGGTATACCAATGTAGTTGTAGATATAATCCCTTTTGAGCGTCACGACAAGCTAGAACACTTATGTTACAGATAACATGAGGTAGATGCATACCATTTCTTCCAAAGAAGGGAGTCACGTCATGGATGTCTTCTCCCAAAGAGAAAAAAAAATGCTCTTTTCTTATGATCACTTCTCCCAAAGCAGTGGGACTGACCATACATAGAGATGCAGAGACAAAAAAGAGAAAACTCAAGAATCCTGTGCCCCACTGACTGTGCTACCCCAATGAATCTCTTCTGGTCTTTGATCTTCCATTCTGCATATATAACTTTCTCTGGGGAAAAAAAAAAAAAACTCTGTCTCCAGCAATTTAGATTTACACAGCACATCAGCTATCAACATCTGCTCAGCTTAAATGTTTGGGTCATAGATCCAGAGTGGGTAGAAGTAACGGACTAATCTCTAAGGCTAGAATGCACCTGTGCTCTGGACCATCCACACCCTGTTTCTCTGTCTTATTTTTTGTGTTCACATTGATTTTGGGCAAATGAATTAGAAAAAAAAAATCTTTTTCAGATCATGTATTCCAATTTTTGATTCTGCAAACGTGGTCCTTGTTGCCATACATCACTTGAAAACGCAACGTGGCTAATAGCAGATGTAGGAGCAGAAGTGAGTGATACACAGATGATTAAATTCCTTTCCATTTAATATGGACAGTAGTGGGTTTTCCTCTTGGGAGACCCATCTGAGGAAAGAAAGACTCCATTTGAATTGGCTCAAAGGGATCATTTAAAAGTGCACAGAAGGTAATTGACCTGTTTGTCAGGACTAACTCCAAGATCCCTGCTGGTCTCAGACAGTGTAGTGCAGTGGATGGAGCAGTTGAAGTCAGATGACCTGGGTTCAAATTCCCATTTTGCCATGGACAAACTGTGCGACCTAAAGTAAATCACTTAACCTCTCTGAAGCCAGTTATACCATAATTATACTTAGTATAAAAATACTTGAACCCTACTGGTATGTAGAACAAATGGATTTTATATACATATGTATGTGTATCTATATATGACTATAACATTGTTATCACCACCACCACCACCACCATCACCACTATCATTATCATCTTCCTCCTCCTCCTCCTTCTTCTTCTCTCTGCCTTTTCTTGTCTCCCTCATCTCTTCCTCCCTCTATCTCCTCCTATTTCTATTTGTCTCTCTTCTCTCTCTCTCTCTTTGTGCATAGAAAACTCCTATTGAGGAAACTCATTCAACCTATATATATGTATTAGCAACTGTTCTCCAATTTATAGTTTTAGAGAACTGCCTATGTCAGTGAGAGGTCAGATGACTTACTCAGGATCACACAGTCAGTGTATGACCAAGGTGGAACCTGGATCCAGGTTTTCCTGACTCTGAGACTGCTGCACTATCTACTGAAGAGGTATTCCAGCCTAAAGGCTTCAACAAGCCAGTGGGCAGCACTTCTGAGGGCCTACAGAGCAAGATTAAAATAATTGGGCAATATTTAACAAAATAAATTTAAAAATACAATAAAACCTACATAACAATACATTTTAAAACTAAGTTAATATGTAGCCCACAGGGATCCTTATGTATAGATTGGCAACCCTAGTTTCTATTTGAACTGAACATCCCTACAATATGCCCCACTGCCACACACACACACACACACACACACACACACTGCACAACTACAGAGTGTTGTATAAATGTAAGCTGTCATTATCACCATTATCATTGCTATTATTCTGCTAGAATTGCCACGGAGGGAGAAGGGGAATGGGAGATGGCAGCCCCTTTCACTAGGGCGTAACCTCCTCCAAGGGAACGAAGAGGGAAATGTTTGGTTCCTCACACGTCCCAAAGGCACACTGATATGTTTGCTCTCGGTGATGGGGGAAACAATCACTTTAATGATGGCTTTGCCCATAGTTTTCAATGCAAAACACACCACCAGTTACGGTTCAGTCTTCTGTTATTTTGGAAGTAATTATTCTATTCATGGAACACAATAATTTGTAATATTTCTCAGAGGGAAAAGAACAAAGTATGCCTTTCTCAGGACTCCAGAGCAAATTCAAGATTTTTTATATTGTTCTATAGAAAGCACACCACACACACACACACATGCACACACACTGGCATCTGTTATTTGGACTTATGGGGGTTGTGTACCCTATTGATCATTCCTTGATATCTGTGATTTCACACTGAGGGACAGATAGGTGGCTCATTGGATAGAGCGCTGAGCCTGGAGTCAGGAAGACCTGAGTTCAAATCTGGTCTCAGACACTTACTAGTTATGTGACCCTGGACAAGTCACTTCACCTCTGTTTGCCTCAGTTTCCTTGTCTGTAAAAATGGGGACAATAATAACACCTACCTCCCAGGGTTGCCGTAAGGATCAAAGAAGTTAATATTTATAAAGTGCTAAGTGCTTTAAATAATAAAGGAGTGTTTCCTTTCTTCCTTCATTTCAGCAATGTGGATGGTAGACAATCTTCAGGAACTGTTTAGGTAGATATTTTTTTCCCTGTTTTATTTTAGATCAAGAAACTAAAGGTTGGGGAAGTTAAGTCATTTGCCCAAGAGCTTGTAGCTGGTGACAGTCCGGGCTGGGGCACATGCCCAGCTCTGTCTGGAAGCTATGGATTTAGGGCTCTTTTTGCTATGTTATGATGGAGCAGGAAAAGCACTGGATCTGTGCGGTCAGAGAATCTGAGTTCAAATGTTGCTCTGTCCCTTACTAGCTATGTGATGAGAAGCAAACGATAACCTCTTTGGGTCTCAATTTTCTCATAGGTAAAATGAGGGGGACAGATAATATCGAGCCCCTTCTAGCTGTATATTGGATCATGAGGATCATGAAATACTCCTTATAAAATACATCTAACATTTGGCCATTGCTTTATCAAGATAAATTCCTACTTGTTTTCTTCAGTCATTCTCTCAGAAGGGAGTATACATTTTCTTATTCTTATTATTTTGTTGTTGTTGTGGAGTCATCTCAGTCATGTCTGACTCTTTATGACCCCATTTGGAGTTTTCTTGGCAAAGATACTAGAGTGGTTTGCCATTTCCTTCTCTAGCTCATTTTACATATGAGAAAACTGAGGCAAACCAGGTTTCCAGTAGAATCAGTTTGAGCCTCCACAGGCTACGTTCACCCAATATTAGATGCCAGTGATTAACAATCTAACATCAGCTAGCTTTTACAATGGAACATTCACTTCAAATAAAGAGCGAGAATAGGAGTACAAATATCACCCCTTCCTCCCACCCAGGAAAAATAAAACAACTTGGGTACACACTCTTTGTTCAGTTCTTACATAACATTTATATCCAGGTGCATCTCAACTGCTAGATGAGTTCTCATGTCAGCTACCACTGGCCTAGGTCCTGAAGGTCATTCCTGAAAGTTGTGTCTTCCTCCTCTTCAACTGTTTCAATTATGTCCAACTCTCCATGACCCTATCTGGAGATAGAGATGCTGGAGTTGTTTGCCATTTCCTTCTCCAGCTCATTTTACATGTGAGGAAACTGAGGCAAACAGGATTAAGTGACTTGCCCAGGGTCACACAGATAGTAAGTGTCTGAGACCAGATTTGAACTCAAAACGATGAGGCTTCCTGATCCCAGACTCAGAGCTCTATCCACAGTGCCACCTATCTGCTTCTATTGATGCTGAACTGACTGCCTATCAAAAAAGGGCTCCTCCAACCAAGTGGAACCTGTTATAGAAGATTTATGCATGCTCTATCTACATTCTTTCCAAGTCACTTCCATTTCACTTTATCACAGCTCTCTCAAATGTAGGTTCCTCAACTTTTCTATATGAGACACCATTCCAGTCAATTTGGCACATGAGTCAGTCCCCTATTGAACCAGGAACATCTAGCATAAATTATGAGTATATATGAATATAGGAAAGAGGAGGAAATGCCTATGATAGGGGTGGGGAGCCTGTGGCCTCAACGCCACATGTGGCCTCCGAGGTCCTCAAGTGTGACCATTTGACTGAATCCAAACCTCACAAAACAAATCCCCTCAATAAAATGATTCATTCTGTAAAACTTGGACTCAGTCTATGAGTTTCTACTGAAAGAGACAGAGCAGAATAAGAGGACTAGATTTGCTGCCAGAGGACATAGGTTGGAATATTGGCTCTTCTACTTACAGTCTACGTGACCCTGGGTAACTCTTCCTCTCTGGGATTTAATTTCCTCATCTCTAAAATGAAGGAGTTATTCTAGATGACCTCTGAGGTTCCTTCCAGCCCTAAATCCACAATCCCATCGTGTTACAAAATGGAATTCGGTCACATAGGGTTTAAAAAGAATGAAACTGATGCTGTCTGTGTGAACAGAGAGTACTGAAGATTATAGCAGGCAGGCAGATGCCCTAAGAAAAATGATTCTGAGATGTTTCTGGCTTTGCTTTGGTTTGATTGGGGCCCTATAACTAGGGAACAAATGAAAGTAATGAACAGTCTGTATTGTAGAAAGAAAATATTGTTGACAAAGAAGAAGGAAACCCTAACAATGTTGACTTGAGCAATAAATGCTGCCCAAGGGCTTCATGTCCACTTTGACTGCTCATTGTTATGGTTACCCTTTCAGGTAGGTCAGCAGTGCTAGAATCAAGGGAACAGAAAGAGCAACTTCTGGAACATTCAAAGCCTTAATATTAGAACCCAAACTCTTGAATTTCCAGCTGGGAAAGATTGGCTGATGGGACAAGCTAATAATGAACGAGTTGGGGAAGGGTTATGGATTCCTAATTTTTTGATTAGTCACTGCTCTCTGGGGAGTAAAAACACAGATTAGTCATGGTAAGACTTCTCCTCGGAACATTCCGCTTCCTTAGGGATAGGCTAATAATAGTCTTCCCTAGTTCTACTTGGCTTTTTCCCCAGGTATTTTCTTCAATTTTACAATAGTACATTTAAAAACAATAACCCCCTGCATTCTGTGACATGTCAATGCACTCAAAGATGAGAGCATAAGCTTATCTTTTCTCTCTTTGTACTACATGCCATTTCCTAAATACCAGAAATAAAAAAGCTATCCATATTATCCGTATTATTTCTATGAAAAAAGTAAGTAAACTCAAATTTGGGTGTCCTGAGAGTTACTCCCGGTTTTAGGTAGATTGTAGGTTAGCATTCATTAATCTCTGTAGCTCCTGAGTCTTATGTCTGTGTTTATTTTGCCAGACAACCAGAGGACACATTAGTCCAATGTAAAAGGCTTTTCACTAAACAGCATCACAAAACACATGGTGAAGAATACACTCCCATAAATATATTTAGGTACACAAGTTAAGAAATCACCAGTGGGAGAGGGGACACCCACCAGGAACACATAATGCTGGGAAATATGCACAGGTGGGGAAGACACATAGCTGGGGCAATTCTCACTTTTATTCTGACATCAGTGGTGGAGTACTTCTTTGCTTCTTTCACTACTGCTTGCTTCCCTGCAGAACTCTTGATGTTTGGTCATAGCTTTGGACTGCTTTTTCTACTGATCCAGGATCTTCTGCTGGTCTAGTATCTCTACTATCATGCTCTCTACTGCCATTTTCACTGAACTACTTTATGCTGTTGTCTACCACTATTCACTGAATTGCAGCATCATCTTCTGGGATCTCAGTTGCTTTAGCTGCCCATTCTAGGTCAGCTATTTCAACTCTTTTGCTATTCCAGACCCAAGCCAGCCTTACCTTGCTAGCTAACTAGAAGAACTTTTAGACATTTAATTATGTATTTTTGAATTGTACTTTCCTCACATTGTGATTATCTCAACCTAAACTTTTAATTGAGTGATAGTTATAAAATATCTTTTAACTTCTATCATATATCTGGTTGTCAACTTAAGTCCCTGCAAGTCAGTTATGCTGAGCAAAACTGCAAAGGAATTTTGTGGGGCTTGCTTTTAATCCCATCATTACCCTACTCTAACCTAGGTCCATGCATATCACATTTGAATCAAGACTGAAAGAGGGTGGGTGGAGCTAGTGATCTTTACCTGTAATTTCCTCCAATAACCATATTTATTTATTTCCTACACATGTTAAAATATGGCATGTCAATCTTGGTTCCACCAGTGACTCTAATACTTAAGTTATTTCATCCTTCCTTGGTCTTTGTTTTTCGCTAGTGCAAAATCTTTTTTGTTGTTGTTTTTGTGAGGCAGTCAGGGTTAAGTGACTTGCCCAGGGTCACACAGCTAGTAAGCATCAAGTGCCTCAGGAGGTATTTGAACTCAGATCATCCTATCTCCAGGGTCAGTGCTCTCTTCACTGTGCCACCTAGCTGTCCCTGCTAGAGCAAAATCTTAACTAATTAAAAAATTCAAGCAATATATTATTCTGCTAAAATTAATTTTCTGGTTAACCCTGGGTTAATGAAGAGGCTTTTTGTTCTGACACTGTGCTAAAAATATATCTAAAAAGTTTTGGTCAGAGTAAAAGGTCAAGAGCCTAGTTCTTCAATTATGTTTTGCTGCCTGATCTTTGAATAGATTAAAATGACTCCAAATAATTTTTTCTTTAAAAGGAAAGAGAGAGAACAAATGGAGCAACCGAGAGTTTCAAAAAGAATTGACTCAGTCATAAAGAAAAGGAAGAGGCAATGAAATTATCGAGTAGAAGAAAACAATTATAAAAAACAAACATTATGGATTAAAAGATACTAAAGTCATCATAGGGAAAAAAGCTAATTAGGGTAAAAAAATAGCTCCAAACAAAGTTAGACCCAGCATAAGGCACAGCAAATTGAGTAAAAACCCTTTAAATGAAGAACTAATTGGTGTTGATGAAGATTCAGGGCAGTTAGGTGGTACTGTGGATAGAAGGCTGGGCCTGGAGTCAGGAAGACACATCATCCTGGTTCAAATCTGGTCTCAGTCACTTACCATCTGTGAGACCGTGGGCATCTCACTTTTCTCTGTTTGCCTTAGTTTCCTCATTCTTAAAATGAGCTGGGGAAGGAAATGGCAAACCACTCTAGTATTTCTGCCAAGAAAGCCTCACATGCGGTCACAAGAGTCAGACATGATTGAAAACGATTGAAATGAAGGAAAAATTTGGTGTCTTTAGTCAGAGATCTTTTATTAGCAAAAATTGGACAGGAAAAATTGATAAAGAAAATTAAAAATTTTGGAAAAAGTTTTAGAAATTTGAATGAAGGCATGAATCAGTGGGAAATAACATTCTCAGGTTTAAAAAAATCTATAGAACATGAAGAAAAATAAGAAGACAAGAAAGGACAACTTAACTGGAAAAGTCTTAAAAACTTTGTAAGCAGAGATGATAGAGATGGCAGGTAGGTGGCTCAGTGGGAGCTTGGAGTCAGAAAGACCTGTTTTCAAATCTGGCCTCAGATATTTGCTAGTGGTTGACCCTGGGCAATTTAATCAATTTCCTCATCTGTAAAATGGGATAATAGTTGCTCCTATCTGGCAGGGTTCTTGTCAGGATTAAATAAGATAATAATTGTAAAGCACATAACAAACACTATATAAAAGTTATGATGATGACGAGTGATGATGATGATGAGGATGACAAAACTAGAAGATGTTGCTCAGAGAAATCATTTACAAATCCTTAGATTACCTGCAAAAAAAAAGTGAAGAAAGAATCTGGCCATCAATTTGCCCCGTGAAATTGTTCAAGAAAACGTCCCCAAAGTACAGAGTAAAGACGAAAAGAATTCATCAGATGTCTTCAGAGAGGAATGTGAGATTCAGCTAACTCCGACCCTTTCTCATCAACCGTTACAATTTCCTTCTTAAGAGAAATATCTTCTTATAATCAGCCAAGATGAAAAAAATTCACATATAAAGAAATTTTTATTCAAATCATACAGAATGATTTACCCATCATGATAAAACACAGACAAAATGGATTATGATTTATTGAAAATCAAGATAAATTGCACTTCTCTCCAGAATCTTCTGTCCAACTAAAAAAGAAACAGTATTCGAATGTATTGCATGTAGATGCATGTGCAGAATCTTTTTACATATATGACCATGCATATATTTGATTTTCCATAATAATTCCAAGTGTTTCTATAGAAATAAAAAAGGTAAAATCCTTTGAGACAGAAGTCAGCAGAACAAACCTTTGGTTAATTCCTTCAGAAGTCATGCTAGGTACGGTTCAGTGATGAATTTCAGTTAAAGTCAACTTTCAAACTCCAATTCACTAAATAATAAAGAGATTCCACATAGATATTGTGTAGACCTAACTAAAAGACCATCAGGGCATTATGACATGAAACCAAATCTTTCTTCACTAACACCAATTAGTTCTTCATTTCATTTAAGGTGTTTTTATACAATTTTCTGTGTCTCATGCTAGATCTAACTTTGTTTCAGGCAATTTTTACCTTAATTGTTTATTTCCCCCCCCAATGATGACTTCTTTTCAGTATCTCTTTTAATCCATAACATTTATTTAATATTTGTGGTGGTGCAGAACAGAGTTGGGGATTTATTCAAAATGTTATTTAGGATGAAATAAATCTATTTAAGCTGTTATGATTTTTCTGTGGTCTCGAAAGGTGGAAGGACAGAGCAGGCAGGGGGATTTTCCAAAATGACAGCAAAATGACAACTATTTGGAAAGATCTGTAATTACCACAATGAGCCTGGGCTCTGACTCAGAAAGGGCATCAGAATGACAGGTATGCCTCTCCCATTGGAACCATTATAGAAGAACATCAAGGGAACAAATTTTCTGTATCATTTTAAAATGCTCAATAACAAAGTCATTTTGATTGACATGAAAAGGTCACAACTGGACTTGAGAATGACCAGAAAGAGAGCAATACATAAGCAAAGAATATGTATATACTTCACAATAACATAACAATAGCAAAATAATAAAGAAAAATAGAAGATAGAGAAGAATTATTTGATCATGGGCATGAATTATTGAACAAACAGAAAGGAATAGGAGGCTCAGGGGAGAGGAGATTTAGTCTTTGTATATCTAGGGTTGAGCCCATTGCCTAGCATGAGGATAATCTTTGTTGGATTTAATATTAAAAGTGACAGAAAAGGAAAATGGGAGTGGATGGAAGGAGAAAGGATAAAGAAATGCATATGAATTACGTAAGTAATTTGTAACAATCTAAAAACTGGAGTTAATGCTATCATAGTGTGTTGAGGTTAATGTACATGTTTATAATGACCAGGGTTCAAACTATGTCTAGGGTTCTGGGTAGGTATCACAGAAAGTAGCTCTATAGTATATGTATCTTTGGAATTATATTTGCTAAAGGAGATGTATCTTGCATTTTACTGACAAGATAATGATTATAGCTGAGCATGATAAGGGAAAAACCAAATTTAACAGTTTTAACTGAATATTAGCCTATGAAAAAGAAAACAGATTGCAGAATAGATAAAAAAGATGAGGTCTGACACTCTGTTGCCTACAGGAAACGTACCTAGGACTGAAAAACACAGGCTTAAAATGAAAGGTTGGAAACATATTTACTTAAAAAAAAAAGCACTTTGAGGTTTCACCTCACACCCACCAGACTGGCAAAGATGAAAAAAGATGAAAATGACAAATGTTTGAGGGGCAGTGAAAGGACAGGTACACTAATGCATCACTAATAGAATGCCAAAATAAGTATGACCATTTCAGGAAGCAATTTGGAACTATACCCCAGGAGTCACCAAATTGTTCATACTCTTTTATCCAGTGATGTCGCAGCCAGGCATATATTCCAAAGAGGCTGCAGATAGAGGGATATGGGTAGATAGGTACTAAAATATTTATGGCAGCACATTTCATTGTATCAAAGAACTGGAAATAAAGTGGGTGACTATCAATTGGGGAATGGCTAGCTAATTTGTGGTACATAAATGTAACAGAATAGAATTATATTGTAAGAAATATGGAGAAATACGGAGAATTTAGAGAAACTTGGAAAGACATGAACTAATGCAGAGTGAAGTGAGCAGAACCAAAACAACAATTTGTAACATGACTGCAGTGATACAAAGGAAAACAAGCTTGAAATACTTCAGATATCTAATCAAGGTTGTGCCCAATTGTGATTTCAGAATGCTGCTGAAAAATGGAGCTCTTTACTATAAAGCCTCAAAGATAGTCCAAGAATAAAGACAGACTGGGTTGTCTGATTCACAGAAAAACCTATACAGTGCTTGCCTTCATAAGGGTTTAATTCTGATGACAATGGAGGTCTGACTGCAGCTCGTAGACTATCTTAAACACAACTATAATGACAAATGTGATGAGAACTGTCATGATTGTGGTGAGAATGTCTTGGACCCCAAATCAGTGACTCTGATTGTCAAGCTGGAGAAAACAGCAACTAAGGAACTCAGGACTAATCATTATTGGATATCAATACAAAAATGCTAAATAAAACACTAGAGAACCAATGTGTGAAAATATTCATTATAATAAAGTAGGATTTATACCAGAAATGCAAAGATGAGTCAAATCACAAGGATTGCTACTATAATTAATCACATTAAAAATAACAAAAACCACATGGTTATGTATTAAACCCAGAAAAGTCCTCTGATAAAATACAACATTTGCCTGTTATAAAAACTCTGAGTATTGGAATGAAATAATTTTTTCTTAACACAATAAAAACATGTATTTGAACCTATAAACAGAATTAAATGTAATGTTAAACTCAGTGTAGGGTTTAAACAGACTTTCTACTATCAGTCATTATTTATTAGTCCTAGAAATACTAGTTCTAGCAATAAAGAAATGGAAAAATTGGTAGAGAGTAGGTAGAATATTTTTGCAGATGACATGATGACTTATATAGAAAACCCAAAAGACAATGATAAATATTATCTATCTAAAATCATCAGCAGGCATTAGCCATAATGGTGATAAGCTAGAAACCTTCTCATTAAGGTCAGGGGTGAAGCAAGGATGCCCATTATTACTACTATTACTCAATGTTGTACTAGAAATTTAGCTACAGCAATAAGAGAAGTAAAACAAATTTAAGAAATTAGAATAAAAAATGAAGGCAAAAGAACTATTACTCTTTGCAGGTGATATGATAGTATACCTAGAGAATCGTAGAGGATCAACTGAAAAAATAATTAAAATAATTAACAACTTTAACAAGGCTGAAGGATATAAAATAAACCCACTGTAATCATCAGCATTCCTATATGTTACTAACAAAGTCTAGCAGCGAGATAGAGAAAGAGAAATTCCATTTAAAATAACTATGAATAATGTAAAATACTTGGGAGTCTACCTGCCAAGACAAACTCAGGAATTATATGAACATTAAGGAAGAATTTACCACTGAACAAGAGATAGAGAGCATTACAGGATTTAAAATAAAATAATTTTGATTCCATTAAATTAAAAAGATTTTGCACACACAAAACAAATCTAATCGAAATTAAAAGGAAAGCAGAAAGCTTGTTTTTTGTAGCAAATGTCTCTGAAAATGGCCTCATTTCTCATATAGAGAACTGAGTCAAATTTATAAGAATATGTGTCAATCTCCAATTGATAAATGATCAGAGGATATGAACAGATAGTTTTCAGGTAAAGAAATTAAAGCTATCTATAGTTATATGAAAAAATACTCCAAATCACCACTGATTAGAGAACTGCAAATTAAAATAACTATGGGATACTACCTCACACCTATCAGATTGGCTAAAATGACAGAAAAGAGAAATGATAAATATGAGAGAGGATGTGGGAAAATTGGGACATTATTATTCTGTTGGTTAGTTGTGAACTGATTCAACCATTCTGAAGAACAATTTGGAACTACGTCCAACAGGCTATAAAACTGTGCATACCCTTTGATCCAGCAATACCACTATTAGGCATATATCCCAAAGAGATTTAAAAAAGGAGAAAAGGATCTATTTACACAAAAATATTTATAGCAGTTCTTTCAGTGGTGGCAAAGAATTGGAAATTGAGGGGATGTAAACTAATTGGGGCATGGCTAAACAAGTTGTGGTATATGATTGTGATGGAATATGCCATAATTAAGGACAAGCAGGATGATTTCAGAAAAATGGAGAAAGACTTGCGTGAAATGATGTGAAGTAAAATGAGCAGAACCAGAAGAACACTATAACAGCAATGTTGTATGTTGAACAACTGTGGATAATTTAGCTATTCTCAGCAATACAATGATTCAAGACAATTCCAAAAGACTCATGAAGAAAAATGCTATCCACATCCAGAGAAAGAACTGGTGGAGTCTGAATGCAGATTGAAACATACTATTTTTCACTATCTTTCTTTCTTTTGATTTGTTTTTGGTCTGTGTTTTCTTTCACAACATTACTAATATGGAAATATGTTTTGCATGATCACACATGTATAACATATATCAAATTGATTACCATCTCAGGGAAGGGTGAAAGGAAAGAGGGAGGGGGAGAATTTGAAGCTTAAAAATTTTTTAAATGATTGTTAATATTATTTTACATGCATTGGAAAAATAAAATATTATTCAAAAAAACCCAAAAGATAAAAAAAACCATTAGTTAAAACAGCAACTTTGAGAAAGTAGTGGGATGGGATGTGCTTGTTAAAATCAGGAAAAAATCGATAGAAAAATAATAGAAAAATTACTTTATATTGCTTCCTAATTGGAAAAAAATTGTTTTCTATTACTTTTTGGGAAAAAGTAATACAGAAGCACAAGTCAAAATAAAGATTATATTTATTAAATATGTGGAAACCAATTTATCCAAAATATTTTCACTAATAGTATAGAACCAAATGCAAAACGATTTGACTGAAATAAAAAATAGCTAAATAATCCAGTATCATAGTTAGATCAAACTAAAACAGAGTGTCTCAAAAGTCTTAGTGTATTTTAGGTTTTAATAGCCTTAAATAGATTAAAACTGGACCAAGATTTTTGGATACCCTGTATACCACAGATGACAATAATTCCCAAATTAATCTATAGGTTGAATGTTCAGAACAATCAAAATTGCATAATGCTATAGGAGTAGGCAAAATAAAGCAAAACTCATGCAGAAAAATTAAAGGATAAAAAATCAAGTGAAATGATGGAAAAGAAAACTGAAGAGGGAATTGTACCTCTTATCTCAAATACTTCATTCAGCATTAATTATCAAAAATTATCTTGTAATGGATTACAAATAGATTTATTGAATTGATTACAATGACAAGCTAACATCAGATATTTATAGCTTTTGATAAAGTTAGAATCACAGAACATTGGGGAAAGTTTTTGTTATTCAGCAGAGATTATTGGAATATTGCAACTAGGCCAAAAATAGAAACCTATCTATATCTCACACTATATGCTATAAGAGGTTCCAAATGGATCAATGATCTAAATACATTTTTTAGAAAACTAAATATTGAGTAAAAGTAATTATCCCATCTTTCACAGCTCTTGAGAGCAGATGAATGCTTAACAAGCCAAGATTTAGAGAAAAGTCTAAGTGATAGAATTGGCAAATTTGATTATCCTCAAAAATACCCACATGGATTAGTGATGTTCATATTCCCTCAAATGATGCAGATCCATCCATGTCTTCCCATCCCCTGTGACTCTTGTCTACCTGCTTCCATAATTTAAGCATGAAGCAGAAGTGGAAGGGTCTACCCAATGTTCTAGAAGGCCTTTCTTACTTTCTCTTGATATTTTGGAGAGACCAGGAAAGCGCATAGGCAACTCGCAAGTTATTCCTAGCTCTTACCATATGGCCATTTTATCTTTAAAAAAAGTGTACATTTCTTTGATGGTATCTTTCATTCTTGTTCATCTTCATAGTTCTTATTTCTTTTAGTACTTCAGCCTACTCACACTCCATTGTCCACTAAGTAAATTCAATTTTAATTTTTTTCAGACACTATTTTGTTCCAAGACTTGTCACCATAGAACAACCCTGATAGGCTATTGGTATTAACCATATTAGCTTTTGTTTGAGGAGAAGTTGAGGTGCCTTAAAGAAGCATTACAATTTCCCAAAGACAATTCATCTTTCTCTCTTTGTCCTGCTTAATTGTAGGCCTAACCCAGATTTTATTATAAAAAAGTAACCTTAAAACCTTTTGTACCAAAAATGCAATATGTTCCCAGTAAGAAGGAGACACACTGTGAAAAATTTGAATTTTGTAACTCCGAATAAAGTCTCACAAAATATACAAGGAAAAAAACACCCATTTATGAGCATAAGTCATTCTTCAAATGATAAGTAGTAAAAAAAATGAGAAGATACTTTCATAATAATAATTACTGATAGCTAGCATTTCTATAGCACTTTGAGGTTTACAAAAGGATTTAGAAGTGTCATCTTGTTTTATCCTCTCAACAACCCTGGGGGGTCAGGTGCTATTATTATACCCATTTTACAAATGAGAGAAATCAAGGCAGAGAGAGGTTAAATGACTCGCTCAGGATCGCACAGCTAGCAAATGTCATGAGGCCAGATTTTAATTCCTGCCTCACTGACTCCTGGCCAATTTCAGTGTCCATTGCACCACCTAATTTTGTCACTAAAACACAAATGACAACCACCACATTATAAAATGTTCACAATCTCTAAAATTCAGAAATTTACATTAAGACATGTCTGTAAAAACCTAAGAAGATGTATATGAACTGATGCAAGCTGAAACGAGCAGAATCAGGGGAACATTATACATAGTAACAGCAATCTTGTATGATGATTAACTGTTAATAATTTAGGTATTCTCAGCAATACAATGATCTAAGACAATTCCAAAGGACCCATGACAAAAAAACATGTTATCCAAAACTGATGAATCCAGAGTGAACCATATTTTTTCACTGTCTTTATTTTTCTTAGGGCTTCTTGATGTGTGTGTTTTCTTTTGTAACATGGCTAATATGGAACTATGTTTTGTATGACATCACATGTTTAATGAATTGAATCCTATTGCTTGTCTTCTCAATGGGTGGGGGAAGGGCTAAATGGAAGTCTATGATTCCATCCAAACTCCATCAGGGTGGAAAAGAAAGGACAATAAAATTATAGGCTAGCATGGTTTTGATTAAACTGGTATGTTATTGTACTACTGGTTAAATTGTTCATTGGTTCATCTTTTGGGAAGGTGATATAAAAATATTCAAAGAGAATGAGTGTGGTTTAACCATTCTGGGGAACAATTTGGAACTATGCCCAAAGGGCTATAAAACTGCATAACCTCTGATTCAGTAATACCACTACTAGGTCTGTATCCCAAAGAGATCAGAAAAGGGGAAAAGGACCTATATGTACAAAATATTTTTAGCAGCTCTTTTTGTGCTGGCAAAGATTGGAAATTGAGGGAATGCCCATCAATTGGGGAATGGCTGAACAAGTTGTGGTATATGAATGCAATGGAATGCTATTGTGCTATAAGAAATTATGAGCAAGTAGATTTCAGAAAAACTTGGAAAGACATACATGAACTGATGCTGCGTGAAGTGAGAAGAACCAGGAGAACATTGTATACAGTAACAGCAACATTATGCAGTGATCAACTATGATTGACTTAGTTCTTCTCAGCAATACAATGATCTAAGACAATTCCAAGAACTCATGCTGAAAAATGTAATACACATTCAGAGAAAGAACTATGGAATCTGAATGTGGATTGAAGCATGCTATTTTCACTTTTTTTGTCTTTGTTTTTCATGGTTTTTCCCTTATGTTCTATTTCTTCTTTCAATCATGACTAATGTAGAAATATGTTTAACATGATTGCACATGTATAACCTGTCTCAGCTTGCTTGCTTTCTCAGGGAAGGGGGAGGGGAGGGATGGAGAGAAATTTGGAACTCAAAATCTTATAAAAAAATGAATGTTGAAATTTTGCATGTAATTGGAACAAAATAAAATACTATTTACTAAAAAAATAGAAAATTATAGTTTCTATATGATACCATCTATCAGAGCCTTTGTGCCTTCACATGTGACTCAACTTGTTAGAAAATAAAATACTTACTGGCTATGGAGTCCTAAGCATTAAAATATGGGCATTTGTATAAAGTAATAAGTAATAATAAAGCACAATACTTCAAAACATTTTGTCCTTGGCACTTGATTACTTTTTTGGGCCTTGATGCTTACTTTGATTAAAGAGCACAGTATTCAAATCAATTCACCAGATACATTTAGGTAACTACTCTTTGGAAGAACAACACATACAGATGTAGAAAGCATAGAAGATTGGGTAAAATTTGTAATGACTATAGAACATGTCCTAGAAGTTTGTTGTTAAACAAATCTTTGATAATGGCTTATATTCTCATGCCTTAAATTCATTATCCTAAAGAGGGAGTGACAGAAAAAACAATCTGAGGAGTTTTGCATCCTAGTTATAGTAACTGAGATTCAGTTAATTGAGATTTCACTGTATATAAATAATGGGAGAAAGCCCCTGCTTTAGCTCATAGAGTTATCATTAATTAGTGATGGCATGGTGCTTTGGGAAGCAAAATAAAGCAAAACTCTTGGTACATGATGAGCATTAGTATTTATACCTTACCCCATTAATTGTTACCAAGGTGTCTCAAAGAAAGAAGATAAGAAAATACTTCAACATGAAACCACAGGTACATTCATCACTTATGAAGTCCTACTGATGAGTTTTCTAAAAGAAAGTACAGTTAACTGGAAAAGAGAAATGGTGATGACAGAGGTAGACAACCTACATTTTTAAACCAGTACACACCTACGTTTAAAATCAGCTATTCTGTTGCCTGTGTGAGCCATGGATAAAGAGGCAGATAAGTATGTTTCAGTAACAGTAACTGAAAAATCAAATAACCGAAGGTATGAAAGCTTACAAAAATAGATCAATATTTAGGTCTCCTAAAGACTGGTAATCGCTTATGGAGCATGTGAGCCAGGCAAGGTTTAAAACTGGTTCATTGTCATTTGGAGAGATTTCAAGTCAAGCTATGGGGATTTTTTCCTAATGCTGAGGAAAGGGGCTATTTGGGAAAGAAAATAAGGTCAAATAGATGTGCAAGGATAACATAAACCATTTCTATAGGACTGAATATGAATGGGTAGCTAACAGCTCCAGATGGGCCAAAATTCATTCATCTAACCACCCTTCATTTGTACATCCATCCCTTTGTCCATCAATCCACTCTCCCATCCATC
Organism: Trichosurus vulpecula; assembly: GCF_011100635.1. NCBI lineage: Eukaryota > Metazoa > Chordata > Mammalia > Diprotodontia > Phalangeridae > Trichosurus > Trichosurus vulpecula. The sequence goes on along the minus strand of NC_050573.1, from coordinate 407,340,623 downwards.
TGTTAAGTATTTTTTGAGCATCCAGTTTGTGCATAGCACTCTGCTAGGCACTGAGATAAAAGATAAGTGAAAATGAAGTTCCTCCCCTCCGAGGGCTTATAGTCTTGCCAGGAGAAATAACCCATACATACATATACAAGCAAGAAATAAATCCTAAGTTTTTACTTAGGTATTTCAGTATGTGAATAAGTGCCCCACAAAGATGATGACAATATAAATATTATATAAGAAAAAGGGGGAACTCAATGTGGATGGGTATAGTCAGGGAAGACTTCATAGAGAAGGTGAGGTTGGAGAAGGCCCTTGAAAGATGGGGAGGGCTAAAGGTGGTAGGAAGGAAAAAGAGATGTCAAGGGATATATATGGGGGAAGCAACAGATGAGGAACTGAGACAAACAGGGTTATGTGACTTGGCCATGGTCACACAGCTTGTAAATGGCTGAGACTAGATTTGAACTCAGGTTTTCCTTACTCCAGGCCCAGCACTCTATTCACTGTGCCATCTAGATAAATGCAAATTAAAACAATTCTGAGGATCACTTCAGACCTATGAGATTGGCAAACGTTGGAGGGGATGTGGAAAAATAGGGACACTCATGCATTGTTGGTAAAATTGTGAACTGATCCAACCATTCAAGAGAGCAATTTGGAACTATGCCCCAAACACTATAAAACTGTTACCCTTTGACCCAGCAATATCACTACTAGGTCTGTGCCATAGAGATCAAAGAAAAAGGAAAAGGACCTATATGTAGAAAAATATTTATAGCAGCTTTTTTATGATGGCAAAGAAATGGGAATTGAGGGGATGCCCATCAGTTAGGGGATGGATAAACAAGTTGTGGTATATGATTATGATGGAATACTATTGTGCTGTGAGAAAAGATGAGCAAAATGTTGAGAGAGGGCTGTGCAAGGTCACCAGCCTCATTTTCTCCTCCAGAGAGAGAAGTAACACCCATTCAGGGACTAGGTCTCCTACTACATTTCAGGCAATCAGTTGGTCGTTGCTGAGTCATTTCAATCCTGTCCAACTCTTCAACTACTGGAATGGTTTACCATTCCATTGTTCAGCTCCTTTTACAGATGAGCTGGGGGTGTTTCCCTCCCAGCTTGATTTTTTAAAATTAATTTTAATTAAAGGAGCCATCCCTTGACTCACTCCTTAAAGAGGCCTATTCACCCTAAGTGAGTACATGAAAAGGCCTTGGCCTAAAAGGACCAGGGTCTCCCATTGCATCCTGGGCCATCTCCAGTCATCCTGATGAATATCAGGCCACTGGACCCAGATGGCTCTGGAGGAGAAAGTGAGGCTGGTGACCTTGCACAGCCCTCCGTCACTCAAATCAAAGTCAACTGCAAGTCATGTCATCATTTCCCCGATGTCACGGTCCTCTTCGAGAATGAAGCACAAACACAAATAAAGAGTAACTCTATGAAGCAGAGGCAGTGGGCAGAGGAATGCATTCTAGGCTGAGGGGATGTTCAACACAAGAACATGGAGATGGAAAATTGAATGAGGAATAGAGAGAAAGACAGTTTGGTTGGATCGTATAAATAATGTCTGATGAGACTGGAAAGGTAAGTGTAGGCCAGGTTGTGAAGAGCTTTATATTTTATTCTAGAGGCAGTTGGAAGCTAATGGAGTTGATTGCATAGGGAAGTTAGGTGGTCAGATCTTCACTTAAGAAAAATCCTTTTGTCGGCACTGTGTGGGATGCATTGGAGGGGTGACAGGGAGGGGAGGAACAAGTATTTATTAAACACCTACTATGTTCCAGGCACTTTGAGAAGTACTTTGCAAAGGTTATCTCCTTTGATCCTCCCAGGTCTGGCAGGTAGGTGCTATTATTATCATTCCCATTTTATAGTTGAGCGAAATGAGGTAGACAGAAGTTGAGTGACTTGCCTCAAACTGCACAGCTAGTAAATATCTGAGGCTTCTTCCAAGTCCAGCACTCTATCCATTGCACCACATAGCTGGTTCAGCTAGTTAAGAGACTTAAGTCAGGGAGAACAGTTAGGAGGCTGTTGCAATAATCTAGGTCAGGGCCTTCCAACCTTAGGTTTTTATTGAAACAATAGACAATGTGTTCTGATTTGCCATTTTAGTGAGAGCTCTGCGGTAGCTTGGCTTCCTTTACTAAAGCATTTATGTAAATTTCTATGCTTGTAGGTGGGACATGTAAATCACACTTGGGGGCACATTTTGGATCTAGGTGAAAAAGAGATGAAGGCCTGAACCAAGATGGTAGCTGTGCCAGAGGAGAAAAAGGGTTGGATGTTAGAGATATTATGAAGGTTGAAATGGCAAGATTTGTTAATTAAGTTGATAAGTGGGTTAGTGAGGGAGAGTGAGGAGTCCAGGATAATGACAAGATTGAAAACTTGGAAGTCTAGAAGGATGTTAGTGACTTAGGGGAAAAGAATAGTCAAGTTTGGACTAGGGTAGGATTTAGGAAAAAAAATATATAATGAGTTCAATTTTGGACATATTGAATTTAAGAAGCCTCTGGGAAATGCAGTTTGAATGTCAAATCAACAATTGGTTATTCAGGACTGAAGCTCTGAGTAGAGACAGGATCTGGATATATTCTTCTATGAGTTATCTGTATAGAGATGATAGGTAAACTCATGGGATTTGGTGAGTTTCCTAAAAGAGATACTATGAAAGGCCAGGATAGAACCTCACTGAACACTTACATTTGAGGGACGTTATGTGGGTAATGAGTCAGCAAAGGATACTGAGAAAGGGCAGTCAGTCAGACAGGAAGGGGCTGAAGTAGGATGGAGTAGTGCAGTAGAAGCCCAGAGAGGAAAGAGTTTCTAGGAGGAGATGGTGGTCAACAGTGTCAAGTGCAGCACATAGGTCTAGAATGATTGGGATTGAGAAAAGACTAGATCTGGAGTCAGAAGTTGTGAGTTCAAATCCTGATTCAATTATTTATTTGTTATCTGTGTCCCCTTGGGCAAGCTGCTTAAATTCCATATTCTCTTCCTCCCTCCCTCCTCTCTCCCCTCCTTGAGAAGGCAATCAATTTGTTATAGATTATTTATATGCAGTCATGCAAAACATTTCCTTATTAGCCATGCTGCAGAAGAAAACAGACCAAACCACCCTCCCCACCCCCAATAAAAGTAAAAGCAAAAAGCATGCTCCAATCTGCATTCAGACTCCATCAGTTCTTTCTGCAGAGGTGGATAGAATTTTTCATCATATTGCTGAGAATAGGTAAGTTATTTACAATTAATTATCATACAACATTGTTGTTATTGTGTACAGTGTTTTCCTGGTTCTGCTCATTTCACTTTGCATCAATTCATGTAAATCTTCCCCGGTATTACTGAAAGCATTTTGCTCATCATTTCTTACAGCACAATAGTATTCCATGACAATCATATACACAATTTGTTCAGCCATTCCTTAATTGATGGGCATCCCCTCAATTCCCATTTCTTTGCCACCATAAAAAAGCTGCTATAAATATTTTTCTATATATAGGTCCTTTTCCTTGTCCTTTGATCTCTTTGGTACAGACCCAGTAGTGATATTGATGAGTCAAAGGGTATGCAGTTTTATAGTGCTTGGGCATATTTCCAAATTGCTCTCCAGCATGAGTGTTGGTATTTTTCCACATCCCCTCCAACATTTGCCACTTTCCATCATATTAGCCAATCTCATAAGTCTAAAATAGTCCTCAGAATTGTTTTAATTTGCATTTGTCTAGATGGCACAGTGAATAGAGTGCTGGGCCTGGAGTAAGGAAAACCTGAGTTCAAATCTAGTCTCAGACCCTTACTAGTTGTGTGACCATGGCCAAATCACATAGTCCTGTTCACCTCAGTTCCTCAGCTGTAAAGTGAGCTGGAGAAGGAAATAGCAAACCACTCCAGTGTTTTTACCAAGAAAATCCCAAATGGGGATTCGGTACAACTAAGTCAGGTACCACTAAAATGACTCAACAATAATAGTGATTTAGGGCATTTTTCATATGACTATGCATAGCTTTGATTTCTTCTTCTGAATAGTTCCGGTTCATATCCTTCAACCATTTATCAATTGGGAAATGAATTGCATTCTTATAAATTTAACTTGGTTCTCTATATATTTGAGAAATGAGGCCTATATTATAGAAATTTGCTGTAAAATTTCCCTTTCCTAGTTTTCTGCTTTCCTTCTAATCTTAGATGCATTGTTTTTGTTTGTATAAAAACTTTATTAATTTGATGTAATCAAAATTATCCATTTTACAGTCTCATAATGCTTTCTATCTCTTGTTTTGTCTGCTCATCTCTTTAAAAAATTATGATGCTTGCGGAGCCAAGAGGGCAGCTGGTAAGCAGGGACTAGAGTGAGCTCTGTACCCGAGTCCCTCCAAAAACCTATAAAAAATGGCTCTGAACCAATTCTAGAACAGCAGAACCCACAGAACAGCAGAAGGAAGCAGGGCTCCAGCGCAGGACAGACTGGATGGTCTCTGGGTGAGGTCTATTCCACACGGAGCTGGGAGCTGGGAGCTGGGAACGGAGTGGAGCAGAGCCCAGCCTGAGCGGCATGGACCATCCAGACCAGAAGCCGGGCGGAGGGGGCCCTAGTGCCCTGAATATGTGAGCTGCGGCAGTTACCAGACCCCTCAACCCACAAACACCAAAGACTGCGGAGAAGGTTAGTGGGAAAAGCTGCGGGAGTGGAAGGAGTTTGTGGTTCGGCTTCCAGCCCCGGGGGGCAGCGGAGGTGGGGCAGCTACAGCTGTTGTTACTTCCGGCTCCAGGCCCACCTGGTAGGAGGAATTAAGTGGTGGATCAGAGCAGGAGTGCAACAGCCTGCTGAAGATCTAAGCCCAGTCTGGACTGGGGGTCTTGGGGAAGGAGTAGTGTGGGTCTGACAGAGCTGGCACCTCCCCCCCAAACGTGGAACATAGAACTCATTAGTCTACAAGCAGTCATACCCCACTGAAAAACTCAAGGGTCAAGTTAGTTGGTTGGGAATATGGCCAGGCAGCGAAAACGTGCCCAGATTCAGTCTCAGACTTTGGATTCTTTCTTTGGTGACAAAGAAGACCAAAACATAAAGCCTAAAGAAGACAACAAAGTCATAGAGCCTACAACCAAAGCCTCCAAGAAAAACAGGAACTGGCCCCAGGCCATAGAAGAACTCAAAAAGGATTTGGAAAAGCAAGTTAGAGAAGTAGAGGAAAAATTGGGAAGAGAAATGAGAAGGATGCGAGAAAACCATGAAAAACAAGTCAATGACTTGCTAAAGGAGACCCAAAAAAATACTGAAAAATACACTGAAGAAAACAACACCTTAAAAAACAGACTAACTCAAATGGCAAAAGATCTCCAAAAAGCCAATGAGGAGAAGAATGCCTTGAAAGGCAGAATTAGCCAAATGGAAAAGGAGGTCCAAAAGACCACTGAAGAAAATACTACTTTAAAAATTAGATTGGAGCAAGTGGAAGCTAGTGACTTTATGAGAAATCAGGATATTATAAAATAGAACCAAAGGAATGAAAAAATGGAAGACAATGTGAAATATCTCCTTGGAAAAACCACTGACTTGGAAAATAGATCCAGGAGAGATAATTTAAAAATTATTGGACTACCTGAAAGCCATGATCAAAAAAAGAGCCTAGATATCATCTTTCAAGAAATTATCAAGGAGATCTGCCCTGATATTCTAGAGCCACAGGGCAAAATAGAAATTGAAAGAATCCATCGATCGCCTCCTCAAATAGATCCCAAAAAGAAATCTCCTAGGAATATTGTCGCCAAATGCCAGAGCTCCCAGATCAAGGAGAAAATACTGCAAGCAGCCAGAAAGAAACAATTTGAGTATTGTGGAAACCCAATCAGAATAATCCAAGATCTGGCAGCTTCTACATTAAGAGATCGAAGGGCTTGGAATGCGATATTCCGGAGGTCAATGGAGCTAGGATTAAAACCTAGAATCACCTACCCAGCAAAACTGAGTATCATGTTCCAAGGCAAAATATGGATTTTCAATAAAATAGAGGACTTTCAAGCTTTCTCAGTGAAAAGACCAGAACTGAATACAAAATTTGACTTTCAAACACAAGAATCAAGAGAAGCATGAAAAGGTAATCAAGAAATGGAAACTGCAAGGGACTTCCTAAAGTTGAACTGTTTTGTTTACATTCCTACATGGAAAGAAGATGTGTATGATTCATGAGACCTCAGTATTAGGGTAGTTGAAGGGAATATGCATATATATATATATATATATATATATATATATATATATATATATATATATATATGTATGTATGTATGTGTTTATGTATATATATAAGTGAATGTGTATGTATGTATATATGTATGTGTATATGTATGTATGTGTATATGTATATATATATGTTTTTATGTGTATATATATATGTGTGTGTATATATATATATATATGTGTGTGTGTAAAAGAGAGAGAGCAGACACAGGGTGAGTTGAAGATGAAGGGAAGATATCTAAAAGAAATAAAATGAAATTAAGGGATGAGAGAGCAACATATTGAGAGAGGGAGATAGGGAGAGATAGAATGGAGTGGATTATCTCGCATAAAGGTGGCAAGAGGAAGCAGTTCTGTGGGAGGAGGGGAGAGGGCAGGTGAGGGGGGAATGAGTGAACCTTGCTCTCATTAGATTTGGCCTGAGGGGGAATACCATACATACTCAGTTGGGTATCTTACCCCACAGGAAAGAAGAGGGAGGAAGATAAAAAAAAATAAAAGGGGGGGGATGATGGAGGGGAGGGCAAATGGGGGTGGAGGTAGTCAAAACAAACACTTTGCAAAGGGGACAGGGTCAAGGGAGAAAATTCAATAAAGCGGGATGGGTTGGGAAGGAGCAAAATGTAGTTAGCCTTTCACAACATGAGTATTGTGGAAGGGTCATACATAATGATACATGTGTGGCCTAGGTTGAATTGCTCGACTTCTTACGGAGGGTGGGTGGGAAGGGAAGAGGGGAGAGAATTTGGAACTCAAAGTTTTAAAATCAGATGTTCAAAAACAAAAAAAGTTTTTGCATGCAACTAAAAAATAAGATACACAGGCAATGAGGCATAGAAATTTATCTTGCCCTACAAGAAAGGAAGGGAAAAGGGGATGAGAGGGGAGGGGAGTGATAGAGGGGAGGGCTGACTGGGGAACAGGGCAACCAGAATATAAGCCATCTTGGAGTGGGGGGGAGGGTAGAAATGGGGAGAAAATTTGTAATTCAAACTGTTGTGAAAATCAATGCTGAAAACCAAATATGTTAAATAAATAAATTTAAATTTAAAAAAAAATTATGATGTTGGACTAGATAATTTGTAAGATTTCTGCCATCTTACAACCCTATGATCCTCAGATTGATGTGGCCAACCCATGTGAAAACTTATAAGAAACTTAGTGAGAAGAATTGGAAGAAAGGTAAAAATCTAACAAGAAAGACAGAGGTGAAAGGTGATCAATTTATAAGGTCATAGACTTGTCTGTTGAAAATTGATACTAAATCACTTAGCACTCGTGCTGTGGAGGTGATTTCTGAAACTGAATTTTGTCTCCACTCTCCATTCGTTCTGGTCACTTTGTAATGACTTAATCTTAAAAATCAGATTTCTCTGCAGTGGACTATTTCTGAGTTCTCACTTAGGAGCAAGGGATTCAAGGCTGTAGGGTTGTGTCTTCCTGAGTCAAAAGAAATATCTCTACATATTCTGAGGTATCAATGGGGAAAATATTGCATCTCAACCAAATAAAAAGTTAAAAATTGCATATAATGTCTGAAAGCTATTAGCAAACTCATTTCAGAAGCTTCTACTTTAGGACTGTATTTTGTAAGAAGGAGTTTTTTTCCCTTTTGTTAAATGAAATGCCAATATTAAAATGATAAGATGCTATTCTTCCACTTTTCTATAGTTGTCTGATCCATTATCAGTTAGTAAAAAAGGAAAGAGAAAGAAAGATGAAAAATTAGAAAGAAAGAGAAAGAAGAAAAGAAAGAAGGGATGGAAAGAAAGAAGGTCAGAAAAAGAAAATAAGGAAGGTGAGGAAGGAAAAGAAAGGAAGGAAAGATATAATGAAAGAAAGGAAGGAAAGGAAGAAAAGAAAAGGTATCAACAGAATTTTGAATGCAGTCCTGACTGGACTGGTCTCTAACCTGAGAATGGCTGGAGCCGACACAGAGCAGGCCAGAGGTAGGTGTCTCAGGAATCAGGTATCATTTTAATCAGTTTCAGAGTGAGGAAAACACTTGCAAGTGGAAGTCCTCCTGAGTAGGAGGGCTTAACATGTTGGGGTACAGGCAGTGCTTATATGCATACTAGCATGGACTATGACATAATCATTTTTAGGCCTTGAGTTACTGCTCCCAGGAATCCTGTGGAAATTGTATTGTGCCAAGTCTTAGGGGTCATGATTGCTTCTCTATGGGGTACAGAAACAGAGTACTGTGATGGGAAGAGGAGGACAGTACAAGGAGCAGGGATTGTGGACCTGTCAGAGACATGGTAGATGTTCGCTCACAGGTCCTTGGGAAATAGGGTGAGTGAATACCTGGTGCAATACACTTTGTCAGAGGGTGAAATCAACCAGAGTGCAAAGGATTGTTAGTATGCCAAGCTCAGGGCACAGCCTGCTTTCTGGGCCTTAGCTCTGGGAAACAGGGTATCTCTAAAATATTTTGACAAAAGGAAGAAAGAAAGGCAGAAAAGGGAAGAAGGAAAAAGGAGAGGAAAAGAAGGCAGGAAAGGGAAAAAGGCAAAAGGAAAGAGGACAGGAAGGAAGGAAGAAAGGAAGAAAAGAAAGAAAGGAAAGAAAAAATGAGAGGAAATAAAAAAGTAAGAAAGGTGATATAGGAAGGAAGTAGAAAGTCTTTTTTTCCTATGCCTCCTTTGGTACTTTTAACTGTACACGTTCTTATGTAACATTAAGTGAGAACAACAAAAAAGCAACACAGAAAGAGATTAAGTATTTGAGAATCATAAATAATTGATACCATCTGTGGAAATGATCTAAAATAATCTAACATGCCAATGAGATTCAAATTGAGAACAAAGAAGCTGGAGAGGAAATATTTTGGGAACAGAACTTAAGGAGTGGCTTGTAAGTTAAGGAAATAGTGGTGAGGCACTGTTAGAAGGCAGAAGCCACTAGGACTGGATGAGAATAAGAGGAGGAATGAAATGCATGAAACTTATTGATGAAATGAATGAGCTCATTAAAGACGATCCCTGTAAAAGACCCTCTCTATATCTATAGCAGGACGTCCCTCCATGGAGGTCACCTTATTTCAAGGCTCTTTGGACACATCAGTTTTTCACTTGGCTTGGATGGTATTCATGTTGGCCCTTTATTTTGAATTCCAACCTTTAATATCTATATGTAGCAAATTTCAAAATCCTAGCTTGGCTTTTTCCTCCAATATAGTTCTTTACTCTGGTTGCTATGTGTTCTGGGAGGGGATCTCATTTCAGTATTATTCTAATTAAGGAATAGAGATTAGACTTCTGATTTAATTAATATAGGGAACTCTCAGTTGGATAAACTCCCTCTACCAAGGGAGGTTGACGCCTTCTTTGCAACTTGGAGTCTTAGAGAGTTGCCTAAAGTGCTGAGGTTAAATGAACTTTCTCAGGATCACAAAGCCAGTAAGTCAGAGGCTTGAATCTCTTGCTTCGTTTCCCCCCCAGGTAGTCTTGTGGTTTTGTGGCCAGGACATTTCTTTCTCTGAGGCTCTGATTGGACTTGTAGAGTTACTCTCTTCTGCGTCTACCTCTTGGGATTCTTTCATTCCATAAAATTTCTTCATTGTCTTTGACATTGTCTTACATTTACTAACTTTCACATTTTTTAAACTCATATTCCCTTTGGCCAGACTCTGTTCTCGCCCATACTCTTAGATGGTGAGGGCAGATCTTGCTTGATACTGAATGCATTTGCTAATGCTAGGCTTGGTTTCTACAGGAGTTCCTGGGTTTTGGCTTAGCATCTGTGCTTTCACTTGCCTTTTTGCCTTGGGCATGTCTCTTTATCCTTCTTGCATAACCCCAAACCTAGAATTGTCTCTCTCATTTTATGTGACCCTGACAGAAACCAAATGGAAGTTTATTGTTCTGGTAGTGAGTCTCCTGGGATATCCCAGGCATTTTACTTCCTAAGTGCTGGCTTGGCTCTTGATTTGGCTTTGGCTCAGGCTGTGGGATCCCCAGGCACTAGACTGTTCAGTTGGTACTCTTGCCTTTTCTTCTGCTATGGCTCTATCTTCCACCTCTCTTCTCCTTCTTTTCATACCACTCAAATGCCTTCCCAAACTATCTCCTCTTTTACCTCTGTCTCATATGAGGGGTGGTCTTTCTCCTTCCCAAGACAGACCCTTTTCCCTGAACAAGTAATACCAATTCTTTCTGTCTTCTACAGTAAGTTGACCCCCTTGTAATTCCCACTCTTTCACTAAGCTTCAATCTCTCCCTGTCTAATGGCTACTTCCTTACTGCCTACAAACATGTTCATGTCTTTCCCATCCTCAAAAAGTACTCCCTTGATCTGTCCATCCATGCTATTTAATGTCTCATAGCTCTCTTCCGCTTTGTGGCTAAATGCCTTGAGAAGGCTGTCTACAATAGGCGATTCCATTTTCTTTCCTCTCACTCCTTCCTTAATTCTCTGTAGTTTAGCTTCTGATATCTTCATTCAATTGATATTGTTCTCTCCAAAGTAAGCAATGACCTCTTAGTTGTCAAATTTATGGACTTTCCTCAATCCTCATCCATCTTGACCTTTCTGCAGCTTTTGACACTGTCAGTCATTCTCTTTTTCTCTGATGCTCTTTTCTCTCTAGGTTTTCCTAACACTGTTCTTCACTGGTTCTTCTCCTACCTGTATGACCCCTCTTCCTCTGTCTTTTTTGCTAGATTTTCATCTACACCATGTCTGCTAAATGTGAGTATTTCCAGAAACTCTGTCCTGAGCCCTTTTCTCTTTTCCTATACCATTTTATTTGGTAAATTCACCAGCTCCTGCAGAGTCAATTATCCTCTCCATGCAGATGATTCTAAGATCTATTTATCTCCTCCTTTTATCTCACTTCTGGTTCTGATTTTTCAACTGCCTAGTGGACTTCTCAAATTGGATGATCCATAGACATCTTAAAGTCAATATATCTAAAAACTGAACTCTATCTTTCTCCTGAAATCTTCCCTTCTTGCCTTTCCTGCTACTACTGAGGATATGCCCCTCCTTTCCTTCTCCATCACTACTTACTAGGCTTGCAATTTGGCTGTCATCCTTGACTCCCTCACTCTCTCACCACCCACACCAGGACTTGTTGCCAAGTCCTGTTGATTCTACCTTTGCAACATCTCTCATATATGCCCCCTTTTCTCCTCTAACCATGCCACCACCACTCTGATACAGGTCTTTGTCACCTCCCTCCTGGACTATTACAATAGCCTTTTGGTTCTTCCTGCCTCACATCCCCCCAGCTCTCCCACCCACTCTAGTGAATACTCCAGTTATCAAAGTAATTTTTCTAAAGCACAGGTCTGACTATATTATTTCTCTCCCTTTCCCATTCAATAGACTCTAGTTGTTCTGTATTATTCCTAGGATCAAATATAAAATCATCTGTTTGACTTTCAAAGCCCTACTGGGCTTCCTAACTCCCTAATCCCAAGTAGGTCCTTAATAAATGCTTATTGAATTGACTGGCATTGACCAATGCTCTCTTGTGTTGCATGGATTATTGAGAGAATACTGATTGCCATCATATGGACTTTGGGGAGAACTTCTAGCTGAACTAATACAGTCCAAATTTCAAATTTTCCAAAGATCAGCTTTATGAGGGAGAAAGAGACTGTGTTGTTTTTACCAATAGCAGTAAAGGACATATCCTCTCAGTGTCCTCCCATCCCCCTAGATCCATCTGCCAGGTGCTATCGCAATGCCCAGGACTAGATTATAGCACTGGCCTCCCAGCTCTACCTTCTCCACAGGGGGCTTAGCATGCATACTCCTAAGCATCCTCCTTAGAACCAGAAAGAAAGGCTGAGAACCTCAAGTCCTATATAAAGCTTGGGCTATCCAAACAGACATCATAGTTAATACCCTGCAGAGTAAACGTCCTCTGAAAGAGGAGAAAACTCCTTGAGATTCCTTCCTGCCTGGATGCACAAAGTGGGGTCAGAACTACAGGGAAAGGAAAATTGCACTGGTAATACATCTCAAAACTTCTCTTGACTTCTGTTCCAAAGGAATAGAGGAACTCTCCATCTATAGATACCCACCTTCGTAATGTCAGGTACATAAAATGAACTGCCTTGTGTCATGCCAGGGGCTCCCAAGAGACCCAGTGATGGAGAAGGGTTTCCTGAAGCCATTACACTTCCCGCTCACTCATCATTCTAGCATACCCCTCCCTAAATTACCAGAACATCCCCAATTCTTACTCTTTTGTGGAGACATCTAAGTTTCCTCTGATCCCTTAGATCTTCCAGAACTCCTGGTCTTAGAATGACTGGAAGCGGGGTAGGGTGTGTGTGTGATAGAAGTAATGGAGTGAAGGTGGTCGGTGGTCAAACACATAAGAAAAGGCAGGAAGTGTAACTAACTCAGCTAAAAGTGAATGGCCTGGACTTTTGACTGGGCTCCAGGAGGGAGCAGAGGGAGAGGCCAGAATGTAGAATCACTGTGATTTCTGGAGTTGTTTGGTCAAGACTGTGGAGAAGTTTCTACAGATTAAGCTAAGGAGGGGGAGGATAAACTACTTTTTCTGAGGTACCAAGAACAGTTATTTCCTGGAGGTAAATCTGCTTCTTTTAGATTATGTTTTCTTATGTTGGGCGCAGAGGAGGGAAGATGATTTTTATTGGAGCTGTTAACAGTCTCTGTAAGGACCAGCCTTGACCTGGAGCTGAGAGTTAAAGAAACCAAAAACATTTTTCTGGCCAAGGGTAAGGGAGATGCTGCTTCAAAAATAAGCATGTAAGAAGGAGGAACGAATAAGAGTAAACTAGACCAAAGAAAAGCCCCTTTTGTAATAAAATGATGAAAGATTTAGGATAGGCCAACATAATTGGCTGATTTTAAAAATCTGTCCTGTAAAAATGAAATGAACACATTTATACAATTAGGGAGTTACAAAGAGTTGCAAAAATGGAATTTTCTCTAAAGCAAGTAGATATAACTATGGACCAGAAATGAATGGCAGCACCCCCAACTCTCTGAACCATTTTTCATGGGAAGAAGTATAAACAGTTGTATATGGGGATCAATAAGTCAACAAGCATTTACCAAGCACTTAATATATGCCAGGCAGTATGCTTAGTACTGGGAATACAAATAGTAGTAAGTAGAAAGACAAGTTCCTGTCCTCCAGGAGCTTGTATTCTAACGGGAGGAGACAACACATAAAAGTGAACTGAAGTTCAAGCACTATACCATACTGCCTCTCCTGGCAATATCATGGATGAGGCAACGTTTGAGCAGAAATTCTACAAGCAAAGAAAGGGAGGCAAGACCTTCCAAGCTTAGGGGAATGTAAGAGCAAAAGAGGTAGGAAAGGACTAGGCTTGGGAGTGAAATATAACATAATCCAGTTTGATGGGCAGATAGTGTATGGAGGGTAGAAACAGGAGATAAGGCTGAAAGGTGGCACTCTGCCATGTATCATGATGATGGCCTTGAATGCCTGGCGAGGAAGTTTAATTTTTACTTGATAGCAAAGGCCACTAGAGGAAAGGATAGGAAAGGCTGCTGAAGACTTTTAAATGGAAGAGTAACATGACCAGATCTATCTACACATAAGAAAAGTTACTTGGGCAGTAAGATGAAAGATAGATTGGGGTGAAGAGGTTACAACTACAGGTGAGAAGACCTGTTTGGAGATGGTTGCAATAATTAATAATAATAATAATAACTGATATTTATATAAACCTTTAAAATTTGCAAAGTGCTTTAAATGCCCTCCTTGAAGTGTTATGATTGCCTTGCAAGGTTGGTGCTATAGGTGGCATTTGCCCCATTTTACACTTGAAGAAGAGAACTGAAGTGATTTGACCAAAGTCCCACAATGAATGGGTCAGGGATAGGTTTCCTGGCTGTGGTAATGAAGGCCTGTAATAGAGTGGTATTAGTGAGAACAGAAAGGAGGCATCCGGGTGGCACAATGGATAGAGCACACCGGGCCAGGAGTCAGGAAAGACCTGCATTCAATTATGTCCAAAGTCACTCACTAGCTGTATGACTCCATGGAAGTCACTTAACTTCTGTCTGTCTCAGTTTGTTCTGTCTGTCTCTTTCAGTCAGTTTCTTCAACTATAAAATAATAATAGCTCTCAGGGTTGTTGTGAGGATCAAATGAAATATTTAGCACAGTTCCTGGCACATAGTTGGTGCTGTACATATACATACATACATATATAGATATAGATATAGATATAGATATATAGATAGATAGATAGATACATATACATATATATATATACATATATATATATATATATATATATATATATATATATATATAAACTATTATTAATACCTAACATTGAAGCAGCTAGGTGGTGCAGTGGAGAGAGCACCAGCTCTGGAGTCAGGAGGACCCAAGTTCAAATTTGGCCTTAGACACTTGACCCTTAATAACTGTGTGACCCTAGGCAAGTCATTTAACCCTGATTACCTCCCCCCCAATAGCTAACATTAGTGACATTATGATTAATTATAATAATATGAGTAATTATAGGATAATACATTAATACATTTTATAATATGTTATAATATTAGAGGCTATTCTATTATAATTTATAATTGTATTCTATAATATATTAATATTAGTTAATAATGGTAGATAGTGGGTTGTTGTCCTTCATACTCAAATTGGACCAAATTGACATCACTACGTCAGGGTCAAGGTACAATGTGTGCAATTGTGGCTGATCAGACCAATATGAGCTCAGAAGGTTCAAGCACAGGTCAGGCACAAATAGTCCATACGAATATTTGGAGTGGAGTTGTCTCTAAATTTATGCATTTCACATTTCTTTTGAGCCACCTTCTTTGGTGCAGGCATGCCATGCTGCATGGTCCTATGCCAGTGTCTCTTATGTCTCAGAGAGACCATAAGAGTGTCCTTGTATCACTTCTTCTGACCTCTATGTGAGTGCTTGCCTTGTGTGAGTTTTCCATAAAATAGTCTTTTAGGCAAGCATTGGCAAGAGCATTTAAACACATTGACTAGCTCACTGGAGTTGTGTTCTCTGCGGTAGAGCGAATGCTTGGCAGTTCAACTCAAGAAAGGACCTTAACATCCATACCTTAACTTTCCAAGTGATCTTCAAAATCATCCTAAGACAATTCAAATGGAATTGATTCAGTTTGTTGGCATGGCGCTGTTGTACTATCTAGGTTTCACAGGTATGTAACAATGAGGTCAGCACAAGCGTTCTGTAGACCTTCAGTTTAGCAGACAGTCTAATACCTCTTCTCTCCCACATTTTCCTTTGGAGCCTCCCAAACACTGAGCTAGCTCTCTCAGTGTGTGTGTCACCTTGTCCTCTATGTGTATACCTCCTCCCACCCCAGAAAGTATACTTCCAAGGTAAGTGAACTTATCCATAGCATTAAAAATTTCTCCATTTGCTATAACTGAATGGTCAACATATGGATGGTATGGTGCTACCTGGTGGGGAACTTTTGCTTTTTGGTGTTACTAGTCAGGCCAAAATTACAACAAGGGGCAGAGAATCAATCCATACTCTGTTGCATCTCAACCTCAGAGACTGTACAGAATGCACAATTGTATACAAACAAAAAGTTGCACATCAATTCTCCCTCTACTTTAGTCTTGGCTTATAGTTTTTCAAGTTAAATAATTTACCATCAGTGAGGTAGTTGACCTTGTTACCATTTTTGTCCTCATTAAAGGTGTCTGACAATGAGGTGTCTGACAACATCACTGAAAACATTGTGCTAAAAAGCATGGGAGCAAGCACACAGCCCTGCTTCACTCCACTGGTGACTGGGAAAGTGTGAGAGCATCATCCATTATCCATAACCCATGCAAGCATGCCATCATGGAACTGGTCTAACAATACTGAACTCTTGGCAACCAAATTTTGTCATGATCTTCCACAAGCCCTCCTGATTGACAGTATTAAAAGCCTTGGTCAGATTGACAAATGTGTACAAACCTTTGTTCTGCTTCTGGAATTTTTCTTGAACTTTTCAGTCAGCAAACACCATGTTGACCATTTCTCAGCACTTTCTGAAGCCACACTGGCTCTCAGGTAGATGACCATTTTCCAGGTAAAGGACCAGCCTATTAAGGAAGACTCTGGCATGCATCTTGACAATGACTAAATCCTGTGATTGTCACAGGATGACCTATTTCCTTTTCCTTTGTAGAGATGGACAGTCAGGGCATCCTTGAACTCCTGGGAGATAACCTCTTGCTATACAGCCCAGATGATTTCTGGCAGCTTTTATATGAGCAGTGGACTCCCGCCTTGTAAATCTCAGCTGGAAGAGAATAAGCACCAGGTGTTCTGACACATGAGAGAAACCTAATGGCATTCAAAACCCCTTCTTTATTTGGAAATTTGGTTGGAGAAGGATTGACTTTTACCTGAACTATATGCTCAATAGTTTCTGCATTGGTTGATGATGGTCTGTTGAAAATGCTATGCAAATGTTCAGACCAGATCTCTCCAGGATCACATCCTTATCACTAATCAATGTGGCTCCACCAGTGCTGAGTAGTTGAGATACATCATAGGTCTTTGGCCTACAAATAGCTTGCAGGGCACCATAAAAGCACTTTGGATTGTTACTATCAGAATAAAACTGAATTTCATCTGCCTTCTTACTGAGCCAAGAATCACATATCTCTCTAAGCTTTGCTTCTACCTTAGTTCTCATGGAGTTAAATACTACTTTCTTGGAGACGGATGAACTATCCTGATGGTAAATCCTGTGGAGTGTTTGTTTTTCATTTAATATATTAACTTCATTAATAGAAATATTAATATTAGCTGTTGTCAGTAATAGCTAACATATATAAGTGCCTACTATGTACCAGGCACTGTGCTAGGTGCTTTATGAATATTCTTATTATTTGAGGAATAATATACAAATAGAATCAAAATGGTGCCTGGATGACAAAGGTAAGGGAAAAGGAAGAGTCAAAGATGTTTCAAATAGTCTATTGGCCAATGAGTATTTATTGGAGGCTTATTATGTGCCAAGCACTGTGCTAAGTACTGGGAATATAAAAAAAGGCAAAAATAGTCTTTTCCCTAAAGAAGCTCACATAATAATGGGGGAAACTGGAAGGATTGTGATGTCATTGACAGGTGTAATGATGTCAGTAGGAATAGTGCATTTTTAGAGGGAAAGATAATATGTTTGTTTTTTAGACTTATTCAGTTTGAAGTGACTAAAGGACATACAGGTGAAAGTACCTTGTAGGTGAAGAAGCTGGGGGTCTAGGTCTTGGGAAGAGAGATCAGGGCTGCAGAGGTAGATTTCTGATTCAAATCCATAAAAGTAATAGCAACCATTCTGGCAAAAATTGTACAGCCTTTTGTCATGTTTTTCTTGGAAAAATTTAGTTTAAAAGGATTGGGACAAGAATATTGTCACACAGATTGAAAAGCAACTGAGAGAACACCAGAAGCATTTTTAAAAGGGCAAAGCTAAAATATTCAGCTGAGATAAGGTGCTTAGTGGGATGCTACTGAGGTCTGTGAGGGCCAGACTGAGAGAGCTCCCCCTCAGCCCTCCAATTGTTCTGGAAGTGATAGAAGGAGGCATACATACTAATGAAGCCTTCCCAAGATGCTAAATTAGAAGCAACTGGTAACAATATAGGAATAACACAGATAGATAAAAAGCAGCTGGCAAATATCCCCTGGAATGGACATAGTCATGAGAAAGGTGAACAAACTCTAGCAGTAAGCATATTGAAATGCAGATAGGACTAGAGAAAATAATCCCGAACATCAATATTCAGTGGAGGATAAACCTTAACCAGTAATTCTGAAGGATACAATGGAATGGCAAGGACTGTAGAGAATTCTTGATGATATAATGCAATCTAGCATATACTGTGTAGAATATAAACGTGAAAATAGGCACTCACAGTTAATAATGATAATCAACATTTACACAGCGCTTTAAGGTTTATCTCATTTCATCCTCTCAAAAATCCTGTGATGTATGTGCTTTCATTATTACCTGTGAAAGCAGTGTCTTGCAGATGGGGAAATAGAATAAGAAGAGCTAACATTTATCTTACACTTCAATGTTTGCAAAGTGCTTCACTTATATTAGCTTATTTGATTCTTCCAATAACTCTTTGAGTTTGGGTCTCTTATTATATCCATTTTACTGAGGAGGAAGTTGAGGCTAAAAGAGGTTGAGTAACTTGCCTAGGATCATACTGCTGGTAAGTATGTGAGGCAGGATTTGAATCCATTCTTCTTGAGTCCAAGTCTAGCAGGTTTTTCACTGGCTGTTCCCCAGACCTGCAATACTCACCCTCCTCATTTCCACCTTCTGGCTTGTCTGACTTCCTTCAAGTTCTAGACAAAATCTCATCTTTTACCAGAGACTTTTCCCGATTCTGCTTAATGCTTGTCTTTTCCCTTGTCGATTATCTATGATTTATTCTCTCTGTATCTTATTTTTACCTGATTGTTTTCATGTTATGTCCTCCGTTAGATTTCAGGGTCCTAGAAGGCAGGGACTGTCTTTTGTCTTTCTTTGTATACTCAGTGCTTAGCACAGTGCTTGGCATATAGTAGGCACTTAACAAATGCTTATTGATTGACTATTCAGTGTATCACCTATCAGACTTGGAAAGTTGAAGTGACTTGCCCAGGATCATGTAGCCATTAAAATTAAGAGACACAATTTGAACTCACATCTTCCTAATTCTGAGTCCAATGTCCCATTAAGTGCTCCACACTGTATTTCTTAAGAAAGTAAACTATAAGCCACATTATGGAAAAAGTTCTCATGCTTAGCAGAAAGTGTGAAAGGAAACTGACTTTCTGCAAAGAATCACAATGACAGCTGAAAAAGGAGGATCAGAGGAAAAAAAGAAAAGAAAAGATTCTTTGAAGTTAGTGGGAGCAATAGTAACTGGATTCTCCTTTCCACTGAAGGGTGTGGCAATTCGAGTCTGCAGAATAGCATGCTACTCTCACAGAATGTTAAAAACAATATAGTCTCAAGTCCAACCCTCTGTCTGTTATAGATTACAAAACTGAGGACCAGGGACCATAAATGACTTGTCTGAGGTCACAGGGCCTGTTAGTGGTAGGTAGGTTTGGAAACCAAGTCTTTTCACTCTTCGTGTATGCTACCACAACGGACCTAGGGTCGTAGCATCAGATCTGGAAAGGGTCTTACAGACCATTGAGTCTAACTCTTTCTTTCTAAAGATGAAGACACTGAGGCCCAATGGACTTAAGTGCAATACCCAGGGTTACCTAGCTAGTAAGTATCTGATACACGACCTATGCCCAGGTCTGGCTGACTCCAAGACTATTATTTCAAAAAAGAACCACAGAGCAGCTAGGTGGAAAAGTGAGTAGAGTACTGGCCCTGGAGTCAAGAGGACCTGAGTTTAAATCCAGCCTCAGACAGTTGACACACTTACTAGCTGTGTGACCTTGGGTGAGTCACTTAACCCCAATTACCCTGCTTCCCCCTTCAAAAAAATCTGAAAAAAATAGCCACTGGCAAGAGGATGAGCCTAACATCTGGCCTGGCTTGCCAGAAGACATCTTTCTTGAGGGAGCTGTTTAGTCAACACAGAGTTAAGGGAAAGGTGAAATGCTTACTCAGAAGTTCTTCAAAATGTTTCATATTTTGATATTTTAAGTGTCAGCTTCCTCGGAGAGTATAACAGTTGTTATAAGTGGCGGTTAGTGGCAGCTGGTTGGGACAGTGGTGGTAGCTGATGCTTCAGTGATAGGATATGATAATGTAGTTGATAGAGCCCTGGGTCCAGAGTCAGGAAGACCTGAATTCAAATCCAGCCTCAGAAACGTTTTAACTGTGTGACCTTGGGCAAATCACTTAAAATCTGTTTGCCTCAGTTTCCTAAATTATAAAATGGGGATAATGATAGCATCTACACCCCGGGGTTGTTGTCAGGATCAAATGAGACAATATTTGTAAGAAGCACTTAGGTCAGTGTCTGGCACATACACAGTGGGTGCTCCATAAAATGCTTATTTTCTTCCCTTCATAAGCGACAATTTCATGTTTTAAGTCTTTGTCAATATGCACTTATGAATATCTTGTATTAAACATTTCTCTTTTTGTGGAGGAAATAAATAGTTGGCCAATACCTAATTTATGTTATACAATGAATATCTTTTACTTCCCCTTTAGGGGGAGACCCTAGATGTTAGCTATACCTAAAGCTTTAAGTGATTATCCCAAGGGAACTGAGATAAAGGTGTAAAGAGCTAAAAAAATGAAAAAAAAAGCAACAACCCACCTCTCTTTTTCAGACACCTCTAAGACTGAAGCTAGTCTGCATACACGGGTCCAGAGCTGAGAGATATTGTTATTGGGTATGGAAAGGACTAGTGCCTCATCCCCCCTACACTCAATAGAATTTGTTATTGTTGTACTCATAACAACTCTATGAGTCAGACAGTATAAATATTATTGTCCCTATTTTACAGATAAAGAGGTTCAAAGAGGTGAAGAGACTTGTCCAAGGTCACAAAGTAATATCAGATCTGGTCTGTTGTTGCTGTGACTTGCTTTTAGTTCTCATGTAAATAGTTATCACTGGATGCCATAGTAGGAATGCCCTGACATTTGCCCCCCAGATAGCAAGAGGAGTAGAGAGAGCAGAGAGGCAAGAGGGAGCAGGTATACAGAGATAATTGAAATTAAAACACTGAACATTAAAAAAATGTGGTATTGGAAGGCCTCTTCCTTATTTGTGTACCCAGGGCTCATCTTTATCCAGACATGAGCTAACCATCATTTTGATTGAGTTTTCAAAGTTATTCTTAAAAAAGTTATATTGATTTTTGTTGTTATTTTTATGGCAGAGGAATTTCAGGACATTGTTCTACTTGAATTGAACCCTTTTGTAACAAAAAAATTAAGCAGACAAAACCAATAGAGTGATCTGAGGCATTCTGCCCTAAAGTACAACACATCTCTGCCAAGAGGAGAGAGGTATATTTCATTATTTATTCTCTGATACCATTAGTGGTTTTAAAATTGCTCATAGCTAAAATTCCTTTCAATTATTTTTAGATAACACTGTTGTAGACATTGTACATATTCTTCTTTTGGTTATGCTTACTTCACTCTGCAGTAGCTTATGCAAATCTTCCCATGTTTCTCTGAATTTCTCATATTTATCATTTGTACAATATTACATTTCATTCATAGATCATAGTTTGTTTAACCATTCCCCAATTAAAAGACACCTGCTTTGTTTCTGGTTCTTTGCTACCATAAAAGGACTGCTATAAATATATTTATACATACTTCATTTCTGTCTTTGTCCTCCTTGGGCTATATACTCAGTTATGACTTTTCTGAGTTGGGTGTGTATGAACATTTTAGCTATTTTTCTTGCAAAATTCCAAATAGTTATCCAGATCAAAGTTCTCTTTTAATATAGAGGCACAGACTGCCGGGGGCATGTTTTTTGACCCTCACTGTGCTACTTGATCACAGAAAACGTTTTGGTTCTTTGTGTTATTTGACCACAAGGAGCTAGGGTAAGGAGTATGAATCTCAGGACCCTGGACAGCTCATCAAGCATTGCCAGTGTAAAACTTCCCATACTGCCCACAGGCACATCTTTCCTCAGAAAGATGAATGACATGCAAGACACATAGTCCACATAGCTGGCCCTGGTTTATTCCTGTTCAAAACTCTGGTTTGCTTTTATGTGAAGACAGTCTGGAAAACTCATTTCCCTCTTTTAAGAGTTGCAAAGTTGCTCTAAACTTTAAGTATTCCAAAAAGAAGAAGATTCCTCTGAAGTCCTGTCGTTAGCAGGGGAGAGTGCTCTCCATGGACACTCAGCACTAAAGGGATGGGAGAGTGGTGGGCTTAAGGAACAACAGAACAGAAAGCCTGGGCTGCTGCTCCTGAGCTGTCAGCAGAATGGTTAACCCACAGATGCGTTCTCTCACCTAAGAATATAATCATGGGTTGTTTAAGTTTGGGTTCTTTGCCAGGTGGCAGAAGAAAAGTGCAGCTTTTGCATTATGGCCATAATAATAGTGCCAATTATTGTTTCTCTTAACAGCAGGTAACCCAGAGAGCTCAAAGAGCTTCAGAAGTACAATTGAGAAGGAGTTGAAAGAGCTGGTAAAAAATTAAGCATATTATAGTTCATCTCCCTAATAAACCTTCTTTGGATGGAGCAATAAGGCACAGAGGGTCAAGGCCCCCAAACCCTCTTGATCTCTACCAGCTGCAAAGAATACAAAAGAGAAGCCTACTCCTCCCCCATCTTTAAGTGTAGATCAGGATCAAGAAATATACTCATTTTGCAAGGAATTGTTTATCACTTCAAAGAACCTGGTCACTCCATTACCCACTAAGCCCCTTGGGAATATGTGGCTTTGAAAGAGCGATTGGCTAACAAGAGCCCATTAGTATCTAGCTTTACAGATATCCTTCATTCTGTTTTGTTCCATCTTTTTCTCCCTTATACTGAACAAAGACAGCAAAGAAACATGTACCTGGAAGAAGGTCAAATGCATGGCTAGGTGACAAACTGTGCTAATTTACTCTTTTGTTTGACAGCTTATACATCTCCCCACATGAAACTTCCTGACTTTTTTTTCTTCAGAACTCCCTGATGCCAAATTTCCCCTACCTTAGCAGGGGAGCCGGAAGTAATGTTAGAAGTCAGATATGGTTAAATTCCCTCATTGTTCAAACAAGGAAATTGAGGCAAAGAGATGTTAAGTGACTTACCCAAGATCACATTCTGTGATTCGAAGTTCAGCTCTTTTTCCATTGCACCATGCTTCCTTGCTAGCAAACTTGTCTTTACTAAAACCTCCACTTGCTTCTGTTATTGGTGAAGGGTTACTATATATTTGGCTAGAATAAATGAAAGACATTAAGTAATTATTCAAACATTTAACAAGTGCCTATTGGATACAGAGATTAAAAAAAAGTTCAGATAAGATGAAGGTCCTACTCTCTTGGAGATTACTTGTAGAAAGATAATAAATACCTGGAAAGAACTGATGATGCTTTCTAGGTCAGGGGTGGATAAGGTATGTCTATGGAGAAAGAAGAAGAGTAATGATTAGTTACCAGTGATTTCCCATTTAAGTCAATGAAATGAGTCCGATGGTTTCGATTTCTAAGCACAATTATACCACAATTAAATTTCTGAATGTCATGTTGATCCAGCTCCAAGGGTTTGTGGAAGTCTGGTCTACATTCTTTCTTTTCTTTTCTTTTCTTTTTAATTTATGGAATAAAATAAGCATTTCCATAGCATAATAAAATAAAAATATGATTGTATATGAAGCTGCAAATCTACTATGCACAATTTGCTATTCCTTTCAAATATACAGCAAAATTATCACATGTTTTTTTTTTCTCTTCTCTCTCCCCCACCCCCACTCTATAGATGGCTACCATTACACACAAATATGTGTATGTACATATATACACACACACAAGCACACATACATACATACACTTATATGTATGTATATATATGTAAAATTATTCTATACATATTTATTTATCAGTTCTTTCTTTGGATGCAGATAGTATCTTTCTTCATATGTACTTTATAGTTAATATGGGTATTTATAATATACAAAATAACTTATTCATTCAAGATTGTTCTTAAAACAATATTGCTGTTACTGTATACAATGTTGTCTTGTCTGCTCATTTTGCTTTTCATTATTTTGTGCAAGCCTTTTCATGTTTTTCTAAAATCATCAAGCTCATCATTTCTTATAGCACACTAGTATTCCATCATGATCATATACTACAACTTGTTCAGCCATTTCCCAATTGATGGGCTTCCCTGCAATTTCCAGTTCTTTGCCACCACAAAGAGAGATGCTATAAACATTCTTTTCCTTTTTCTCTAATCATCTTTGGAAATAGACCAAGTAGTGGTATTGATGGGTCAAAGCATATAGATAATTTAATAACTCTTTGGGCATAATTCCAGATTGCTCTCCAAAATGGTTGGATCATTTCACAATTCCACCAATGAATTCCACCATGAATTACTGTCCCAATTTTTCTACATCCTCTTCAACATTTGTCACTTTTCCCTTCTCTCATTTTAGCCAATCTGGTAGGTGTAAGATGATGTCTCAAGGTTGTTTAAATTTGCATTTCTCTAATCAATAATGATTTAGAGCATTTTATATGAATATAAGTTGTTTTGATTTATTCATTGGAAAACTGACTGTTTATATCCCCCAACCATTTATAAATTGGGGAGTGATTCCTATTCTTACATATTTGATAAATTCTTTATATGTTTTAGACATGACATCTTTATCTGACAAACTATCTATAAAAAAGTTCCCCTAATTTTCTCCTTTCCCCCCAATCTTGGCTATATTAATTTTAGTTGTACAAAACCTTTTTAATTTAATGTAACGGAAACTATCCATTTTACACCTAATTTTGCCCTCTCTCATTTATTCATAATTTGTTCACCTACCCATAAGTATCATAAGCAATATATTCCATGTTCTAATTTTCTTGTAAAATCTCTCTTTATATCTAGGTCATGTGCCCATTTTGACCATATCTTGGTAAATGGTGTGAGATATTGGTCCACAACCAGTTTCTGCCATACTGTTTTCCATCTTCCTAACAATTTTTTAAACTAAATAATGAATTCTCATCCCAAAATATTAAATCTTTACACATTAATACATTTTTTATATACTAATATATGGTCAATCTTTGTAAAGGTGCCATGGACCACTGAGAAAGAGATGTATTCCTTTCTATTTTCATTCATTTCTCTTCAGTTATATATCATATCTAGTTTATCTAAAATTGTATTTATTTCCTTAACTTGTTTCTTATTTATTTTTGGTTAGACTTATCTAGTTCTGAGAGGGGAAGATTAAAGTCCCCTACTTTTTTTAAAGGCTGGTCTACTTTCAACAAGAAGGGTGAGTCTGTGATAGTTTGTGTCTTTACAATGGCAAACACCCAAATATTTCAATCAACCCAACTACAAGCATTTATTAAGCCTCTACTATGTGCTAGGTATTGTGCTAGTCACTTGGGATTCATGTACAAATGTGGAGAAGTCCTTACTCTCAGGGAGCTTATATTGTACTAGAGACACAACATTGTCACAGATAGCATGGGCACAGGATATATACAAGATAATTACATGATTATTGGGGGGAGCCAACCAAAAACCTGAGGAATCAAGAAAAGTCTCTTGAAGGAGTTGAGACTTGAACAGATCCTTGAAGAGAATTAGGGGTTCCAAGATGTAGATATAAGGAAGGAGAATATTCCAGGTATAGGGGCATCCTGTGCAAAGTCACAGAGATGGTAGATGGAATATCATAAGGAAACAAAAGGTAGGTTAGCTTTGCTAGAGCTTAAAATACATGAGGAGGAATACTGTACACAAACAGTCTAGACAGATAAGCTGGAACGAATTGTTGAATACTCAAGCAAGAGTTATTTGATCTTAAAGGCACTAATGATCCACCGACACTTTTTGAGCAAGGGAGCACATAGAACAATATTTCAAATTTTGTAGCTTTGTGGAATATGGATTGGAGAAGGGGGGGAAGACTTGGGGTAAGGAGATCAATTAGGACACAAGGTCAGTAGGAAGGAGGGAAGAGAGAGAGAAGGAGAAGAGGAGAGAGAGGGAGAGGGAGAGGAAGGAGGACAGGGAGAGGGAGAGAGAGATGGAGAGAGAGAGAAGGAAAAAGAGAGGGAAGTGATATTGGCTTGAACCAGGGTGGTAACTATGTAAATAGAGAGAAGGGGATGCATAAGAGAGATGTTCAAATAGAATTGGACAGACTTGGCCACTGATTGGATATGGGATGTGAAGGAGAATAAAGAGTCAAGGATAATTCTTATGTTTTGAACCTGAGTGACCAGAAAAATAATGACACCCTTAAGAGAAATAAGTAACTTAGAAGGAGGTGTGGTTTTAGGGAAAGAAATAATGAGCTCTGTTTTCAATTGGTTGTATTTGAAATGTCTTGGGAACATTCAGGTAGCAATGTCAAGCAGGCTGCTGGTAATGAAAGTTGGACTTCAGGAGAGAGATTGGGGCTGTATATTTAAATGCATCCATCAGTATGGACTGCTTATTTCAATTAATAAGAGATGAAGACATCAGGGAGAGGGCAGAGAGATATGGGGAAAGGAACTAGAACAGAACTCCTGATATACACACTGAACTATAGAAAGTAGGATGAAACTGCAAAGAAACAGAAGATTAGTCAAATATATAGGAAGAGAAACATGACAGAGCAGTGTCATGAAAATCCAGATAGGGAAAACACATACAGGAGTTGGGGGTAGGGGATGGGGTGATGATTAACTTCTGAAGAGAGGTCAAGAAAGACAAAGACTGAAAAGTGGCCATTGAATTTAGCAACAAGGAGATTACTGGTGACCTCAGCTCTGAGGTTTGGCTGTAGAAAAAGAGGATATAGAATTATAGCTTGAGATGATGGTAGGGAAAAATGAAAGGGTTTTTATAAAAAGAAATTGGAAGCTTTAGGAGTATTTGTAGGCAACATGGAAGAAGCTGGTAGATAAGGAGAGATTGAAAATTAGGGAGAAGGAAAAGGTTCTGGAGGAGATGGGAGGGGGTGAAATCAAAGACACAAGTAAGGGAGAAGACAGTGGCAAGGAGAGGGGCCACCTCATTCTCTGGGACTGGAGCAAAGAAGGAGAGGATGGAGATGATGCTGAGGTGATTTGAAGTGTGAAACTATGTGTGTATGCATGTGTATGCAAAAAACTCAAGTTGGAAGGTTTCCATCCTTTTCAGTGAAGTATGAAGCAAGGTCTCCCACTGAGGGGGAGAGGGGAAGGAAGTGAAACAGGTATATTTAGAAGAGGGAAGGCTTAGCTGATATGAGGATTATAATGGAGAGTTATTGTAGGAAGAGTATAGAGATTGGCAATTGAGGTCTCAGTTGAGATTAAATTCAACAAAATCTGTAGACGATTCAGTACTGCGGTATGATTTCCTTTAGTAGTGTTCAGCATCACCTGAGTTGGAGCAGAGGTGGCCGATGATGGGGACCATATAGTGGTCTGGAAAAGAATGAGCAATAATAGATCATGGGGCAAGGGTCTCAAGGGTTAAGGATAGCATAAAGTTGAGCAGGTTAACCAAAAGAGGGGAGATTTTCGAAGGCATGCAAGTGAGGCTACTGGTAGGAATTATCTGGGAAAGTGGAAGGGGGAGGTGAAGTGTAAGGAATGATGAAAGTTTATGATGAGTACAGAGAATAGGTGGGGCAAAGCACAGGGAGAGATAGAAAGAAGAGAAATTATTGTCAGAGTTATGGATTGTTAAGGCAGGTCACCTGTAGGTGATGAAATCATGGGTATGACCATTCTTCTTTGTGACTAAGATGGAATGAAGGTACAGATCCTAGGAATTGAGTAGGTTGATGAATGGGAGTGCGAGGATATAATAGGGACTACCAACTTCTAAGCTGAAATACCCAATTCTAAGGGCAGAGTACCAGTTTAAGGAAAAATCTAGATAACTAAATGAGATATTCTATTATCACCTAGTCATTCAAATTATGCAGAACAGAGCAAGTCCTATAGGATATGGTCTGATGATTAAAAAGTTTCTTGAAATTCTCTCCCATAAAACTCAGTTCACCCTGGTGGCCCTGCCCTCTTCTATCTGGCTTGAAGTTTGCATAATCTGATTATTCTAAATTGGAGGGAACTTTTGGGGGCACCTATCTCAACCTGTAACTAAACAAGAATTCTCCCTCCCTCTCATGCTCTCTCCCCACACCCCAGCTTTTGCTTGAAGAACCTCAGTGAGGGGCAATACATTACCTCTGAAGTAGCCCATTTCACTTTCATATAACTCTTATTAGGAATATTTTTTTTACATAAAGCCTAAATCTCCTTCTCTACAACTTTCATCCATTTGTTGATCCTAGTTCTGTCCTCTGGGGCCAGGAAAGAAAAGTCTAATTCTACCTTTGTACAACTACCAGAGTATTGCAGACAATTACATTAAAGACCTCTTTCCAAGTTTACATAAAATCATTCATGACTATGCTCTTGAAGTGGGGTCAACTGAGCAGTTCAATCCAGTTAATGGAAATACTGTCAAATCTCTGTCTCTTCCACAAGAATGGCATGACTGCCAATTCTTTTGCAAAAATGTAGGCAAATCTACAGCATTTCTAAGAAATACTGCTTAGTATAGCACTTGGCACAATACCTGGCATATAGTAGGTGCTTAATGCATGTTTGTTTATCATACTTCCAGGCTAATAATATTGTCTGAGATTACTCTGGTTCACCTGCTTTTAATGAAGTCCTATTGGCTCATTGTGATCTCCTCTTCCTTTTCTAGATGCCTTCTTTCTCCCCTTCCCCTCTTTCCACCCCACCTTCATCTGACAATTGTGATAGTTTAGACTGCAAATTATTGTGCATTGTCTCCAGAAACCTATAATTGAAACTTGCATTTTTAGAAACTGGGCCTTTATAGCTCTGTTCATTAGTATAAATTGGTTTATCAGAAATGCTAGTTAACACTTTGAGTCTTGAGGGAATTAAAGGCTACTGCTGGTCATGCTTAAAACAAAACTGGATTTGGTCTCTGCAGACCTGAGATCTTTTCCTATTTCCGCCAGTAACAAGCTTTATGCCCTTGGAAAAGTCACATAACTCTGGACCTTATTTCCCTCCTATGTAAAATGAAGAAATGGACTAGATCAGGGATTCTTAACCTGAGGTCTATAAACTTGTTTTTAAAAAATATTTTGAAGACCATTTCAACTTCTTGTCCATCTCTTCTTCCCTCTGAGAGAACATGATCCAGGAACTCCCCAGAGGCTGAATGGCCTCCTTCCAACTGATAAAGAAGGCTCTCTTTAGACTTTTCATCTTGAGGATAACTGTTTACTCAGGTATTTCTAGCAAGAAAAATCCAAGAGATCCACCAAAATGTAGCATGTATTTGACATGACCACCATACATGTGCACCAAAAAGTATACTCCTATCTGTGCCTCAGATGGTCAAACACATGGCAATGTATGCATATTTTGCAATTCATTGAGATTCAACTTATCCGTTATTGGATTTAAGTATCCTGGTTGCTGCTGACTCCTTGGTATGCCATGACTTCTCAGGCCTGGTACATGTTATACCAGTCCTGTTCTCCTCATCTAGTGTCAAGGAGTTCACAGTTACTCTTTCTTTTTTCATTGAATATTCCAAGAAAAAGCAGTGTAGTTTGTGCTTATTTTCACAACTGACTAGTATCAAATATCTATTTCTTTCAAAAAAATTGATAACTGTATTTAAAATATAATTGCTTTCATTTATTATCCTCTCTTTTATGCATTTAAGAACATTATTCTGAGAAGGGGTCCACTGATTTCACCAGACTGTCAAAGAGGACAATGACACAAGGAAAAATTAAGAACAACTAGCCTAGATGATCTCTAAGGTGCCTTTCAACTCTAATGAATGCTCTCTCATTCTTTGCTATGATTCTAGGTTGTTGTATTGGAAGTGTAAGACAATTGCAGAGTTGTCTATCGGTGTCTGTTACAGGATTTCAAGAGTCAATTTCTATTAATACATTGATGTTGGTACCTACAGCTGCTAATTTTGAGGACCTGGAATGCATGTGTAGAAATAAGGTCTTAATTTATAGTGAATTCTAATTTCCAGGGACTACATGAAAAACAAATCTGGGCCTGCCAAGTCTACTTGGACACAGAAAAAAGCCTCAGAGACATGCTGAATTAGGACCATGAATACAAGCTAGGTTTGAAATGAAACTCAGAGACTTTTTGAGAATAACTAATTGTGTTTCCCCCTGCTTGCCTACTTTATTTCTTCATAGGTCTTAGCACTCATGAAGAAGGTTTGCATAGTATTGTTTTGTGAGGTCCTATTTTCTTGTTGTCACAGAATAATTCTCTTGGATAAAAACAGCACACCTCTCCATACTTAATTTGCAGAAGAGGATGGCCAACAGTGGAAGAACATAGACAAGTATCTTCATTGGTCTTTTGCTATGAGGTTCATGGTTCATAAAATTTGGGATAGGAAGGGACATTGAGGATTATCTAATCCAGTTCCATCATTTTATAGATGAGGTAAGTGAAACTAAGATTCAGAGTGCCTAAATCCCCAGAAATGAAAATATACTATATGGTGTTATACGTTTATATAGTTTATATACAGTATTAATCTTATAAGACTCCTCTTCTCTTTCCCCAAACTGAGAAGAGCAGTTCTAAAAATGAAAACATTAAGTGTGTACGTGTGTCTGTCTGTCTATGTGTAGCAGGGTGACGTAATCTATAGGGGTCAATCTTGGTGCCAGGAATTTTGTCGTTCAGTCATTTTTCAGTCATGTCTGACTCTCCATGAGTCCATTTGGGGTATTCTTGGGAGAAATATTGGAATGGTTTGCTATTTCCCTCTCCAGCTCATTTTACATATGAGGAACTGGGGGAAACAGGGTTAATTGACTTGCCCAGGGTCACATAGCTAGTAAGTGTCTGAGCCCAGATTTGAACTCAGGAAGATGAGTCTTCCTGATTCCAAGCCCAGAGCTGTATCTGCTGCACCACCTAGCTGCCCAGAAATACCTATGTTCACTTCTCTGGTGCATACAACTTGTATGACCAAGGTCAAGTGACTCAACCTTTCAGTGTCCCAGAAAATTCTCTAATTGTATCAACCAAACAACAAACCAATCAATCAAAGATATACTAAATTCCTACTGTATGACAGGCACTGGGATACAAAGACAAAAATGAAACAGTTCTTGCCATCAAGGAGTTTACAGTCTATTAGAAGAGACAACATATGTCCCCAAACAACAGATTGTTACCAAAGTCTTAGTGTAATTTTAAGCTTTTAATCACTGGAGATACCTTCTATGCATAAAGCAAGTGCAAGATAATTTATTGGCAGGAGGGTACCATAAATTACACTCAGGTTGCCATTGGTAGAAGGAGTTTGCACAATTGGACCTTTATCACACAGATAAAATGACAATTAGGGCAAAAAATCTGTGCGTGGTTTCTTATTTTTTCCTTCTTTACCTCCTTTCTCTTGTCCTCCCTCACTAACATCAGTCTTACAGACTGTACATACATCAGCTGGCTACACGGTTTGGCATGTTGCTTGGATACAGATGTTTGGAGATACAGGAATACAGTTAACACCTGATTCAGTTACTAGGGAAACCCAGAGCTGCTTTGGGATTTTCTTTTGGGAATCATGATAACAAACTGAGAAGACATAAAACCAGTATTTTAGGAAGTGAAAACTAGATAAGATGTGCTACTTTTAATTGTATTTCTCTTTTGGAGAATTAATAATTTATAAGTTTCTATAGTTTATTCTTTCCTATGGCATAAATGCTGCTTTGCAAGCTTTTTTCTATTGGTTTGGTCATAGTGAGGGAAAAGAATAACATGTTGAGCTAATCCGGATCACTGAAGTAGAAATAGTAATGACATGTGTAAAACATTTTGTAAAATGTTCTAGGGAGGAAAAGAAATAGTGCGTTAAGGGAAAACACCTCGCAAATATTTTAGCTCCAAGGATCACTGCCTTTCAAAATTCAAGAAATGAAGAGTGGAGGAAAGAGCCTTTGTTAATATTTCTCCCCAGACTCTCACTGGAAAGATATCCCTTGAAACAACAAAGAAGAGGTTAATTTATCAAGCCTATTTTGTTCCTCTAACACCAAAGAATTATTGTGACATGCTGAGATTTTCTTCAATCTCAGACTTGTCAGGTTTCAATAAAAATATGGTGGTTGACAGTTTGAGAGGTGAATTGATGGCAGATAAAATGATTGCTGCCAGAGCTGGTGGTTGTTATAGCCTCAGTGTAAACGTGTATACATATCATGTGTACATGATAAAATGTGTATGTTTTATCACAGCGTGTCACAGATGGAAGGGAATTTATAAGATCATATGTCATAGGATGATAAGTATCTGAGGGCTGGAAGGAATCTTCGAGGTCTAGTTCTACCTTTTCATTTTATAGATGTGTCCAGAGAAGTGAATTGATTTGCCCAAGGTCATGCTCCTAGTTAGTGTCAGGATCTCAGCTAAGAACCAAGGTCTGTTGACTTATAGTCCAGTGTTCATTTCACTACCCCATTGTTGCCAACCTCTTTACATATAATTATATGTAATATATATTATATTACATATTTTATATTATATTATTATATTATATGTTACATATAATATATATTATTGTATTATATAATTATATTTCAAGGAGATGAGTATTTTTCTTTATATTTGATTTTTAAAATCTAGCCCATTAATATCTAGTTAATTTTTTTTAAGTTTTAATGTTGCTTTTTGTATTTTGAAATAATTCCCATTTAACCCTATCCCACCATTGAACCTGTCATAGAATCAAAGAAAAACATTTAAGCAAAACCAAGGTACACAGCCACCTAAGCTTTGATGGTGTACTGTAGAGGGTAATTCCCATCTATAGACTCCACCCAGATCTTGAGGATAGGAAAGGTCAGTTCTCCAGGAGCCAGATTATGCATCACAATTAATCAGAATTTTGATCATTTGCATAATTATAGTCTTTATATGTGGGTATGTGTGCATATGTCTCGTCCTCTTGATTCTGGTTTACTCAGTAAGCCTTATATAGCTAAAGTTGCCATCCAAAAACTACCACAACCCCAAGCTAGAGGTGTCCTATCTCTCAGCACTAGAGCCTAAACAATGCTAAAAAAGGGAAAGAAGCACGTGGTAACAAATTCTCAGGAGCTTTGGCGTGGGGTTGTAATTAGCATCTGGAGCTAAAGAGACATCATTGACTGTGAACTCTTCCCCTTGAGCCTCATTAATGAGGCCAACTGCACTTTAATGGAGAAAAACAGTGTCTGATACCTTGGGGAGCAAATGATCTTTCAGCATGAGCTCAGAATCTTCTTTAGGATAGAATGGAAGTAAAATTCCCTGATGTTGTAGCACCCTTTAGGGAGCTGCTGTAGCTTCCGGTAAACTCACATCTGAGAAGTTTGAATGGACTGGAAAATAGGCCCTGGGAGGGAAGTCAAAAGGGGTAAATTCCCCAAATAACTATTACATCAGAAGAAACACTTGTAGAAGTGGAGGTACCGTGGGGAGGGAGGGCGTGTGCTTTGCACTGAAGATGTGGTTATTTGGCAATTAATAGAAGGTATCATTCTGAAAAAAAATTCTGAAAGCATTGATTTGAGTTTTGACATCTGTGTTGTGGTTCTGACTTGGCCCTTACCTAATTGTACGACCCTGGGTAAATTAATTTAAGCCTAATTGAGAGGTGAAGATGTGTAAAATGAGAGAGTTGGGCTGGATGATCTCCGACGAGAAAAGAAAACATAATGTTTCCAGGTTGCGGGGTCCAGTTTAGTGCTCTCCTCCCTTTTCCAGCAAAACTCCTAACAAAAAGTTGTTCACCTTAATTGCCTCCACTTTCTCTCCTCTCATTTATTTCTCAGCCTTTTGCAATCTGCTTTCCAACATCATGACTCAACTGAAATTGTTCTTTCCAAAGGTACTCCTAAGGTACTCCAAAGGATCTCTTAAACAACAAACATCATAGCCTTTTGTTAATCCTCATACTTCTCTACCTTGCTACAGCATTTGATGCTACTGACAACCCTCTCCTCCTGCTTCCTCTCCTCTCTGATTTTTTGTGACACTGCTGTAGATGCCTGACAGCTCCCTCTCAGTATCCTTCGCTGAATTATCATTTATATTTGGCCAATCCCCTGACTGTGCATGAGCCCCAAAGCTCTGCCTCCTTCCTCTCTTCTCTCTATGTGCTCTTAGTGGCTGGGGATATATAAGTAGATAGGATACAGAAACAGGCACAAGGAGTCTACAGTCAAATAAATCTAATATTTATCTAATTGAAAAGAAATAGCATCTGGCTAAGGCTGAGGGTTTGTGTCATTTCAGGAGTTTGTAGAATTCATAGCTGCCTGAAGCTTGTTGGGGAAGAAGTTGCTTTTTCTAATCTTGATGCTAACTGGCCATAAAACTAGCATGGCAGCAACACTGTAGGCAGGATTCAAAACCCCTGCAGGGGGCAGTATTGGCCTGGTGTGACTTTAGTTATAATCTCCGGGACTGTCTCTAAATTACAATCTCTAAGCCTCTTTTTCTTAGGAATTAGGGATTATTATATTAGAAAAGAATTTCATGCGTGCTTGACAATAGTGGCCAGGTGCTGGGTATTTGCTCACCTTCTCAACATTGTCACAACTGGTCACCACCACCCTATCAGCTTTCATGACAACATCTGAATCTTATCAGCTCACATAGGCTTAATTATCATCTTTGTGCTAATGACTATCATACCTATATAATGAGCTTCTGTCTCTCTCTTTTGTTCCAGTTAACTATCCCGAATGATCTAGAGCACATTTTGTTGGTTTTTTTTAAGAGAGACCTTGAGAGTGTCCTTGTATTGCTTCTTTAAAAAAAATATATTAATTTATTTTTAGTTTTCAACATTCATTTCCACAAGATTTTGAGTTTCAAATTTTCTCCCCATCTCTCCCCTACCCCCACCCCAAGATGGCATGAATTCTGATTAGCCCTTTCCCCACTTTGCCTCCCTTCTATCACCCCCCCTTCTCTTATTCCCTTCCCTTCTATTTTCCTGTAGAGCAAGATAGATTTCTATACCCCATTGCCTGTATATCTTATTTTCTAGCCATGTGTAAAAACAATTTTTCACATTTGTTTTTATGGCTCTAATTTTTTCTTTTGGAGGGGGGAAGGCAATTGAGTTTAGGTGACTTGCCCAAGGTCACACAGCTAGAAAGTGTCAATTGTCTGAGGTCGGATTTGAACTCAGGTCCTTCTGACTCCAGGGCCAGTGCTCTATTCGCTGCATCACCTAGCTGCCCATTAACATTTGTTTTTAAAACTTTGAATTCCAAATTCTCTTTCTTCTTCTCTCCCCACCCATCCTCATTGAGAAGGCAAGCAATTCAATATAGGTTATACATGTGTAGTCATGCAAAACACTTCCATAATAGTCATGTTCTGAAGGACTAAATATATTTCCCTCCATCCTATCCCACCGCCCCCCCCCCCATTTATTCTATTTTCTCCTTTGACCCTGTCCCTTTTCAAAAGTGCCTAGAACACATATTGAACTGGGCATTTTGTAGGCCTCTCAAATGCATCTCCAAAATAAAATGTATTCTCTTTCTCTCAAACCAACTCCATCCATTGAACTTCTCTGTTTCTGCTGAAGATACCACTATCCTTCTTATCATTCAGGTTTGCAACCTTGGTGTCTTCTCCTGCATATTGCTATCCCCCAGCCCACATATTCAATCCACTGACAAATTTTGTTCTTTTTATATCCACATCTCTCACATCCATCCTCTTCTCTCAACTCATACAGTTACTACTCTGTTTCAGACCCTCATCAACTCTCATCTAGACTATTCTGTCTGCATTTTGGTCCATTCATCATTCAGTTACCAAAGTGATCTTGACAGTGTGTACCACTTCCCTACTCAAAAACTCCAATTTCTTTTTATTACTTCCAGGATCAAATATTCACTCTTCTGTTTGACATCAAGCCATTAACAACCTGTCCTCACCCTACCTTTCCAGACTTTTTACACATACATCACTCCCCTTCACATGAATTACAGTTCAACCAAACTATTTCTTATACTTGGCACTTGATTTCCCCTCTCCATGACTTTGCATTAGCTTTCCCTCATGACTAGAATGTAAGCAGCTAGATGGCACAGTGGGTAGAGAGGGCCAGGCCTGGACTTAGGAAGACTGTGTGACCCTGGTTAAGTTACTTAACCCTGTTTGCCTCAGTTTCCTCATCTGCCAAATGAGCTGGAGAATAAAATGGCAAACCACTGTACTATCTTTGCCAAGAAAACCCCAAATGGGATCACAAAGAGTCAGACACAACTGAATTACTGGAACACACTCCCTCTTCACCTCCATCTGCTGGAATCCATAGTTTCCTTCAAAGCTTAGCTCAAGTACCCTAGCTTTCAGTATTTTTGCCATCCAAATTATCTTGTGTCTATTTTGTATTCATTTTACAAATATCTTCATATTTACTTGACATTTTCTCCCACTAGGTGTAAATTCTGGGAGCACAGTTTCATCTTTGTACCCCCAGTGCCTACTGCAGTGCCTGATGCATAATAAGACTTAATAAGTGTTTTCTGGTTGGTTGCTGTTGCCCATAGACCTGAAACGTATACTGTGGATACACAGTTCCTCTCCTCCTTTTCACTCTGGTCTCCCATATTACACAGTGATTGATCCCTGTGCCCACAGTCTAGCACAGCCGAGAAGTACAGGGTGGTAAGCTCTACCCTGGACAAAAATATGGAACAAGAGAATCAAACACTCATGAGATTTAGAGCTGGAAGGGGCTTAGATATTATCTGATTGAATCTACTTCAGCACCCTGACTTTATAGATGAAAAAAACTGAAGTCTACAGATGTTATGTGACCCAAGGTTGTACATCTAGGAAGTAGCAAGAGATATGTCTTAAAGCCAGGCCTTCCAGACTTCCTGCAAAGTTCTTTGTCCACTGCCTTGACACTCGTATAACATAATTGCATTTTAATAGGGGATGCCTAAAGAGAATGCTTAACCCATAGTAATGAGTGTATTATTAGGGACTATTTTGGGAGATTTGAGGGATTGGTAGGGACTTGTGGTCCTCTTGAATAATAATAACTTACATTTATATACTGATTTAAAATTGGCCAAGTAAAATAGTTTCCTCGTGACTGTGAAATAGGCTGTGCAAATATTATTCTCTTCCCATAAAAGAAATGAAAACTCAAGGAGTTAAATGACTCAATCTAGGTCCCACAGCAGTAAGGGTTGGCCTTCTCATTCCAGGTCTAGCTTTCTTTTACTACAATATATTTCCTCTACAACTCAGGCAGCTGCCCACTCTTTTTTTTCAATTTATTTTTTATTATTAGTTTACATCACTCAGTTCCACAAGTTCTTGAGTTCCAAATTTTCTCCCCCTCCCTCCTTCTCCCTCCCCCCAAGACAGAATGTAATCTGATATAGATTCTATATATACCTTCACATTAAACTTATTTTCACAATAGTCAAGTTGTAAAGAAGAACTATAACCAATGGAATAAATCACGAGAAAGAAGAAATAAAACCAAAAAAGAAAAAAAAGAGAGAGAGCAAGTGGTTTGCCTTAATCTGCACTCAGACTCCACAGTTCTTTCTCTGGATATAGATAGCTCTTCCCATCATGAGTCTTTTCAACCTTGCATTGCTGAGAAGAGCCAAGTTTATCAAAGTTAGTCATCACAGATATAGTGTGTCTGTAATTGTGTATAATGTTCTGGTTCTGCTCCCCTCACTCAGCATCAGTTCATATAAGTCATTCCAGGTTATTATGAAGTCTGTCTGGTCCTCATTTCTTATAGCACAATAGTATTCCATTACATTCATATACCACAACTTGTTCAGCCATTCCCCAATTGATACTGCCCACTCTTTTTTTTTTTTTGAAATGAATATGGTCCTGAACCCATGTGTAAAAAATTTTCTTTACACAGGTCATGAATTGCCCAGAAGCATTTTGGGAAATTTCTGATGTCTGTGCTTTGTTGTCCCCACCTACACAATCTTGGAATTTCACTCTATGACACAATGCACTATCACTAACTCTCCATATTTATAAGCCCAAAGAAGGAAAAGGTTAAGTATAGGTCAAGGAAAGCATGGATAGAACTTAAAACAAAGTTCATGGAAAACATCAACACCAGTTAATGAGTGACTGTTCCCCAGGCACTCGTACCACCTCAATTGCTTAGAGTTATACACTAGATATGGTTCTCAGCACATTATAGTTCCTGAGCCTGTGGCACAGTGGATAAAATGCTGGGCCTGGAGTCAGGAAAACCTGAGTTTAAAGGAAGACCATACTAGCGCAAGTCTCAAGGTCGTTTGGTCTTATTTTCCATATTCATAAAATACATATAATAATTGTATTATCCCCTAGGATTGTTGTGAAGATAACATTTGTAAATTACTTTGCAAACCTTAAAGCACTACAGCTGGGTCTTGATTAGTACAAATAATGAATCCTTTGAAGTGACCGCATTATTTGGTTTTGCAGTGCATATTTCCA
Source organism: Trichosurus vulpecula (assembly GCF_011100635.1). Classification (NCBI taxonomy): domain Eukaryota; kingdom Metazoa; phylum Chordata; class Mammalia; order Diprotodontia; family Phalangeridae; genus Trichosurus; species Trichosurus vulpecula. Next base: position 407,302,204 of record NC_050573.1, on the reverse strand, counting down.
TTGGACTGTAACTAACTGCCATATTTTACTTCATTATAACCTCCAATAGTACAAATTTCAATATGTGTAACTACTTCAGGGGACTCATTACTTACCCTAATCAGCACCTTGTTGTGTATAAATGCTAGTTGGCATTGTCATCATCATCCTCATCATCCTTTTTGTAGCTATCGTCAGCTTCCAGCTGGTGGTGTCAATTCTTGGCAGGGCAATTGGGGTTAAGTGACTTGCCCAAGGTCACACAGCTAGTACATGTGTCAAGTGTCTGAGGCTGGATTTGAATTTAGGTCCTCCTGACTCCAGGGCCGGTGCTGTACTCACTGTGCCACCTAGCTGCCCCTGGTGGTGTCAATTCTTATAGTTTTTGTCACTATGCCTGCAATTCTCCATAATTCCCAGCATGGGCCTCCCATTTGGAAGTTGAAAAGCCTATTGTCATAGGCTCATCTGAGTATGCCAAAGAGAGTATTAGAGACATTTTTTGGTGTTGTTATGGTAGCATTTCAGTTTAACTGATAGGTTACACTAGGGTGCTCCAACTTTAATGTCTCTCTCTGCCATTACAGTTTCTGCCAGTCTCTATCATCTAAGAAGAATTTGCCTAAGACAACATCTTGCATTTCTAATCTCAAAGTAGTTCTTCATAATTGAAACATAATTGGGGCAGGGTAATTTCATAGTCTAATGTCTCTTTTCTCCAGCTCTCAAACAGAATACTCCCTGCCCACATTAGCACTTCTCACAGATCTACAGGCTTAAGAAGACACCCTAATTTCTTGCCAATTATATTTCAAACCCTATAGATTTTGGGGGGCCAAATGGGAAAGATTTATTCAAACTGCCTGGGACTCCTTTCCTATCACATCTAAGGTAGGAGAATGGATTGGGGAAGTTAAATACTCCCTCTATTATTACCATGAGCTATGGGGGGAAAATCCCCTGCAATACTTTCTCATTGCATTTGTACATTCTGCATTCAGTTAAATTCACTTCCATTCAGTTCAGTTTCATTTAGTTCAATTCAGCATGGCTTCCTTAAGCACTTACTTCCTAAGTGACATTGAGCCTATTTGAATGATCTACCCAGAGCCCCCAGGATAGTAGCTTTTGCCAAGTAGCCCCTTCAATAATTGTTTCCTTAGTGTTGAATGAATATGAGGCTAGACTTGTCTGAAGCAAAAGGTGCTTGCCTGGCACAATATCACATGACATGTAAGCTCTGATAGGGGTATTTGTGTATATGGTTGATATGTGCAGGAGAGCCACATACATTTTGCAGAATTATACACAATTATAGAAAAATCTTATTTAAAATTGTAATGCTTATTTTGTCAATTATTGACAGGCTTAACAAATTTACATTTTTTGTTAAAAGCCCTGGGTCTCTCAACAACAAAAGGTGCTAAGAAGGAAGATTGGTTATCTTTTTATAACTCATTTTTCTATGCAATAGAGAGTTCTAAAGCTAGAAAAAGCAAAGAATTTTCTACAAACAGTTGTACTTATAAGCATCCTTCTAGAACTCTTATAGAGAATATTAAAGTTAACATTAGAGAAATAATGTCTACTATATAGTTACATGTTCAACTGAGTACGTGATTTCTTTTTACTGGGATTCGGTTTCCTCATCTGTAAAATGAAGTGATTGGGATACATGTGATCTCTCTGGTTCCTTTTACCCACTACAGCTAAGTCCCCAATAGTGCCAATAAGGAATTCTGTGAAGAAGTGGCAATATTAGAATCTGTACTGTGTGTTACCATCGGGCTGGAACCAATTACCATATTTTACATAATTATAACTTCTAATAGTGTGAATTCAAATATATGTGACTAAGTCTTAGGATTTATTACTCTTGCTAGCTGGGACTTACATGATAGAACAAAGTAGTTTGGATGAATTATATTTTTGACTCATAGATACTTGAATATTTTTCTTTTGTGTTTATTCTAGGTTTATTCATTCAGGCGTGTTTGTTTGTTGGCTTTCTCATTTTTAAAAGGGCATATTCAGCTTGCGAATCCCAGCTTTTTGTATTTTGTTAGTGTACATTTGTAGAGATATGAGTTTCCCCTCTGGAAATTGCTTTAGCTGCATCCCAGATATTTTAGTGTTTTGTTTCATCATAATCATTTTCTCTTACATAATTATTGTTTCTATGAGTTGTTCTTTGACCCATTCATTATTCAGGATTTCATTAGGAAGTATCCATTTGAGTCTGTACCTTTTGTTTGTGCTCTTGGCACTATTTTTACTGATACCTCAAAAACAAAGTTGTTCAATCGTTTCAGTCATGTCTGACTCTTTTTGACCCCATTTGGAGTTTTCTTGGCAAAAATACTGGCGTGGTTTTGCCATTTCCTTCTTCCATTTTACAGAAGAGGCACACAGGGTTAAGTGACTTGCCCAGGGTTACATAACTAGTAAAAGGTCTGAGGTTTGATTTGAACTCACAGAGATGAGTCTCCCTGGCTCCAGACCTAGCACTCTATCCACTGCACCACCATGCTGCCCTTCAGTATCAATAACCAAAGAACAATGATTAATGGATCGATGTCATCCAAAAGGGTTTCACTGTCTAATGGGGCAGAGTAGGATTCTGTCCTCTATCCTGTTCTGTTCAACATTTTTATCAGTGACTTAGATAAAGGCATAGCACATGTGCTAATTTTATTTGCAGATGACCTGAAGCTGATAGGGAGAGCAAGAACAGTGGGTGGCAGAATTGGAATTCAAAAAGATGGGCCTACACTAGCAAGATGAAATATTTTAAATACTCGCAAAATACCATTCCACATAGGGATGTTCCTAGGTTCTTTGAAGGCTAGGCTAGCAGAACATAAGCTCTGGGAGTGTCAGTTGTGCTGAAAAAGATTTGGGTACAATCCCAGAAACAAAATGAGTCTGCTGTTGGGTGACTAATACAGCTATGAATGGAGAGGGCTTGTCACCAGTGGGTTTGGTACTAAGTGATGCATTCTTCAACTGTGGCAACCCATTAAACAATGAAAAGAAAAAGATGAAATGGAATCAGGATAAATGAATGGGTCTCAACAAATGGGTAAAATAGAACAAAATGAAACACTATCAATCACATAGATAAAGAATAAGGCAGACAATACTGCCTAAATACTTTCTACAAATGAGAAAGGATTTTTCATAGATTTTGAGCTTAACAGGTGCTAACAATTTCTTTTGGTTGCACCCATTCCCCCCAAATGTCTAAAGTACTATGTCCTAAGTCAAGGAAGGTGATAGCACAGTGCTTGGTATATAATAGGTGCTTAAAATGTTTATTGATTGATTAATAGTCTCAATATGTATTGTATGGGTCAGACCATTTCAGGAGTATTATTATGTTCACCCCTTGTAACCTCATTTTGACAGGCTGGAACACACCCAGAAAAGAGTGGCCAGAATGCTGAGGGCATTTGGAACCATTTTATGTGGGAGTTGGTGGGAGCTTTATCCTGGAGAAGAGAAGATTTTAGGGTAGCACATAATATGTTCTTAAGTATTTGAAAGAATTTTTGTATTTGAATTCTTACAGAACATGAACTAAATATATTCTGTGTGACTTCCCCAGGTAAGACCACTGAGTGGAAGGAGGTAAATTTCCAAATAAAGAAGAACTTTATAATGAATAGAATTAACCGGCTGTAGGCTTGACTGCTAATAAGAAGAATATAGATTTATAGTTTAAGGGGTCTCAGAGGCCATTTCATCCAACCACTTCTTTTTGTATATGAAAAAACTTAGGCCTACAGGGGGTCAGTGGCAAATTACAGTGGCTGCTTCTGAACTGAGGCCTTCAGCCTGACTGGACCCTTCAGCTACAGTCCTGAGTCTGGACTTTCTCTACCATGAAAGTTCACTTTTCACCCTGGAAGTTCACTTTTCTCCTGGCCTTCTCACACCAGAAGTATGCTCAGTCCTTCAGCATCTCTAGCATACCTTCAGAGGGCCACCCCTACCTCTTCCTTTATGTATTCTTTTTCCTCATTAGAATGTCAGCTCTTTGAGGATAGAAACTATCTGTCTTTCTGCTTATATTTGTATTCCAAACCAAGCACAGAGCCTGGCATTCAGTAAGCACTTAACAAATGCTAGTTCACTTGATTTGAGACTGGACAAATTCTGGTCAAGGCTGTTGGGATACAGGAAGACTTCATGCATTGGACAGGCAGTTTGTGTTTTATTTAAATTCCAATTTTTCTTAATTTTAAGATTCTATATTTGTATTTAGAATGTAATGCTCTATAGCAGTGGCCTCCAAACTGTGTTCACTTTGCACCTCATCGGAATAAAAAAATTAAGTGTATCCAACATATGTATGTCTATTTTTGAATTGTTTTAATACTATGTACTCATATATGACATACATAATAAAACGTGCAGAAACTGAAATATTTCAAAATTTGTTTATCAAGGGTACAAAAACATTTTGTCCTAATTAAGATATTAATAATATTTTTGTATGAGCGACATGATTGAATATGTTTTATTACGTGTATGTCCTAAGGATTGGGAAAACTTGTAAAATATAATTATTAACAATGAATTATTTATTTTATTTGATCAATGCTATACAAGAAGAGAAATTTCTTTTTTAGATACTTTTTTATTGAAAGACATACAATACAATAATTTAATAATTAGTCATTACAGTCAACGAACATAAAAATTTTTCAGCAGGAGTCACATTTCTCTGTATATAGATACAAGACAATGTAAAAACAGAACTCAAAACTAAAACTTCTTTGATTTCAACTCAATAGAATGGTCTCAGTTTAAATATATTCAGACCTTCTGATTGGTTGCTAACATACCCCTTAGGGTCATGCCATGGATCCCTAGGGGACTGGGGTTCCTAGTCTGGATACCATTGATATAGAGAACACTACTAAGTATTAAATAGAAGAGTTCCTAGTGTCTTGCACCAGGTAAAGACATATGAATTGAAGATTAACTGATGATCATATAAAAGAACACCTGAAAAGGTTAGAGACAAATTGCATGACACCTTCTCCACCCCATGCACTTGTGCCCTTTGTAGTTAGTGGGGGCTTTTATACGTAAGGAGGAACCTAGGGTAAGGAGAATAGAGTTCACATTGCCTTTCAGGAAATTATCTGAAAGTGCTTTGTTGACAAAAAGTACTATTGGAAAGGAATCATCTTCCCTGTCTTCCCTGGTTAACTGCAGTATCACTTCCCATTATTATCTTTTTCATCTTGCTTGACTATGAAAATGTAATCTGATGATGCTTTTCATTTTAATAGCTCCTTTAATGATAGGATTTTCAAAGTGCTTTTCAGTCATTCATTAATAATGTTAAATCCACCCTTTTTTCTTGTAGATTCTAACTGTGAAATAATGAGTTGCTTTGGGAAATGTGCTTTTCCTGCTCAGTTCTCAAAGTGTGGTCCAAGGATTCCTAGGTGGCCCTAAGATCCTCTCAGGGGGTCTGCAAAGACAAAATGACTTTCATAACAACACATAGATGTTTTAATTTCTCCTGTTGTAAATATCAATAGCTGTAATCCACATGAACAAGAACTCTTGATATGGGGTGGTGGTAGTGTTTTAATAGTTTTAAAGAGTATAAAGGGGCTCTCAGATCACAAAGTTTGATGACTGCTATTCTAAGGGAAGGCTAATGTTTATTTTAGCACTGTATACAGAAGGCAGCATGGCATAGCACTCAGAGGAATTGTCTCTGAAGTCAGAAGAACTTGGGTTCAAATCCTGTTGCAGGTGGAGAGGAAAAGCTGAGAGGACAACCTTGGCATCAGCCCAAGGTGAGATCCTCCTGGCTCAGTTTCCCCATTGTGTTCCTTTGAAAAGGAATATTTCCCACCTGGCTATTCCTGAGTCTGGCTATGAGGTGGAGTTGATATCTAGGACTCTTATCTAAATTCAAACAGAGTTAAGGATATTTTGTTCTGTCATATTTGGCATAACGATTTCCTTGCTTTGTCCTTTTATAGCAAGTTTCTATAATCAGAGCAAGCGGTCAGTAAAAGATATGAGCACAAGTTAAATATGTCAGATCTTGCTATCTTTGATGTGAATACATAGTTATTCCATATCCCAAACAACTTGGTACATTAGTACTCATGCTTATCATCTACCTGCCTGCATAGTCAAGTGAAAGATTGAATCCCTGGAACAGAGATCTTTCTGAATGATATGGGAATAATTAGAAAAAGGGAAGAGAAGTTTTGAAACAAAGGTGCAAACACAACGTTGAATCAGTATCCCATAGACCAGGCGTGGGAAACCTGGGGCCTCGAGGCAACATGTGACCTTCTAAGTCCTTGGATGGAACCTTTTTTTTGCAGAACAAATTCTTTTATTAAGGGGATTTGTTCTGTGAAGTTTGAATTTAGTCAATAGGCCTCACTTGAAGACCTGGAGGGCCACATGTGGACTCAAGGGTGAAGGTTCCCTACCCCTGCCATAGACTAAGTCTGGGATATATCTGTGCTATTATCATAAAATGTGTGTTTAAGATCTGAGCTACTCAGCCTAAAATTATATTCCTTTCTATATCTTAAAAAATTTAGTAAATAGGTATTAGGCCTAGTCGTCTGCCTGTTAATTAAATACTTAAAGTGTCCTCCCAAGTGTTTTATTATAATTGGAGTAAAGTTAATCTCTTATAAGCAAATTCATTTGTATAACTATTGAACCCAGGGAGGGAAAGCTTCTACCTGCAAAAGTGTTGTTACTTATATTTCCTCAATAGCTTTCCAATTCCTCCTGAAGGAATTGGAATCAGAGTGGAAACTTTTGGGAAAGTAATAAAATCAGGAAATCCTGTCAAAAGTAAATAATAGCATCATGGGGCTCTTGGTTTCGTTCTCCTTAATTCTGAGGCCCTTCATATTAAACTTGCCTGTCAGATTTGGGTCTTCCAGACTACGGGTCATTCACTTACATTTGGTAGCAAACGGTGGATACCAGCCCATACCAACCTATCATCCCCTGGATGTGGCCTATGCTCAGTTCCAGTCAACCTCTTCCCTGGGACCCATTGAGATAGGGACAGCTCTGTACCCTTTTTCAGCCTGAAGAAGCTACAGAAGCCAAGACCTTTGTCCCTTTTCTCAGATGAATTTGGGCCCTAGCTCTTTGAGGGGAGAATGATGTGATCTTAATAAAGATGCCTCCAGCCTCAATATTCTAAATTCCTTATGGGCCCCAGGGAACAGCAGGCATGTCCTGATTTAATCACACTCTAGCTTTAATGATACCACAGGCCCTAAGACTCAGTACTGCCACTGACCCTAGCTAGCCACCGCCCCCAGATCCAATTCATATGTTTGAACAGGTGTATCTTTGCACTCAACCACAATCAGATCATCCATTTTAGCTCAGGACAGGACCACAATACCTAACTATCCATCTTGACCAGATAAGCCCACAACAGCTAGCAAATCAGAAAGCAGCATGACCAGGATATTCGACCACCAAACCATAGAAGGGACCCCTCCACCATTACCTAATTCCTTAACAAACCCCTCCTGCTTTTGTGTAATGAGCATCACTACGCTATAAAATTGCTTGTGTTGTCTTACCAAGTTGCTGATTCTTCTTGGAACTCAGCCTGCCTCATGAGAGGCATCAATCTTAATAAATACCTATACTTGGATTAGAAGTGATCTGACTGAATTCTTTGAGACAGTCCCACCACAACACATCACGAAACCACAACAATACTATGACCATTGGCAACTCTCTTAAAACTATATGCATGGTCTCAAGACTATAACTGGAGACGTTGTTGGTTTAGATCAACAATGAAGAGGAGTTCCTCACACTAATGAAATCACAGGTTGGAACCAAAATGTAGCATGAAGATTGAGTGTTGCACAGTGTATCCAAGCCTAGGCTTAATATCGGGAAGATCTGGATTCAAATCCTATCCCTGAGGTAAGCCCTAGGCAATTTACCAGGATTTATGAATAGACTAAATTAGAGGCTGAACCAGAACTAGAATTCTTTAACTTTTTACTTTCTTATTCTTGTTGTTTTTTGTTTGTTTATTTGTTTGGATTTTTTTAAGCTTCCTTGAAATTCATTTCCCATAATAGAGAATTGAGGAAGGGCTGAGTCTCACCAAAGTCACCTCGTTCCCAGTTCAACTCATTCTCTAGACTGTTCCCCTTCCTTACCTGCAATCCAGCTCTCCTGGAGATGCCTGTGCTCCCTGAAGCTTGATCTCCTGATTGGTGAGTCCCTGACCTGGATTACCATGTCATGAGGGACCCTAGCCATTCTCACTTAACTCTTAACTCAATTTACTCCTTGTATTTCTCCACCTCCTCACCAGCAAACTTTCTTCCAATCAGGTACCCTCTCCCTTTCCATCTCCCCTTTATCTTAGAATATGTCTCTTGAAAGTAGAGTCTGTATTCTTTTACTCCGTACTTGTAGCCCCACGGCTTAGAAGTACTGGGCACATGATAAGCACCTATTAAATGCTTTATTTGTCCCTTCCACTTCTCTGCTTCTTCCACTTCTATTATATTCTACCTGACAGGAAACCCTTACATTCTGACTCCCCAACATCTTCCTATTACCATCCAAACTGTAACAAATGGGCACTATACAACAGCTTTCAATTTTCCTCTTAACTAGGTGAGACTCTGTCTAAGATAGCTGTGACTCTAAACCTTATGCACTAAATGAAAAACATCAGGAAAATCACTGACTGTAAATAAATAGAAAACTTAAACAGTTGAACTCTCACCAGCAGCCTAAAGTAGGCCCGTGGCTGTTGATAAACCTGGTGTGTTTTAATTAAGAAATTTCAGGGACCTGTTAACAGTGAGTAAGGGACTGCACAGTCTGGCTGATGGAACTACATGTGCCTTAGAAAGCCTTCTTGCTGGGAGACTGTAGTGTGGATTTGACCTTTGTAGCAGTGGAATATGATGAGAGAGAAAGTGTATTGTCACCATTGGCTGGCACAGCAGTGAAGAAAATAAATGAATTCTTGAGAACTGCAGGAAAAGAGGCCCTCTTTAGAAAACCTCTATCTGACACAGGTAGAATGAGACCATCTGAAATTGACAACCTAGAAGTTGCAAAGGCTGATAGTGTCCAAGTCACTCACCTGGGGCAAAATTATTATAGATAGCCACACTTTTTAATTAGCAGGGTTCTGGATTTGAAAGCAATACGGCCAAGTCTAAAAGAAATGTTAAAAGAAGTCTGCCCTGTTTTTTTCACCTGGTACACTCTATGCAACGTGTGTAATGGGGAACAGCAGGGGGTAGGGTGGGGGTGGAGGACAGCAGGACATTTGAATTCCTGGGACAAATTTTGACAAAATTCTACCCTGTTCTGCCTTGCATTGTACCCTAGGCACAGCTAGTCACAATAATGAAAATTCATATATAAAATCAGATGTAGTAGACATGTATTGATGGGAAAAGCCTGTTGTTCTCACAGTTCTATAGCCTGTGGTCAACTGGAAAGAACATTGACTGGCAAGCCAGTGGACCAAGGTTCAAGTCCCACTTCTGATATTTGCTACCTATGCGGCCTGAGGTGAGTCATAACCTCCTTGGACTTCAGTTTTCTCATCTGTAACAGGAGAGGGTTAAACCGGAAGAACTCTACAATCCCTTCTAGATTGAAATCTGTTATCATATGATCCTTTATGTAGCAAGGCAAGAAGTGAGGATCCCTGGAGGAGAATAAAGACTTCTGGGGAGGAGAAGCCATAAGATGCCCTGTGGCTGCTGGATTTTGGTCATGAGAAGAAAAGGTCCTGGCTACTGGGTAAGTACTTAGGTTTCTTGAGATACGAGGGAACTGCCGAAGCTGCTACAATCTTCCAGCACTAGGGAGAGGCAGTGAGATCTAAAGAGCCCAGAACCGAGAGAAACAGGATGTAGATGGAGCATACTGATGATGGAGCAGGTAGAGATTACATCTAGGGAAAATAGGAGAGCAGCCAGACAGATTTTTCTCTTCAGTGAGTTCTTCAGCACCACTTGAGAACTGGACACTTCACCAAATGGTGCTGGGAATTTGCAAGGACTGACTATGAGTTGAACATGAGAAAGGAACAGGCTCGGCATGAAGGTTTCTTTCTTTCTTTATTACTAATTGGGAGTCAAATCCCATTTCTTTCTTTCCTTACTGTGTTATAAATTTGTTCTTTATTCAAATGCTCTTTGGCACCATTGGTTATTGAAGATGAACTGAATGTAAGAAAGAGCTAGACATAGGCCAAGGCTATTGTTGCCAGAAATGATTTTTGAGTGAGGACAACCATGATCCATCATGATGTTACTGGGGAGAAATTCTTTAATATTTCACCTCATACACTTAGTATCTGTGTGACTTTAGACAAATCATTCAGCTTTTCTTTTTTCACATTTTTTTTATTTCTCTTATTTTGACTAGTTTTTTTGTCTATTGCTTTTTTTAAAAAATTTGTTTATTTAACATATTTAGTTTTCAGCATTGATTTTCACAAGAGTTTGAATTACAAATTTTCTCCCCATTTCTACCCTCCCTCCCACTCCAAGATGACATATATTCTGGTTGCCCTGTTCCCCATTCAGCCCTCCCTTCTGTCACCCCCCTCCCCTCCCATTCCCTTTTCCCTTCCTTTCTTGTAGGGCAAGATAAATTTCTATGCCCCATTGCCTGTGTATCTTATTTTCTAGTTGCATGCAAAAACTTTTTTTTTTGTTTTTGAACATCTGTTTTTAAAACTTTGAGTTCCAAATTCTCTCCCCTCTTCCCTTCCCACCCACCCTCCCTAAGAAGTCAAGCAATTCAACATAGGCTACACGTGTATCATTATGTATAACCCTTCCACAATACTCATGTTGTGAAAGACTAACTATATTTTGCTCCTTCCCAACCCATCCCGTGTTATTCAATTTTCTCCCTTGACCCTGTCCCCTTTCCAAAGTGTTTGTTTTTGATTACCTCCAACCCCATATGCCCTTCCCTCCATCATCCCCCCCCCATTTTTTATCTTCTTCCCTCTTCTTTCCTGTGGGGTAATATACCCAATTGAGTATGTATGGTATTCCCTCCTCAGGCCAAATTTGATGAGAGCAAGATTCACTCATTCCCCCCTCATCTTTCTCTCTCTCTCTCTCTCTCTCTCTCTCTCTCTCTCTCTCTCTCTCTCTCTCCATATATATATATATATATATATATATATATATATATATATGCATATTCCTTTCAGCTACTGTGATATCGAGATCTCATGAATCATACACATCATCTTTCTACGTAGGAATGTAAACAAAACAGTTCAACTTCAGTAAGTCCCTTATGATTTCTCTTTCTTGTTTACCTTTTCGTGCTTCTCTTGATTCTTGTGTTTGAAAGTCAAATTTTCTATTCAGCTCTGGTCTTTTCACTGAGAAAGCTTGAAAGTCCTCTATTTTATTGAAAATCCATATTTTACCTTGGAGCATGATACTCAGTTTTGCTGGGTAGGTGATTCTAGGTTTTAATCCTAGCTCCATTGACCTCCGGAATATCGTATTCCAAACCCTTTGATCTCTTAATGTAGAAGCTGCCAGATCTTGGGTTATTCTGATTGGGTTTCCACAATACTCAAATTGTTTCTTTCTGGCTGCTTGCAGTATTTTCTCCTTGATCTGGGAGCTCTGGAATTTGTAGACAATATTAATAGGAGATTTCTTTTTGGGATCTATTTGAGGAGGCAATCGGTGGATTCTTTCAATTTCTATTTTGCCCTGTGGCTCTAGTATATCAGGGCAATTCTCCTTGATAATTTCTTGAAAGATGATATCTAGGCTCTTTTTTTGATCTTGGCTTTCAGGTAGTCCAATAATTTTTAAATTATCTCTCCTGGATCTATTTTCCAGGTCAGTGGTTTTTCCAAGGAGATATTTCACATTGTCTTCCATTTTTTTCATTCCTTTGGTTCTGTTTTATAATATTTTGATTTCTCATCAAGTCACTAGCTTCCACTTGCTCCAATCTAATTTTAAAAGTAGTATTTTCTTCAGTGGTCTTTTGGACCTCCTTTTCCATTTGACTAATTCTGCCTTTCAAGGCATTCTTCTCCTCATTGGCTTTTTGGAGCTCTTTTGCCATTTGAGTTAGTCTATTTTTTAAGGTGTTGTTTTCTTCAGTGTATTTTTCAGTATTTTTTTGGGTCTCCTTTAGCAAGTCATTGACTTGTTTTTCATGTTTTTTTTGCATCCTTCTCATTTCTCTTCCCAATTTTTCCTCTACTTCTCTAACTTGCTTTTCCAAATCCTTTTTGAGCTCTTCCATGGCCTGGGACCAGTTCATGTTTTTCTTGGAAGCTTTTGGTGTAGGCTCTTGCACTTTGTTGCCTTCTTTAGGCTGTATGTTTTGGTCTTCTTTGTCACCAAAGAAAGAATCCAAAGTCTGAGACTGAATCTGGGTGTGTTTTCGCTGCCTGGCCATATTCCCAACCAACTAACTTGACCCTTGAGTTTTTCAGTGGGGTATGACTGTTTGTAGACTAAAGAGTTCTATGTTCCACGTTTGGGAGCGGGGATGTGCCAGCTCTGCCACACCAGCACTCCTCCTTCCCCAAGAACCCCCAACCCAGACTGGGCTTACATCTTCAGCAGGCTGGGCACTCCTGCTCTGATCCGCCACTTAATTCCTCCCACCAGGTGGGCCTGGGGCTGGAAGCAACAGCCGCTGTAGCTGCCCCACCTCTGCTGCCCCGGGGGTGGTGGCCGAACCGCGAACTCCTTCCACTCCCACAGCTTTTCCCACTAACCTTCTCCACTGTCTTTGGTGTTTGTGGGTTGAGAAGTCTGGTAACTGCCACAGCTCACTGATTCAGGGCGCTAGGGCCCGCTCTGCCTGGTTCCTGGTCTGGTTGGTCCGAGCCACTCATGCTGGGCTCTCCTCTGCTCTGCTCCCAGCTCCCAGCTCCCAGCTCCGTGTGGGATAGACCTCACCCAGAAACCATCCAGGCTGTCCTGGGCTGGAGCCCTGCTTCCCTCTGCTGTTTTGTGGGTTCTGCCGTTCTAGAATTGGTTCATAGCCATTTTTTATAGGTTTTTGGAGGGACTCGGTGGGGAGCTCACGCTAGTCCCTGTTTTCCAGCTGCCATCTTGGCTCCACCCCCCCATTCAGCTTTTCTTAATCTCATTTTTCTCATTTGTGAAAGGAGGTTAAATAATAATTGTAATACATCTCCCAGGGTTATCGTAAGGATCTAATGAGATAACATATGTAAAGTGCTGTGTGAATCTTAACATTATATAAATGTTAGCTGCTACCATTTAAAGACCAAGGTTCAAGTCCTGCCTCTGACAGATACTAACCATGTGACACTTGGCAAGTTACCTCATCTCTTGGCAACACTCTAAGACTGTAAAATGCACAGAAGGTACCAATATGCATTTGGTAGAGTTTCCTCATCCATTCATTCTCAAAACCAGTAAAATCACAGGCCCAGTCTCTATCCCTAACTCTCCAACTTGGTGCTTCTAAGCCTGTAAACTCTAGGAAGGATTTATTACCTTTCCTTATTCCTAAGCAGTTGCAGGCAGCAGCAGTTTGGTAATCTAGGAGACTGATATTTGTTCTTTTTTACTTCCTTTCTTTCCTTTTCCCTATCCCCTTCTTTTTACCTCTCCCATTTACTTTATTTTTTTCCTTTTCTCCAATTCTTATTCTTTTTCCATAAGAAGGGGAAAATATGGTATCAGATTTATCATATCCATATGAGAAACCATCATCAAAGATTTTGAGGGAAGGGACAAAAAAAGAAAGAATTATCTCCCTCTGCCCCAGAAGCAGAGATCAACTTTAAAAGCCAGGGAAAAGGCAAGCACAATGAGCAAGAAGCAGCATAGAAAATCAAGCACCATTGATTCTTATTATGGGGTCAGGAAAGATCAAAACACAAATTCAGAAGAGGACAACATTGTCATTATACCCACATCTGAAACTTCCTTCCTTCCTTCCCTACTAAGGGGTGGGGATATAAAATAGATTTGTGTTGAATTAAAAAATAAATAGACGGGGGGCTGTTACAGATATGAAATCCTGCATGAACTTTCGAATTAAGCTCCCATGTTATTAGTTTTATTTAACTATTTTACTTTATTACAAGGGACTTCTCACAAAGTAGGAGTAATCTGTAAATGTAACATAAAAGCAAAACGTTAATAACACTGAAAGTACAAAAAAAGTAGATGTAATATAAAGAACTCTGAATTTGGAATTAATGGTCTGGGTTTGAATCTATGTTGCAAATGGTGTGAATAGACAAGAATACTGAATTTGAAGTCAGAAGATCATAGAGTCTCAAACTGGAAGAGTCTTTGGAGGTGATTCATGCTTCGGATAAGAAATGAGAAACGGAGGCCCAGAAAAGGGAAATAGTTTAGCAAAGTTCACATAAGTTTTAAGTAATGGATGCTCCTAATTCATTTAAAGTTCAATCTCATTTATAATAGGCTTTTTAGGAACACATCTCCTAAGTAATGCAGTCTAAACTGTCTCACTAGGAGCACCTTAGGTAACTCTGTTATCAATGAATAACGTGTACGAATAAGTCAGTTGGTGAAGACAGACAACAATTAAAGTAGTAGGTAAGATATGAATTGTAATTCTGTTATTTATCAAGTGCATGGCCTTGGAAAAGGCACTCACCACTCTATATTGTTTTTCAAATCTGCAAAAGGAGTTGGGGTAGGGACGTGGCAGGGTGCTGTACCAGAAAGTCTCTGAGGCCCCTTCTAAGTTAAGTATTCTAGTTCCATGGCCTATCATTTCAGTTGCAAAGCAAGAAAATGACATTTGGTGGGGGGGGGCATGTCATTAAGGGGTGATGGTAGAAGATGAGAGTTGGTAGGGGTTCTCTTAGGACATATGTGTTGGTTGATTGACTCATCCATAATTATGGTCTTCTGGAGGCAAGTCTGACAAGAGACACTTTTCAGACTCTCCTAAGAAAAAGTGAGGAGAGGTTAATTCCACCTCATTTCCTCTCTTCCAAGTCCACTGAAATCTGGAGCAAAGAACAAGCTAAATAATGTGTAAATCTGAAGAACTCTGCTAAACACAAGTGGATTATAAACTTTGAGGGCCTAAGAGAGGATGAAGCTCCGTTTCATTCACTGGGTTTTTTCCTCTCCATTTCAAATTAGTTTTATAATTTTCTCTATGATTTTATTAAATTCAAGGAGTAACAACAGGGGACTCCACCCCCTGGAGTTAATTAAATACTCATAAATTAGAATGACTAAGAAGCCAAGACTATAACCCAGTGACTTGAATATGTGCCTTTAATTGCCCATGTAATGAGTCTTAGTCCCTTGGAGGCTTATTTTTATTCTAAATCCTTCTTCTCTCTTATTATCTCAGTGTCCAGTAGATAACTACGTTTACTTTTTGCACTTAATTATTTTCATCATTCTAATATATACAGATTTTAATGAAAATACTTAAGTAATCTTTTGGTTCAATAAAAAATAATTTATATTTCAGAATGTTTGACCTGCATATAGATTTCTTTAAAAAATTAACTAGGGACTGTATCTTCTCATGACTTCATAGCTTTTTATTAAGTGCTGTGCATTATTCCTTTCTTCAGATTCTCAGCAAGTCTCTTCCACTTCAGGAAATAAGGGCAGATCCCAACAGCAGCAGTTCTTTAAAACTGAATTTTTATTGACTAATTTTCAATCAAGAGAAATGTTCCTAGTGTGTGCTGAAATATAACGATGCTGGCTTTATACACATTCATTGTTGCTCCAGGAGCAACAATTCATGGGTATTTCATGCATCCATTCATTCATTAGCCATTTCCTTTGTTCCTACTGTGTGCAAGTCACCAACCGATCTTTGCTGTTTCTGACCAGTGTATCCTTTACATACCCAGCAGACACTCCTCACCTTAGGGATCTGAATACTATTCAGTCAATCAGTCAACAAGTATCCATCTTTTCAGTGTTTTTTTTTTCTTGAAATAGTTGATGGCACAGTGGATAGAGTTGTTGGGCCTCGTCTCAAGAAGATCTGAGTTCAAATCTGGCCTCAGACATTTACCAGCTTTGCAACCCTGAGCAAATCTCCTAACTTCTGTCTGCCTTGGTTTCCTCAATAATAAAATGACGATGATGATAGGACCTACCTCTCAGGCTTGTTATGAGGATCAGGTGATGCTTACTTAGAGCAGTGTCTGGCACATAGTAGGTGCTGTGTAAATGCTTACTCCTTTCCTCTCCCTTTCCTTTTCCTTTTCTAAAATGTTTCCCAGAACTAAGCATAACTTCAAATGTGACCTAACCAGCCTTTCCTTAATACAATCTATTTTGGTTTTTTGGAGAGGCAAAGGCAGGGCAATTGGGATTAAGTGACTTGCCCAAGGTCACACAGCTAGTAAGTGTGTCAAGTGTCTGAGGCCGGATTTGAACTCAGATCCTCCTGACTCCAGGGCTATTGCTCTACTCACTGCACCACCTAGCTGCCCTAATACAATCTATGTTAGCTGTTTTGGTTGCTGAATTGTTGACTTACTGACCACTTAAGTCCATTAATTCCACCCCACTCCACTTTCTTTCTTTTCCAAATGAATTGATATCTAGGTATGCCATCACTGCCTTATACTTGTTGATTCAAACTCATGCATAAGTTGCTAGATTTATTGCTTGTTGTTCGGATATTTCAGTTGTTTTCTACTCTTTGTGATCCCATTTGGGATTTTCTTGGCAAAAATACTGTAATGGTTTGCCATTTCCGTCTCCAAATCACTTTACAGATGAGAAAACTGAGGCAAACAGGGTTAAGTGACTTGCCCAGGGTTACAAAGCTGGTAAGTTCCTGAGGCCGGATTTGAACTCATAAATATGAGTCTTCCTGACTCCTGGCCTAGCACTCTATCCACTGTGCAGCCCTGCTGCTGCAGATTTATTGCTAAATCTTATGATTGTAAGTTATAAATCTTATTAGTATTAAATCAGACCCAACATTCTAGCCTCTCAAAATCATTTTGGGTTCTGACTGTCAAATGATGTTTTAGTTATCCCTTGTAATTTTGTGTAATTAGAAATGTTGATAAGTACATCACCTATATTTTCATGTCAGTCACTGAACAAACTGTAAAACACTAAGATAGACCTCCTTATACATGGACATCAGCCCAGCAATCACTTCATTGTGTCAAGTCCTCTTATTCAGCATCAAGGTCTATATCTAACTGTTCTATAATTTAGTCCCCATCTCTCCATCTTTTCCACAAGAATAGCCTAGAGAATTTATTAAATGATCTACCAAAATCTAGGCAAACAATATTTACAAAATTTCTCTGATCCACCTTGGGTAACCCAATCAAAGAACTTAATGCGGTTAGTCTGACATGGCCTGTTTTAAATGAAGTCAGTCTTGCTCTTTGTGATCACTGTTTCCTTCTCTGGATCTTCACTAACCACCCCTTAATAACATAGTCTGTAGTCTTGCCAGAAATTGAAGGCCAAAAATTCACAGATTTGACTCTCTTCTTTTTCCAGGTAAGGACATTTGCTCTTCTTCAGGCCTATAGTATCTTTCCATCATCCATCCTTTGAAATATCATTGACAAGTGGCTTGGTCATTATATCAGCCATTTTTTCAGTAGCCATGCATACAGACCAACTTATATTCTAATAGTTGTAGTGTTGCTGTGGTAATATTTTTTCCCCTCTAAGACCTTACAATACATTCCTAACAGTGCAATATTAATGAGCCTATATGTCATTTCTTCAGTGGAAGTGATAGGAATTGTGGGAATGCTGGTGGATCTTCTAACTACATTTTCCCAGCTCCCATAAGTCTGCCTCCTCCCCCCACCCCGAAAAAAGATCCATTACAAATTCTTAGAGTCAAATCCTTTGGCTATAATATCTCCCTTGACTAATTGCTATCTAACATATGTTACATTCTATTTTGACATATCTTAAGCTCAAGATTTTGAGTTATTTAAAATCTATCCATTCCCCGTGTTAGCAATTCTACAAGTGCTATGTATGCTGTTTTTGTATTACAAGGCTTACCCATAATGGAAACAACTCTCCGATGCTACATGAGAATTATGATGAGTAATGGAGACTCAATGCCTCAGTGACTAAGTGTTAATTCCTTAAATACACTTTTCATCCCTTAGGAAACTTCTAACCTCCCAGAATATCATAGCCGTTGTTAGTGTAATGCACTCCATCTGCCATAGGTACAGATAAACATACATGCAAAGCTTCTGATCCTGTAGAGTGTGAAAGAAACTTGACAGTTAGAAACCTGGAGTCATGACCTGAGTCTGAGCCCTGCTCTGCCACTTTACTAGCTATATGACCATGGGAATTTGCCCTCTATGGGCCTCAGTTTCCATATCTGTAAAATGGGAGGATTGTACAAGATGACCTCTAAACCTAACCCCCCACTCTAGAAATATGATTTTATGGGCAGGGATGTGAAGTTCTTTAGTTCCTTCCAGAGCCTCAACCCCTTTTCAGCTTCCTTTTGTGTGTTGTCTTCTTCCTTTAGAATATAATCTCTTTGAGGGCAGAGATTGTCTTTATTTTTCCTTCTATTTTTGTTTCCAATAATGCTTCTTGACTTGTCTCTGTCCTGCCAGGCCAATTTTTCCCATTTCACTCACTTCAAAATCAAAAATTAAGTTCTCAGCAATATAAACAGGGATGGCACTAATTATACTGTAGGACCCAGGCTCCAGGAGAGTTTTTAGAAAAGAGGATCCATAAAGACTTTTTTAGAAAGACTCAATCTCTCTAACATCTGACCAGACTGAGCTCATTTTCCATGTGATCCAGTTCCCCTCAGAGAATAATGATCCTCACATATATGATATTCCAAGTCATCAATCAATCAAGTATTTGAATGCCTTCTTGAAAATGCCCAGTGCTAGGCAGGGATGGTGTTGTGTGACTACAAAGCAGATGATAGCCTATCCTCCCACCTAAGAAGTCCCTCCCTATCCAAAAATATCTCCACCCATACTACCTGAGAGTTTGCATTTTACTGTCACAGCATGAAGTTCTGGCAATTAGAGATTCATTGAGGTTAACAAGAATTCCTTTCAAAAATGCAAATGACCCTTGGGATGAGGTTAAAGGAAAGTACAGTCACTCATATCTGAGAATGAAAGATAGATTTTTCCCCCAATCCCCAGCTGAGATCTCTGGCCCCAAGGGAAGGACAGAGAAGTATACGTGTGTTGGGGTGGTGGGGGCAGGGGGGAATGAGAGAATTAATTTGTTCTATAGGCCACTCTCTGGGAAGAACAAGTCTAGGTAAGGCTCTGCACTGGAAGGATTTAGGCAACCACAGGGCCATAGGAGTGTACTGGTTACCTGGCGTGTGTGTATGTGTGTGTGTGTGCCCAAATGCACATGTGCAAATATGCACGCAATTGCCTGTATGTGTGGGAAGAAGGGATATTTGGATTGAGAGCAGGATCTCAGGAAGGGAGGTAGTCAAGTATTATCTGCTTTGTGGCCTAGGCGCTGGGGAAACACAGGAGTATAGCACACGGTTCCTGATCTACAAGAACTTGTAGTCTGGTCAGGAGACTAAACTCACCCATGTGAAACAATTAGAGATTAATTAAGTGCTAAAATTTGTAGTACTGAGTTTAGGTACAATTTCTGTTGTTTGTCCTTTATTCTGGAAGAGGACCATGCCATCAGGAGGGTTATGCCACGACTTTCAAGTGAATTGGATTTAAGTGGAGAGCTGTGCAAAGGTCACCAGCCTCACTTTCTCCTCTGGAACCATTTAGGTCCAGTGACAAGATATAGATCCGGATGACTGGAGACAGCCCTAGATGCAGTGGGAGACCTTGGCCTAAGGTCTTTCCCAGTTCTTATTTTGACTTAGGCAACACCCATTCAGTGATTAAAGCTAAGTAAGAAATGAGCCAAGGAATGGCCCCTTTTACCTAATTAAAAAAAATCAGTCTGGGAAGAGAAGACCCTTAGGGTTTCTGGCCAATTAAGAAACAATTAATTTACATTCACTCTGAGCCATCAGGGCCCAAACTATGACCACTAAGTGGGCCTTGGTCTGGGAGCTATTGTTGGCCAATGAATAAGAGTCAGAGTGAATTGTATTTAAGACATGGTCTTTAAGAAAGAAATCTAGCCTGTAAACCCCAAGATATCTTTCTAGGTTTCAGCCATCAAAATTTACATTCCTTTGGATGGAGCACCTGCATGTAAGGGTACCCTATGTGGACAGAGGGACAGGAAGGAAAGGAAGGGGAAGCAGAAGGGAAGGGAATGGAAGAGGAAGAGAAAGAAAAGAAGGAAGGAAGGAAGGAGCAAGTTATATTGTCCAACTGGAACTGGCCAGTTGGGTGACCAGTGGGGCAGCTCAGACTACTCATAGGTTGTTTGTCCTCCATGACATTAAGAAGATGATGCCATGAATTACAAGCAAATTGGATTTAAGTGAGGGAGGGCTGTGCAAAGTCACCAGCCTCACTTTTTCCTCTGGTGCTGTTTGGGTTCAATGGCAAGAAACAGATCAGGACAAATTGAAATGGCCCCCTTAGGTACAATAGAAGTTCAGAGAAAGAAGAGATCACTTGGGCTGGAGTATTCCAGGGAAGGCCTTATGGATAGAATAGGAATCATTCTTGGCCTTGAAGGATGCCTGGGCTTCATTAATGTAACCTCAGTCCCAAAGGCCATCTGTGTGGGACTCTCTCCTCATTGGCAGAGATCAGTGTCCCACACCTCTGTGAGGAGCAGAGCAGAAAGGGCAAGAGGGAGACCAGAGAGAGTCCCATCCCAATGGGCTTTGGGACTTGGGTAACATACAAGAAGAGC
This sequence comes from Trichosurus vulpecula, assembly GCF_011100635.1. NCBI lineage: Eukaryota > Metazoa > Chordata > Mammalia > Diprotodontia > Phalangeridae > Trichosurus > Trichosurus vulpecula. The sequence goes on along the minus strand of NC_050573.1, from coordinate 407,281,367 downwards.
AAACTATGAAGGAAGATTAATCCTGCTAACTTCTTTATTCCTAAAGGACAGAACCTGGAGAAACAGCCTTTTCACTTGTTAGCTCTGATGTGAGGAAGTATAGAGCACCACATGACTGAGGAAGAGCCATGGCAAAGACCAACACAGAAGGAAGGAGAGGGACCATTCTACCCAGCAGAGGGCAGTGAGACACAGTCCACATGTAGAAATTTTGCAGAAGTCAGGAAAAACTATCTAATTTCCAATGTGGGGGTTATTTATATTCTCTCTTACTTTTGCTGCCACATACGGGAATTCTTTTTCTTTGCTCTCTTCTCCTCTCCAGAGGTTTAACCATGCTTGTCTATGGTCTGAGCAGAGCTCCCTGTGTGCTCCCTAGGAGCCTTTGGGACACCTCAGCTGACATAAGTTTCTGAGCAGCTTGGGCATCAGGTACATGCCAACTGTAACAGTAATCTTGCAAATGTACCTAACTCACGTGTTAATTAATTCTCAAGTAATATGCCATAACCCATGTAAAATGCCCTCTAACACATGATTTTTTTTATATTTTGATAGGTCTGGGATTTCACTGATGGAAATTTCAGGTACCATAACGGGTAGGCAGAGATCTTTTGGAATAGTCCAACTCTCTTTGGAAGCTCTTGGTGGCTGCTGATTTTGCCTCCATGTACTGGCATCTCTGGTATCAAGGCACACAGTGTTGTCACCACAATTGATCACTATTATCTGGTTTCTCCAGGGTAGGTATGCACCAACCCTTTCCCCATTCCAATTACATTTAATGACTTGTGACTCTTCCCAGAGAGTGTGTGGGAACTGCCTCTTATCAAAGCTGTATGTGTAAAGCATTTTGCTATTATAAACCTAGATTCTAAAAAGGATCACTCACTCCCTGGGAGGCATCTGAAGGATGAGTCATTAAAAGTCCAAGTGGGAAGTAGGGGAGATGTGGGTGGACAGCAAGACATGTGAAAAACACTTGGGAGTTTTAGTAGAAGGTAAGATCAATAAAAGTCAGCCCTGTTATGTGACTACCAGAAGCCATAAGTCAATCTTGGGCTACATTAATAGAACTATCATGCCCAGAGCAAGGAAAGTGATAGGTTGCCCTGGTCAGAGCCCATCTGGAGCATTGTGTCTAGCTAGCAAAGTATTATCCAGACACCTCATTTCAAGAAGGCCATTGACAAACTGGAGAGAGGGTCCAGAGGATGGTTAACTAGGAGAGATTTGAATACATGCTCTGAGTGTACGTGTGTGCGTGTGTGTATGCGTGTGAGTGTGTATGTGTGTGTTGCTTGCTAGAGAAAGTGGAGATGTTTAACCTGAAGCAGAGAACATTGAGAGAGAACATGAAATCTGTCTTTGAGTATTTGAAAGGTTATTATTTGGAAAAAGGAATAAATTTGTTCTCCCTGTCCTGAGAAGGCAGAACTAAGATCAATAAAAAATATTCACATAAGTCTTTATATGTCTTTTTGAAATCATTTCCTCATTTCTTACAGAACAATAGTACTTCATCACATTCATATACCACAATTTATCCAGTATTCTTCAATTCTTGGATGTCCTTCTAGAGGCTTTGGGAAAATAGTCACATTGATGAACTGCTGGTGTACTTGCGAATGGGTACATAAACAATTCTGGAAATTCTGGGATTCTGGAAAGCAATTTTATTAACAAAAAACTAAGAAACAGTGTGAGTCTTTTGATCCAGCTATACCAGTGCTAGACCTATACCAAAAGAAAGAGGAAAAGGTCATTTATGTAAAAAATATTTCTAGCAGTCAGTCAGTAAACATTCATTAAGATCTTACTATGTACCAAGCACTGGAGATACAAAGAAAGGCTTAAAAGACAGTCCCTTCTCTCAAGTAGCATGCAGTCTAATGCAGGAGACAATATGCAAACAAATATTTAAAACAAGAACTATACAGGATGTAAAACAAGATCTATACAGGATTGGAAACAATCAACAGAGGCAAGTCACTAGAACTAAGAAGGATTGGGAAGGGTTTCGTGTAGAATGTGGGATTTTAGTTGGGACTTAAAAGAGTTTTATGAATTGATGCAGAGTGAACAGATCCAGAAGAATTATTTATATTATAACATTGATAGTATAAAAATGAGTAATTTGGGGGACTTTTATAAACTAATGAAGAATGAAATGAACAGAGCCAGAAGAACAATTTCTACGATGACAAAACACTGTAAAAACAACAATTTTGAAAGCTATTAAAAACTATGATCAACATAATAGACATAATGATAGTTAGGCATGAAGTTATGATCAATACAATACCCATGATTCCAGAGGACTGATGATAAAACACATTATCCATGACAGAGGGATGGTGCATTTAGAGTGTGGAATCAGACATACATATTTTTTGCATATAGTCATGAATGGATTTGTTTTGCTTGGCTCTGCATATTTGTTACAATACTCTTTTTCGCAATGGTATGAGGAAGAAGCAAAAAAAAGCTTTTTTGCTAATTTTTAGAAGTAAAAAGGTGAGGGAGTGCTAAAGACATAAAATATTACACAAACTTTTAGATGAAGTCACTGTATTATTAGCTTTACTTTACTTCACTTTGCTGTGACACACCTTTCATTAAGTGAGGATAATCTGTAAATTTAATGTAAAAATGAAACATATCAATAAACTGAAAATGACCCCAAAAAGGCAGGGTTGTTTCAAACTGCAGAAGCTCTTGATTGCCAGGCATAGGAGTTTGAGCCTGACTTAGCAGACACTAGGGGGTGTTTGATTTTTGAGTACAGGAATAACAAGGCCAGGTTAATGCTTATAAAAGATGATTCTGGTAATAGCATAGATGACAGACCTGGAGGGGGCAGTGACTGAGATCTCTTAAAAGGTTGTTACAGCTGTCCAAGAGGGGTGTGGCAGTGAGAGGAGAGGTAGGGAATGAAAATGAGAGTAGTTGTGGAGTCCACTGGAATTGATAACTGATTAAATATGAAAGGTGAGGGAAAGGGGTGGCTTAAAGATAATGCCAAGATTTTTCTTAACAACAAAAACAGCACAAAAAATTGGGTGAATCATTGTGCCATAGAGGGTGTAATAGAAAGAACGAGGAATTGTAGCCAGAAGACTTACATTCGAATCTGAATTCTCTTATTCATTATCTTCGTGACTATGGGCAAGCCACATATCCTTGTTGGTCAAAGAACCTGTGTCTAGACACCTGAAAACCAGCCCAAGCTGCACATGGTGGGTCCTTTTCTGGAGTAGGTACTATATTCCTTTCATCATTTCTGCCTCCTGAGGTCATGTCATTAGGACTTTGTAGATCCATGAGATGTGGAAATAGTAGTTATAGTAGCCAAAGAGCAAAGGGGGATGGAAGACAAAGGAGGAAAGAGGCAAAAAGAAGGATGTTCCAATCTTATGCTGGTTCTGTTTTAGGGCACAGAATATTTGAAACTTCCTGCCTACTGGGAATAGTGGATACACATTTGTAATACCTGTTATCAGGGAGGGTGGGCCTGCCAGCTCTCTTGAATTCAGGAATTCTGAGCCTTGGTGGGCTAAGCCAATCAAATGTGCACACTAAGTCTGCCATCAATACTGTGAGTTCCCAGGAGCAGGTAAGCCACTAGGTTGCCTAGGGAGAGTCGAACTGCCCCAGGCCAAAGCTCCCACGTTGATCATAATGGGACTGATCTTAGGAGCCAACCTGCATTTCCAACCTGAAGTTGAGAGAGAGAGCCCCAGTCTTCGTACATATAAAGAAGAAACCTCCTCTCTGGCCAATACCATCAAGCAACCAAGAGATCAATCAATCAAAAAGGATTCTTAAGCACTTGTTCTGTAGTTGTTGTAGTTTGCCTTTCGTACTCAAAAAGGACCAATGACATCATGATGTTGGAGTCAAGGTACAGTGCATCCTAGTCCAGTATGATCTCAGAAAGCTCTACCACAGGCCAGGCACAAATAATACCAGGATGTAAATACCAAGAATGATGCAATCCCTGCTTATAAGCTTACATTTCAATGAGGAAACAAGCATATATTAAGTATATACAGAATAAGTCCCAAGAGAAAAATATAAATAAATAAATATAGTCACATGTAAGATGGGTAGGGCAAAGGAAGACAATGGTATTGGGATGGGGGAGTCAGGAAAAATGTGTAGAAGGAGTTGCTTAAATTGCATCTTGAAGGAAGAAAGGGATTCTATGAGGCAGAGGTGAGGAGTAAACAAGGATGTTTGAGGCATGGAGAATGCCAATGCAAAATCATGGAGACAGGAACTTGAGTGTCATGTATGAGGAATAGACAGGAGGGCAGTTTGGCTGGATTGCAAGGTATGGGAGGGAGAATAAAGTACAATAATGTTGTAAAAAATAAACTGAGGCCAGATTACAAGGGTCCAACAGAGAAGTTCATGTGTTATCCTAGAGGCAATATGTAGTCACTGGTCTTTGTGGATTAGAGGAGTGACACGGTGAGTTCTGTTTGAACATATAGAAAGAAGTGAGGAGAGACTTGAAACCAATTAGTAGACTGTTGCAATAATTTAGGCAAGACGCGATGAGGCCTTGAACTTATTAAATAGTAGCTATGGGACTAGAGAGAAAGGATAGGATGAGATAGATGTTGCAGAGGTGGAAAGATATGGCAACAAATAAAACACGATTTCAGGAAGAATGAGGAGTTAAGGATGATGTTACGAATCTGAGAGTCTGGAAGACTGGTGATGCCTTTGATGGAACAGCTGTAGGTTTGAGGGGAAACATGAGTTCCATTTTAGACGTATTGTGTTTGAGTTGTCTCTGTGCCATCCATCCATTTTGGAATGCCCGATAGGTAATTGGCTAAAAATAAAAATCTGTATATTATTTGCATAGAAACAATAATAAAATCCATGGAAGCAGTCAGCAATAAAGCAGGGGCGAGTTAAAATCCAGGACGAAGCCTTGGAGAATACTTCCATTTAGGGGGCATGATATGGATTATGAGCCAATAAAAGAAATTGAGAAGGGGTGGTCAGACATGTAAAAGAACCAGAATAGAACAGTATCGTGAAAGTGAAGGTCTTCTCAACTCTGAGGCCCATTTTCTTTCTATTATGCCACATTACCTTTCAATTCTGCCTTACAAGAATAGAAAGGAAGAGTTATTTGGTAAAATTTGGAGGAGATGGCTATTCTCTGTTTACAATCCACTTTTGGAGCAAACACAATACCTTTCTCATTTCATGCCTACGTGGTTTTTAGCAGTAAAACCTTAAGGGCACAATTCCGTAAAAGTCTTAAGACACACAGGCACCAGAGGTATTTGTGTTTGTGAGGCATGGATAGATGCTTGATTTTTAAAATTCTGTAGCTTCTTCAGTATAAGACCACACTTGAACACATAGAGTAAGGGAGAAGATTCATGTTTGCTCTAAGTTTTTCAAACACAAGAAGTGTTTTAAAAAGAGAACTAAGATTTAAAAAAAACTGGTTACTTACACAAGTATCTCATGGATTATGCTCTTTTCCCTACACAAATATCCTATAATCACAGGGGAAATTAATTATGGAAAAATGGGCATGGGAGAACTCCCCTTATGAGGCAAGAAACTCCTAACTCTATCCCAGACTTCCATACAAAAGTCTGAGAAAAGAGCATCTGTCATTTGAGCATTGTAGGTGAGTTCATTGCTCCAGGTCATCCTGGGGGTTTTGAGCTCAGAGCAAAGTGAACTAAATATTAGCTTTCCTTATCTCCTGATATTTATATTCCGGTGCATTAACGTTAAAATGAACAGCAATAGCAGCCTTGAAGAGGAAAGGGGGTTACCACAAGACAGCCAGGAGGGTGTATGGAAGTGGGAAGGGGCAATACAAAATACCGAGAATCGTAGACTTGGTAAATATCATTTTCCTCCACTGGCAAATGCTCCTCACTTTATAGGAGAGAAAACCCAGGCCCAGACTCATTAAGTGGCTTACTGAGAGTCAGACTTCTAGTTATTGTCAGAATTGAGACTTGAATCCAAGCCTCCTTAGTGCTCATTGTTTTGTTGCTGCAGTTGGTAGTAAATACGTTTCTGATCTGGTAGAACGTACATGGTCCTCAGGTATCAGCTATGACCTTCTTCCCCATGCCTGCCTCCTTGAGTCCCTACCCAGAGGCCCTCAGGGCAGTGATGTCAAATTCAAATAGAAACAGGGTCATTAAACCTTACATAAGGATCCCCTCAGTCTGAATGTTCACCTAGGAAAGAACATATTAACATTATCCAGGTTCTATTGCACTTTCATTTATTTTGTTACATATTTCTCAATTACATTTTTATCTGGTTCAGGCTATCCTTGAGTGTTGCTTCAATGTGGCCCTGTAGTCTGTGTTTGATACCTCTAGTGTAGGGGAGTGTATGTATATGTGGGAAAATACCGGCCTTTGGACCATTCATTTAGGAATATCCATATTTAAGAGTATCAACATTCCTAAAATACCCTTAAGGATGGCTGTTTGTTGATCACTCAGCCACATGTTTATGACATAAGCAATCATAATATCATAGATACAGAGCTAGAACTTTAGAGGTAATCTAGTCCAAACCTTTCTTTTTACAGGTGAGGGAACTTAAGCCCACAGAGGGTATGGCTTGCTCTGTCTAGGTTATGCCCAGAGTAAAGGACTGAGACCACATTTGAACCTGTGTTTTTTTTACTCTAAATTCAGTACTTTGTCACTGCCCCAGACTCCCTGTCACTTGTATTATTGTCTAAGAGCTTGAGGACTAAAAAGACGGCTTCAAAAAATTCATACAAACTCTCCGAGGATCTAACTTTCTCTCTTGGTTATATCACATAGGTAATATATGTCTAAGCTGTGGATGTTTGCATTACTGAGTAAAGGATGATTACTGCAACGTAAAAAATCCACATATACCAATGCAGATATGGGTTTCAAAAACTCGCAATAATGAATTAAGTTAAAAATTTTTTTACTTGGTTTGTATGTTCTTTTCAGTTGGATTTGGAATCTTCAGAAGCACTATGGATAGAAAAAAATCCTTAGGTTCCATTTTGGCCTAGATTTTTAAGCTATGTAAATGTATTGGTAAACTATCTAGTTAAAAAGTGAAAATTTCAGGTAACAGTCAATGTGTAAATAAAACATTTGATTTATTTTTTTTCTGGTTGTTTTTGATATAATAAAGTTTCAACCTTAGGTTGTATTTTCAGGTGGAGGTATCAGACTTGTTATTTCATTAGTCCAAGAAAATCTAGATGCATATCTACAATTGCTGATGATCACCAGTTCTGCAGCATACAGCCCTAGTTGACTGAGATAATGACAGATTAATAGATTGACTGCCCAAGGCCACAAATATAGTAGGTGGCAGAGCTTGGATTTGAAGCCATATCCTTCTGACTCTGAGGCCAGCTCTTTATCCATTCTGTCTCAGTTATGCCAGTTGCATTTACATAATACAAAATGAAATAGATGTAATTAATTTGGTCAGTGAATATTAACAAAATTACTCATGTCATAAAATTATTTCAGTCTGATTTATCTAGTTTGATTGTCTATAATAATTCATTTGACTGAATAACTGTATCTCTCCTTCACTTGGTGCCAAATTAACACCTTTTAAGAGTCCATGAACTTTCCCAATTGGCTGCTTCCCTTTTTATCCTAAATGCATTAATTTTATTGGGGGAAGAGCTTTTCAATTCCATTTAATCAAAATTAGTTACTTTATCTTCTGGAATTGTCTTTATTTCTTGTTTGGTTAAGAATTAATCTCCTAACCATATCTGTGAAAGGTATGTAGCAAGCTTCTCTTCTAATTTTTAGTAGTATAATCTTTAATATTCAGACTGCCTATCACCTTTAAACTTATTATGGAATATATTATATGATGCTGGTCTAAACCTACTTTCTGACATCCTGTTTTCCAATTTTCTTAGAAATACTTATCAAATAGGGAATTCTTCCATAGGTAATTTATATTTTAGGGTTTGCCAAACATTGATTTATTTCTGATTTTCTCCTGTCTAGTCTGTTCATTGATCAACTTTTTTTTTAACCAGTGCTAAATGATTTTGAGCCTTGTTGCTTCAAATGGTAGTTTGGCATCCAGAAGTGATATTTCCCCTTTGCTTCAACCCATTTTTATTATTTCTAATGATATTATAGATCTTGCCACCCCCCAAATAAATTTCATTATTATTTTATCAGGCACTATAAAGTGTCCTTGTGGCAGTTTGAGTGATGTAACAAAAAATATGTAAATTAACTTTGGTAGTATTGCCATTTTTATTACATTAGCACAACCCATCCATGAGCAATAAGCATTCCTTCAGCTATTTAAGCTTTTTTTAAAAAATCTTTAAGAGACATTTTATAAGCAAATCTTTAAAAGTATTAAGTGTTTTTAACAGGTTGATCCCCAAATATTTTATGCATTTTATAATTATTTTGAATAGAATTTCACTATTATTGTCTCTTGAATTTTGTTACTATTACATAGAAATGTTGATATTTATGGATTTATTCAATAGCTTGCTGCTCTCCTCAAGTTTCTTAGTTGTCTCAATAATTTTTTCCCTAGGACTTTCCAAGCAAACTAGCATACTACCAGCAAATAAGGATAGTTTTGTCTTTTTAAAAAATATTTTTATGCTTTTAATTTCTTTTTCTTGTATTATTGCCATTGCTGGCATTTCTAGAATTATAGCAAATAAATTGTGGGGGAGGGCAGTGGAAGTGAGGTGAATCTTTGCTTTACTCCTTTGTTTATTGGGAAAGCTTCTAGTGTATTTCCACTGGATATGGAAATTGCTTTTTGTCTGAGATAATTATTTTATGATTTAAAAAGATCCCCTTTTGCCTATACTTTGTATGTGTATCATAAATGACTGTTGTATTTTATCAATGACTTTTGCTGCATCTATTGAGCTATTCATGTGATTTTGAATGTTTTTGTTTTGAATATGATTACTTACATTGTTGTCCTATTATTTGAACCTTTATTGCATCCCTGGTATAAATCCAACTTGATCATCATGGATTATATCTTGCATAAATTACTATGGTTAAATAGCCATGGATCCTGTAACATTGCCTCAATAAGATTATATTTTTTGAGTCAATATTCATTAATAACATGAAATCCTTCTATAGCGAATCAATCTCACCTTTCTGGCCTTCCATTTTTGCCCTCGTTATGGCCCTATTTATTTTCTTTCTTCTCAGTTACTTCCATATTTTTTTTGTATTTTTAAATATGTTTTGTTGATATATTTTACACTATCTATATTCCTCAATATATCCTCCCCACCCCCCAGAACCATTCTCTTTCATTTCTTTTTCTCTTTGTATCTTCAATGGCTTGAAAATAACAAGTGGGTAATTAACGCTTGTTCAATTGAATTCTTCCTTTTGGTGGTAACCTCCATTTCTTTTTTCTAGCAAATGGTTGGTAATGGAAATTTCAGTACTTCTCTCAAAGAGATTGAACAAATGTTAATGGTTCTCACTAATAGTACCTAAAAGCATTCATTCATGGCCTGAAAGAAATGTTGTGACAATCATTTATTTCTTTCACATAATCTCACTAATCAATGGGCCTGCCAATTTGTGCTTTATGCTAAGGCTTTCCATATCCTTTTTTGAAAGAGTTTGTAATATGCTTATAATTACTTTTATGACTAATAATGTTAGCAGGGTGTTCCCTCCTGAAGCCATATTTTATGCACATAGCTTGTGAAAATGTTCCTCCTTCATGTCTCCTCATTATTGTTTTCAACAGTCATTTAGCATAATTTGTTTTTAAGTGTTTTCTGACTATGCCAGGGTCTCCCAATCCTCTTTATGATCTTTCAAGTGAACCACAATCAATTTAAGCCCACTCTTTCTGAATACTGGATCTACCCAAACCTATGTCTCTTTGAGGTATGCCAAGAATAACATCTGAATTTATGCTGATCCTGAGAAAGAGACCAGAACTGCATGAATAATCATAATATTAAGTGTATTGATTTTCAAGCACAATAATCAAAGTTAATAAAAAGGTAAAATGGATAATATCTTTGTGATAAATTATACCAACAATTGTCATATATCAAGAAATCAAGTTCAGTAAGTACCCACAGTATATAACAATAGCTGGGTATAATTTTCTTTCTACAAAGTATTTTAAACAGGAAAAGACTTCTCTGTTACTAAGTACTCTATGCTGGAGTATTCTCCCTCTGCTGCTTAACTGCCTGCAGGTGGCCAGCATGACTAAGGCAATAACAACACAATATATTTCCAAATTTCATTGCAAAATCAAGATTTTTCTTAGTGATTCTTTGTGACTGCAAAATGACACTATGCATTTCAAGCAGAGTTCCATTTGTCACTGGCCCAGCTCACAAAGATTTTTTACAGATACACTTCATGTTTACTAACATTCCTTTTCAGAAAGGGACGCATTAGCACCACTTCCTAACTTTCTTTTATTCTGCCCCAATGGCACATTATCTTACAGTGGCAAGCATTTCCATTTAATTTCCCCTCTCCTATGGAATCCGATTCTGGACTGAATTCAGGCTCAGAGGCAGACAGCAGGATAACTAAGCCATCATACAACCTAGAGTCCCTTCCTGAATTTTTCTGTCAACTGGTATACATGGCTTTGATGGGCCAATAGTCTTCTCTGCTGGTTCTGTGGATGACTTTGATAATGACTATGAAATGTGCTGCTGGGCCACAAAGTGAGAGTGCTATTTCAGAATTATATCAAGGTCAATCAATCATCCAAACATCCGACAAGCACTTAATGAATACCTACTGTATAGGTCACTGTGGATACAAATACAAAGACTAGGTAGTCAAGAAGTTCAGATTCTACTATGGCCTAGGGTTCATTCTTTTTGTACACTACTTCCATTTAAAAACAATCTTCTGCAATGCAATACGTGTAATATCAAGGTTCTCTACAGACTTGTTAAGCGTACACATGTTTTGTATGGAAATGTAATGCTTGACAAAAGCAGCTTTGGTGATGTTCCATGCGCACTGAACTACCAGAAAAAGAAATAATCCTGTGTCCAAATTTCAACTCTGCCACTCACTAGCTGTATGGCGTTGGGCAAATCATATGACCTCTCTGGTCTTGTGTTTCTTTGTCCACAAAAAGTAAGAAATTGGACTAGAGCAGTGGTGTCAAATTCTGCTGAACATATAATGACTTAGAAAATAATATACGTATGTGCTATTTTATTTTTTGTTAAATATTTCCCAATAACGTTTTAATTTGGTTGACCCACAGAGTGTGTGTTTGACACCTCTGGACTAGGTGACATCTAAAGCTTCCTTGATATCTAACAGTTTATGATCATATATCTGATTAAAGACATACACACACTTTGAAGAAACATCTGGTTTCTTTTTCTTTCTTTTTTACTGTATTTCTTAAATGTTTTATTGCTATCTTTTATTTTTTCTTCACCTTCATTTCAAAATATATCATTTTCCCTATTCACCCACTACCCAAAGAGCAACATTCCTTGTAATAATGCATAAAAAGAAAGAGAGAATAAAAGTAGTTTAGGAAAACTAACAAATACATCAAGTATCTCCCAGTATATGCAAAGTTCCACACCTCCCCCTTCTCCCATTTCTGTAAAGGGAGGTGGGCAATATATTTTCTCATCTCACTCTCTGTTAGTTTTACTGATTTTTTAAAAATTCAATTTTATTTTATTTTCTGTTCCAAATTTGCTCCATCTTGCCTATCCTACTGCTACTCCTACTCCATCAAAGAGAAAAAAAACAAAACCTGTTACTAACATGAGTAGCCAATCAAAACAAATTCTCACATTTGCCATGTGAAAAATGTATGCCTTAATCTGTACGTCAGATGTACTCTCCGTCTAGAGGTGAGTAGCAAGCTTCACTTTGAGTCCACTGAAATTGTAGTTAATAGTGGTCTTGATCATAGTTCCTAAGTCTTCCAAAGATACTTATCTTTACAATATTGTTGTTATTGTAGAAATTGTTCTCCTGGTTGTTTGTTTCATTCACCATCAATTTATACAAACTTTCTTATGTTTCCCTGAAACTATCCCCTTTCATAATTTCTTATTGTATTATAGTATTGTATCACACACATATAGCATAATTTTTTTGTCCATTCCTCAGTTGATGGGAAGCTCTATAGTTTTCCAAGTCTTTGCTACCACAAAAAGAGCTGCTTTAGATACTTTTATACACTTGGGTCCTTTCCTCTTTCTTTGGGATATAGATCTAGTAGTAACACTGCTGAGTCAAAGGGATTGCAGCTAAATAGTTTTTTTGCTTCTCAGAATAGTTGGACCAATTCATAGTTTTAGCAACTATGAATTAGTGTACCTATTTTCCTGCGGTCACTCTAATATTTACCATTTTTCTTTTTGGTCAATTTTTACCAATGTGATAAATGTGAGTTGAACACCTCAGAGTTTTTTTAAATTCAAATTTCTTGAATTATTGGTGATTTATAGCAGTTCTTCTCTATTGTCTTTTGTGTTTGTGGGTTGAAAAGTCTGGCAACTGCCACAGCTCACTGATAGAACTCCCCCAGCGACCACCCTGGCTGTCCTGGGCTGGAGCCCTGCTTCCCTCTGCTATTTTGTGGGTTCTGCAGTTGTAGAATTTGTTCAGAGCCATTTTCTATAGTTTTTTTGGGACTTGGTGGGGAGCTCACACTAGTCCCTGCTTTCCAGCCGCCATCTTGGTTCCACCCCCTACTGTTGGTAATTTAATTGATATTGCATTAAGAATGCAAATTAATTTTAGTAGTATTGCCATTTTAATTCTATTGGCTTGGCCCAGCCAAGAGCACTGAATATTCCTCTAGTTATTTATGTTGTTCTTTACTTCCTTAAGAAATACTTTGTAATTTAATTTATATGAACCTTTCATGTACCTTGAGAGGTCGATCCTCAGATTTTTTTTAATGCATTTTGTAGTTATTTGGAATTTGAATTCCCTTTTTATGATTACTTTTTGTGTGTTGATATTATTATTATGTAGAAGTGCTGTTGATTTTTTAGACTTATTTTGTTGGCATTTTGCTGAGGTTTTTAATTATCTCAGTTAGTATCTTTGTTGATTCCCTGAGGTCTTCCAAGGCATATCATCTGCAAACAGGGATAATTTTTATCTCCTCTTTAACTACTTTTCCTTTCAATTCCTTTCTTTTACTTTATTGCTAGCATTTCAAGAACAATATATAATAATAGTGGGGGTAGTGGACATCCTTCCTTCACTCCTGCATCTATAGAAAAGGGTTTTAATGTGTCCTTATTACATGTTATGCTTACTTGTGGTTGTAGATAGATGCTTTTTGTGATATTAAAAAAGCCCCTCTATGCTATAGGGTTCTTAACATAAAGGAGTACTATACTTTGTCAAGAGCTTTTTCTGCATTTATCAAGATGATCACATAGTTTTGGACATTTTGGCTTTTACCATGATTAATTGTGTGGATTGTTTTCCTAATGTTGAACCATCCTTGCATCCCTATTTAATCATAATGAATGTTGATAAATTGACACATTGTGTTGGATAGAGTGTTGGTGAAAATTTTTGAGTCATTATTCATTTTGAGTCATATCCATTAGTGATATTAGTGTATAATTTTCTTTCTAGGTTCTGGTTGGGTTCTTTTTTCTCAGTGTTTGAGCGTGATTTGTGAAATGTGGATGCTGTTCTTTAAAATTTTGATAGAATTCTCCTGTAAGTCCATCAAGCCCAGGAGTTTTTTTTTTCTTTAGAAGTTCCTTTACAGCTAGATCAATTTCCCTTTTGGAAATTGGGTTAAGATATTCATCTCATCTTTTGATAGTTTGAGTATTTTATATTTTTGAAGGTATTCCTCTATTTCTTTTGTGTTCTCAGTTTTTTGTAAGCATAACTGTGCACAATATATTTGATTACTCTTTGTATTTCTTCTGGTTTTTGCTGTGATTCACTTTCCCATTTTGTTGATTTTGTTTACTGCTCTCTTTCATCTGATTAGCTCTGGGCTTATCAATTTTATTAGTCTTTTCAAAGAATTAGATTTTCATATTATTTATCATTTCTGTGTTTTTATTTCTAATTTATCTGTGTCTCCCCTAATTTTTAATATTTCCTCCTTTTTTCTTATTTTAAGTTTGTCTATTTGTTGATTTTCTAATTTTTAAAAAATGTATATTTAGTTTATTAACCTTCTCTTTTTCATGTATCATTATAAAGATATACTTTTCTCCCACAGAACTATCTTAGGTGCTTTCCAGAAATTGTTATGTCATTTTATCATTATCATTTCCTTTTACGTAATTATTAATTGTTTTTATGATTTGTTTTTTGACCCCCTCATTATTTAACATTTCATTATTAATTCTCCATTTGTGTTTGTATCTTTTGTTTGTGGTCCCTGAATCAATTTCTATTCTTCTTGAATTATGGTCTGTAAAGGATAAATTGGTTATTTCTTCCTTTTTTGTATTGGTGTGCAATATTGTTGTGCTCTTGTGCATGGTTGATTTTTGTAAATGTTCTATGTAGTGCAGAGAAACATGTATTTTACTGTCCCTTTTAAAAGATGCCCTAAGTCTTTTAAGTTTCTCCAGAAATTTGTTCAGTTTCATATTTTCCTTTTTTTATCTTTCTGTTAGACTTCTTTAAAACTGATAAAGGAATGTCATTCTAGGGAAAGTACTGTACTACTACTGACTATGACTTCTTGAAGCTCAGATAATTTTTCCTTTATGAATTTGGATCCTAAGACATTGGAGCATATACTTTTATTACCGGTATTGGTTTGTAATCTATGGTTCTGTTCAGCATAATATAGTTTCATTTTAATCCCTGTTTATTTTTTTGAATGTTTGTTTTTGTTTTGTCTCATACTTTGATGGCATCGTCTGCTTTTTAAAAATTCACTCTATGCATTGTGATTCTTCCCATTCCCTCAATTTTATTTTGTGTGTGTGTCTTTGTTTTTTAAAATGTGTTTATTGTAAGCAAGAGATCATAGCGTTTTGTTTTCTTATCCAATCTGTCACTGTTTTTCATTTTATTGGGTTATTTAATCAATTCACATTTAAAGTTATGAGTTAGGTTTATATTTCCTCCATCAGTCTCCAAAATTATTTTTCCTAGTTATGATTCCTCTCCCTTCTTCTGCTATAGGTTTCTTCAATTACTTTACTTCAATATTTTTCTACTGCCTTTCTACTGGCTCTTTTCCTGTGCCCCCAATTTCCTCTTCTTTTTTGTTATGGTTTTCCTTTTAGGGCTTTATTTATTTGTTTTTCTCCCCTGCTTTTATCTGGTTATATATTTCTTTCCCCTCTTTGTTCATCTCAGTTACTCAAGTAGATTCTTCCTCTCTCTCCTTTCCTTCAGCTAGTCTTATTCACTAGTTTCCAAATTTCATTTTTATGTCTTTCTCCAGGAAAAATTTCTCTTACTCTCTTCATTATCTGTATTCTATTTCTATTTACTGTAAACTCTCATTCTCTGATTCACAACCCCTATAATCATCTGGTTTCTCTCTTTTCTCTGTATTCTTTATACAATTAAAGTTTTCAACATATCCATTCTAGATTCTGCCCTTTAGATGCTTCCTGGCACTGCCTTGTAGGGCCAACCCCATGAGTTCCTCTTTTCTACTGTGCCTCACTCTCAGAATAATGCCAATTATTGCAGGTGTCAGAGAGAATGTTGCCCCATGGTAGCCACTCCAACCCACCTCTGACCTATTCCATTTTTTGTTGACCTCTATTTTTTCTACCTTTGCCTGGAAATAACCTCCCTGTGTCCATGTTTTCCCACTCTTCCAGGGACCAGTTGCTCCCAGGATCCCAACTCTCCCCCTCCCAGGATAAGTAGATTTTCCAGACACCAAATCCCCCAGGCCTCACTCAATGTAAAGTCTTCATCTCCCTTCATGTGTAAGAGCCAGAGGAACCCAGGTCCAAAGTATGGCCTTTTTCCTCCACTTTTAAATATTTTCTTCCTCCTTTCCCCCGACTTCCCTGTAGACTGTTCTCTTTTTGAGACCACAGAGATCACCTTCTCCTCATTGCTTGTCCTTGATTTAGCCCCAGCACATTTCTCACTCCTCTCCATCCCCCTGCTCCTCTCCCCCTTTTAATGTACCCTCCCATGTTGTGATATAGTTCTACAAAAAAATTGTTCACCCGTAGGCAGCTGTTACCAGGATCTGTCCATAATGACTGCTGTCCTCCTCTTCACTGTTACCTCTATTACACTTCTGCTTTCACTCTTATCTCCTTGTATATATTTAGAAAGAAGTTTCTTACTGGTATTTCTATTGACACTCTTTGCTGTTTGTATTTATTCACTCCTTGTACAATTCTGTTGTTTATGATGTTCAAGAAGCAGTCCTGTTTTTTTTTCTAAAAAATGTGTCAAATTCTTTTTAATTATTGAATGTTCATTTTTTGTCCTGTATGGTTAAGCTCAGATTTGCAGGATAGGTCATTCTGGGCTGAATTTTGAGCTCTGTCTTCAGGACAGATTATTCCATTCCCTCATTTTTCTAGTGGTGTCTTGCACTATTCAAATGTCCTTTTCTTGGTATTTGAAGTCCTTTCTCTTGAAGGCTTCAGAACCTTTTTTTCTGAATTGAATTGTTAAATTTGACCACCATGTATCTGGATGTGTTCAGCCTTTTTTTTTTCTGAAGGTGATCTGTGAATTCTTTCCTTTGGGAATTCATTTTCTATATTCAAAAATTCTAGGTGAATCTCTTCCACTATTTCTTTCATAATGTTTTTTGTCCCAATCTGTTCTTTTGGGAGAACTATGATCCTTAGGTTGTCTCTATCCATCCTGTCTTTCTGATATGTATGTTTTGCTTGTGCAGTGAGCATATTGTCTTTCAGTGTTCTTGTTTTTGCTTTTCTTCTTCTAGGTTGTCCTTCACTTCTGTGTATTTGCATTCCCAATCTATAGTTCTCTCTTTTTTCTTTCATGAAGCTTACCATTGCAGATTCTAGTTTTTCTATTCTATTCATTATTTCTTTGTTGTGCAAGACATAAATTCTGCTCTTGTAATTCTCATTTCTCTTTATACCACTCAGGAACAGTGTATTGTGATTCCATGTTCTCCTCAAATTACACAGAGTCCTGTTTCTCATTAAGTCTTGGATAATTTTCCTACATTTTGCAGTATTTATTCATAAATGCCGAAACTAATTATATCTGGTTGCCATATTTCCTTCTTCTGTTAGTTTTCCCTATAGATTTTTCTATTTATGATTTAGACCCTTAAATTTTCTTCTTCCTGAAATCTTTGATACTTTCATTCTCCCCCTCCCCCCATTTTTCTTATCACTCACTTCCTGACTCCCTCCCTGCTGATTGTGGTTTACTTAAATGTTGCTTCTCAAAGTGTCTCAGCCTACTCCTATGCTGGAAAATTCATGGTTCACCAGCCTAGGTCTCTGCCCTAGCTGACTTTTGGGTAGTCAGAGCTAGCCCCATGTAGATGCTGTACTCCCTCTCTCAGTCTTAGTGGAGTACTGCGCAGCTCCTTACATGCAAGTGTCCTGTTGATCCATCACACTCCCTCTATTTCCCAATTTTCTGGCTGGCAGTGGTAGCTCAGAACTTTCTTTCCCAAGCATTGGAGCTTCAGATTCTGTTTTCCCTTGCACCAGCAGTTCAGTTAATGGCTTTGCAGTGCTGATCCTTCTAGGCTGCAAAGTTTGGTAAGCTTTTGCTCCTGAAGACCTGTAATCAAGTTGACTTTCAAGGTCTGAGCAAACTTTTGCAGCCCGGATTCTCTAGAGTACTGTAAAGAGGAAGAGGGTAATGGGGTTTGGGTGGGTTTTGATTTAAGCCTGTGTTATGTCCTTGGGGTCTGTAACCTTGCTGCCAGTGGCATAGGAGGTGGAAGAGGGTGCTAAATAAGCTTGGGGTTAATGAACATAGACTCTTAAGTTTTGAGGGTTTTTAATCTTTTTTTGGAATCTGTGTGTCCTAGAGTATGGGAAATAATTGAAGTTGCTTTATTTTTAGTGCATAATCTGTTTTAGAGAGATCTGAGAGGACATGGGGATTGGAAGAATGTCTAGTCTGACATCTTGTTACTCATGTGACCCAGAAGACTGTGGCTATGCCTTATCCCTCTATTGGAATTAATAGTTCTTTAAAATTTTGATGGAATGCATATGTAAATCCATATGGTTCTGGATTGTATTTTTCCTTTGGGAGTTCATTTATGGCTTGTCCAATTTTTTTTCCTGAGGTAGGATTATTTATGTTCTCTATTTCCTATTCTGGATATTTTGGAAATCTGGATAATTTATTCAATTACTATTCATCTATTTCATTTGGATTACAGTTTTGCTGGCAAATAATTGGATGAAATAGCTCCTAATTTTAAAAATTTTCTTCTTCATTGGTTGTGAATTCACCTATTTCATTTTTGATACTGATAACTTGGCTTCCTTATCATTTAAAAAATTGATTTAGCTAATGACTTCTATTTTATTTAAATTAATTATGTATGGTTCCTTTCAACAAAATGTAGCTTTTCCTTTTATCTCTTTTAATTAGGCCTATTTTTGTTATTGCCATCTTACATCATGATTGATATCCCTGCCTTTATGATTTTTATGGCTGTAAAATTCTGACTTCTATGTCTTTGCAGACAATTCTTCAAAAATGATATTGGAAAGTATTTTTACAAATGTTATTTGTGAGCAGCATGACATTTTTGTACCAAATGAGTATTTTTACTGAAAGATCAAAAGAAATCTTGAGGAATATGTAAATGCTATACCAAATTATCCAATATGTAGAGAAAAGGTAATAGATTTGGTTCAAATGAATTGAAGTTGAATTAATTCAAGTCTATTGCTTATCATAGGATCTAGAATTGGAAGGAAACTTAGATATCAACTAGACTTCCCTTCCTTCTATCCCCCACCTCAAATATGAGAAAATGAAATCCCATAGAAGTGAAGCAACTGGCCCCTCCTCTGCCAAGATTCAAATCTATGTCTCTTGATGTCAACTCTAGTGCTTTCTTTCCAACCACACCACACTTTCTTATAGTACCTATATGATCTTGAATGATTCACCTAACATTTCTGGGTTTCAGTCTCCTCTTATGTAAAGTTGTTTCAGATAATCTCAAAGATTCCTTCTATCTTTAAACTCTATTATCTTATGACTTGAGTGAAGGTGGTGTGGTTTAATCCAGAGGTGAGAAAGTTTCAGCTTTTTGGCAGCATAGAGCATTTTTGTGATCATTGATGTGGCCTTTTTGTATACTTGTCTAAAACACAAATTGGGGCAAAAATTTTGACAACAGTAAGTATTGGTTTATAGTTGAACTGAATTATTCTGAATTTTCCACTTCTTTATGTGATAACTTTTTTTCTTTGCCAACATAGCAGTGGTTGTATCACAATTACACAAAACAGAAAAAATTCCCTGATTCTTGAAAGTAATCTTCATATATTGTAAAGAGACTTGTGAAATAATATTTTCAGATGACCTAGAGCAACATTTGATAGCAGATATTTGGGGGATAATTTGAAACTGAAGATAGTACAGATATACAACCATAAATCTTAATCACAAAGAACAGACACATACATGCCATGCAATTGTATTTACCTGTAATAACTTTAAAAAGGCAAATGTGAAGGAATATAACTTTGGAAGGCTCACTTATATACATTTCCATCATGGGAAAAAACAATACTTTACATTGTGTAAAACAAATTCCGTGATCTGCAATCTGTTGGAGACTTCTTGGAGGAACTTTTAATCTAATGGGAAAAAATTTCTTCCCTTTCAATCTAGTCATTAGGTACTGTGTAATGAAGTTTACATGTCAGTTTTTGTGTTTTTTTTTCTTAATGTGCTTTGACCATTTAGGATTCAGTGTGTAAGAAACACACTCATAGCTTAAACACTTAAAAAATCCCAAGTGATAAAAGAGCTGGAGAATTCATAATTAATTCAATTATTCATTGTTATGTTAAGAAAAATGGTTCAAATCATAGCATGTTAGAGCTGGAAATAATCCACTAATATCCACTAAGATGCAACACTCTCATTTTACAGATAATGAAAGTGAAACTCAGAGGGGCTAGACAATGATAGAGTATTTTTGATTCAATAGCTATTCAATTCATCAACTGATCAATTCAGTTACAAAAATTAAATTCAAACTCCTGATATCATTATTATCATTAGTACTGATGACCAGTTTTTGGAGCAAATTGAGTGGTCACTAAATAAAAAAAAAAAGTTGAAGCTGCTAGTGACATCAACACAACCATAGGTTGTGACAGCAGGAAGGGCAGTAACTGAATAAATGCAACAAGCTGTGTTAGTGATACACATGGAGCAGATGATGAATCTTTCCATGTTCAGTACTGAATATATGGACAGCTCCTCACAGACTGTAGTGTATGACTCAGCATCACAATCCTGAAAGGTTTATGCATTTGGTAAGAAAATAGAGGATACAGAGCTTTATCTCTCTGTTTGCAAATACAAGCAAGGCACAGATAACTTTATTTCTGGGATGAAGACAAGATTAATTGCCTTGTTTATACATGTTTCTCTTTAGATCTTTCTGAGATACTGTAAGCTATTTTGACAGGAGTGGTGTGTCCAAACATTATGGTGTTGAATAAAAGCAAAAGCGATCATAAACACGATGGAATGAATCATTACAAATAAAGAGAATTTGGTAATGTACATGAAGAAGAGTATGGCTGTATTTGAGTCATTATGTGTAGTCTGCAGCTGTGGCAAACAGAAGCTCACATTCTGCAGGGTGCCTGCTCTGTCATTGTTACCCACAAAGGGAAAATTTTCCAGAGTTACCAACTAGTGATTACATAAAGCACCTAACAACTATCAATGTGGGATCTCATATTTGAGAATCTTCACAGAATTTACTAGGTAATACTATATTCTTGAAAGATGTCTGATCGATAGGCAACAAATTGAAGGAGTTAGATTCTGAATCCTTTCCATTCTGCCTTTTTAATTCTTTCAACCCCAAGTTGCTTCCCAATTCTCCCAAATTTCTTCCCAGGCCTATAAATGTTAATATACTTGTCTTGTGCTCTTATATAATATATTGCTATACCATCCTATAAACCTTTCTACCTTCCCTCAGTCATCTAGGGCTGGGGCCCGACAGAGAGTTCATTATCTGATTTTCCTCTCCCCCCACTAGATATTCTTATTGTACCAAAGCATTATCTGTGCCTGTCAGACAGGACTAGATATGAACAATTGCCTTGGGGGCTTTCAGGATGTCATTTAGCATTGGGAAAGTTTACCCTGCTGAAGGGATTATCTCCTAGTGTTCATAGAAATTAGTACATTTGAAAATGGCAGAAGTGTAGAAAGCATCCTCTGGAGTTTGCATTTGCTAACACACAATCACACACAGCCTGAAGACCATTGGCCCAACCAAGATCCTTTTGTGATGTCATTAATACGTTATAATCAAAGTCTGCTTTTATGTCACAAAATCATCTGATAAACACTATTTTGCTAATCATCCCTTTATAATATTTTTCCTTTGAAACTAACTGCCCCCTTTAATGTTGTTTCATTTAGTATCATTTTCTTTCTTGAAACTAATTAATGGTGTGAATTGGGGGGGAGGCATTCCTCTATTTCCATGGTCTTTACAAAAGTTGTGATTTTAAACTATTGGTGAAACCTTCCTCCATAAGCTTGTACTTAAAATAATAGGCTTATGTAAAACAAAATATCACTTGCCATTGCACCTCAATCTTCTCACTTTTCAAACTCTTGCCTGGGGGCTTAATGATCATGATAACAGAGCACAGACTCACTCTAAGCAACCAGATCATGCTTCTAGATCTCCTCTCTGGCCACATTCTTGCCATCTGTTATGTCACTTCCCCTCTAGACTACCAGAGCACCAAAGAACATGCTCTTTTATCTTCAGTCTACCCCGATTTTGAACTTCTGCCCCAGGGCTGAGCTATCCCAATAGACAAATAGGGAACACAATAGAAAAATCAAATAGCACAAATTTGTGTAGCCCACTATATCAATTAATCTCTAGACTTTGCTTTCAACCCTCCAACCTGGTTATGTTTTGGTCATCTACTCTGCCACTGTGAGGGTATAAGCACCCCTGCATATACCCTCTCTGCTCTTGTTCTGGGATCCATAATCCTATCAATGCTATCCTATTGATCCTACCATATCATTACTTTTCATATTGCTTATGGAAGCAGACCAATAAATTCCCCTGTATCCACAATCATCATTCCTGTGACTTTCCAGTCACCAAACACCCTCACCTGGCCACCACTTTCCTTACATGTATTGTCCCCCTTTAGTAGAATATAAACTCCTTGAAAATAGGGACTATGTTGCTTTTATATATTTATCTTCATCACTTTACATAATTCTTGGCATGTAGTACATGCTTAAAATACCTTTCTGTCATTCATTCGCTAAAGTAAAGTTTCTTAGTAAATGCTATAGGGTGATAACAGTGATATATGTAGACATTTGGTGAATGAGAAAGTATTATAACCTGTTACTAATATTTAATATTTGAACTAGTCTGGTATTTCCAAATCATCAGAGATGAGATTGGAACAGTCTAATGGGGGTGATGATAAGTGAACAGCTATGTACAAACAAGATATAGAAAGGATAAGTTGGAGATAATCTCAGAGGAAAGGCTTCTTGCAAAAAGTGTGACTTTAGCCAAGATTTGAGGGAATCCAAAAGGCAGAAAAGAAAGGGGAAAGGAATAAGCATTTATTGAGTACCTACTACATCAAGCACTGTATTAAGCACTTTACAAATTTATCTCATTTGATCCTTATAGCAAATCTATGAAGAAGGCGTTATATTTATTGCCATTTCATAGTTAAGGAAACTGAGGCAGACAGAGGTTAAATGGCTTGTCTAGAATCATACAGATTTGAACTCAGTCATCCTAATTCCAGCCTCAGCACTCTGTCTACTTCACTGCCTCACTGCCAGAAATGAGGGATGAGAGTACTCCAAGCAAGGGGAATAGTCAGCGAAAATGTTCAATTTCAAAATGTATAATATTCATTCATGCATGCAGTAACCATTAATTAAGCACCTACTATGTACTAGTCACATCAGGAGATATAAAATAAGACTTGGAAGTCATTTTCAATTAACTTAATTTACAATGCAGAACTGTATATGATAAGAACATGAAGCAGTACAGACAATACTATATAAAGTTTAGGGAAGGAAATATTTCTGGCTAAGTGTCATCAGGGAAAGATTTGGAGGCTGAGGCTTTGAACTTTTATTTTGAAAGACTGGTATGACTTCGACAGAAATGAGGAGGTGATAGTACCTTAAGCACAGGGAATGTTCATAGAGACTAGAAATTGTGTAAGGTTTGCAGTGGATAATAAATTGTTCACTTGGATAGGAAATTGGGTTATAGTAATGACTGGTGTAGGAAAAAGCTGGAAGGATAGTCTGGTTCCAGATTGTACAGGGGCTTGAGTGCCAGGGTAAGTAGCTTAGGCTTAATTCTATAGGAAATAGGGTGCCATTAAGAATTTTGAGAAAGGGGATTGGGAATGAATGATAAAAATTAGCAACAATGTGAAGGATACCATGGGCAGTGGGAGGGATTGTTAGGATAGTCAATGGGAGGCAGTGAAGGCCTTTACTAAGACAGTATTAGCATGGATAGAAAGAAGGGAGCTGAATTAAGATTTCATAGAATCATAGGATCTAAGACTGTGAACTGGAAAGGACCTTAATAGCCATCTAGTAGGTAGGTCATCAGTGGTTATGAGAAGGATTGATGGAAACTTTGTAAACTGGCTTAAACATTTTTGAGCAGAACAATTCTAATTATTTGTATGTGTGTATATGTATGTGTTTGTATGTATACATATCTACAAGTGTACATATGTATACATATGTGTGTATATTTATATATAACACATGTGTGTTGTGTGTATATGTATAATATACATATAGTTATGTATCAGAAAAGTTGTTAAATTGTACCAAGCACTTGGAGTTTGATACCTACTGAAATGAATTAGCACAAAAGCCATGAATATAATTTGGGAAGTGTTTTTGATACAAAGTTCAGAAATTCATAGTATATTCATTCATTCATTACTTCACCAAATATTTATAATGTACTTACTAGATGTAAAGCACTGTGATGGGTGCTGTAGGGGCTTAAAAGATGAATAATACATGATCCTTAGCCATGGGGTGGTTACAGTTTAAGAGAGTAGAGAAGACAATTATAGAAGCAATTAGAAAGAAAGCAGAATGTAAAACATGCCTTGAGAGGCAAAGTGCTATAGATATTCAGAGGGAGGAGAGAGAACTCCCTAATGGAAAGATTAGAAAAGGCTTCCTGTGGGAAGTAGCCATAGATCTGAATCTCAAAATGATGCTCTGGGGCTTTGAGGTGAGGTCTACTACTATATTATGTGTCCTCACCCATACAATTTATTCTTTGTTCCCTGTTGTGATCCTCAGAACTTGGCTCATAAGAGCGTCTTTCTGGTTTTTAGCTCTCACCAACTCTTTTCTGGATAGCAATCCCAATGGAGCTTGCAGAGAGGTATTCAGATATTTCCTATTCCTGACTTTGGATACTGTAAAAAATTTTAAGTACTATATGCTATAAAGAAAAATACAGGGTCTAATGACCAAAGAAATGAGTTATAAGGTTATATAGGTATTTTTCTATCTACACACACAAGATATTAAGTGAATTAAGTCTGATTTTTTTGTCCTTCCTAATTCTGACTAGCCTCCCTTTTTCTTATAGACTTTGTTCTAGAGTCATCTAACAAGGTGTTTTTAGAGTTCTTGGTCTCTAAAATAGATTTGATTGATCAAAGCTGTAAACATAAATGACATTTTAGAATCTACTTTTCCAATTCTTAGTTCTAGGTTTGGAATTTTGTAGGCCTTGACAGACATCTTCTTTTGTGGTCTCTGAAATGAGTTCTCTAATCTGTGGCCTAGGAAAAACGTTTGTCTTACTTCTGACTCTGTGGTTGAAAAAGACTCCTTAAAAAGTTGCCTCTTGAGCTTCAAGTTATTTCCCCTGAAAGCCATGCCTAGCTCAATCTTGTTCCTAGATTTTTAGGATATACACTTCTGGAAGGGCCTCTTCCTTTGACATTGGCCTGTGTTCTGTGTTCAGTTGTTTTAAATTGAATCTATTGGCCATAAGCACAGATGGCATGTCCTTATAATAAATTTAGCTTTTTTCATCTTATGTCACTAAATCATGTGACCAGTTCCCCTTAATCATTCAGTCTTAAAGGCTAGAAAGGAGAGAGAGAGAGAGAGAGAGGGAGAGAGAGAGAGAGAGAGAGAGAGAGAGAGAGAGAGAGAGAGAGAGAGATAAAAAAAGCAAGAGAGGATTTGGAGTCAGAAGATCTGAATTCAAATCCTAACTCTGTTACTTGCTTAGGTGTTCTTGGACAAGTTATTTTCCTTCTATGGGCTTCACTTTCCTCAGTTGTAAAATCAATGAGCTGTGCTACATTTACATCTAATGCTATTTTTAAGATTATTTTCACCTCTAAATCCTGTGATTCTCTGATCTAAGCTACCATTATCCTCCAATCTCAGTCTATAACTCATTCACAATGTTGCCTAGATGGGGCAAGTATTGAAATCATGAAGAAAGGAGGGAGAGAGGGAGAGGCCAGGGAAATGGTAGATAATGGCCACTAGGATCTAGATATGTTAATATACCTGGTTGGAGTGAACTTCAGAAAAGTAGAGGTTACTGAGTGATAGTAATAAAGGGATAATCTGAAAGTGGCAGTGAGAAGAATAAAACATATATACTGCTCCTCCTGGCCCAATGTATGAGCTGGTCACAAGGAAAGGTGTAATTAGTGTTGGATGGCTTCATTCTGTGACTTCTGTGGGCAGCCTTGTTAGTATGAATAAAAGGAAATGGAACAAGAATGGGAAGAACAGGTCAAATATGAAGAGTAATTTAACAATAGAATTGGGATTCCCGGGGGTGTAGCAGAAGGAAAGGGTCCCAGTGGGCTAGGGACATAGAAGGGATGGAATTAATGAATATTATTATAAGAGAGTAGGTAATGGTGGCCAGGGAAGGGAGTTTCAACCTAGACATCCTTTGACTCAAAAGCACAGTGATTCTGAGTAGAATCATAATCATTGATTGTCATGCCCTTCCCAAAACTATATTAATGTTAATCTGCTTATCATTCAATGAACAATAAACAATTGACATCTTCCCTTGGCTTATGTTATAGCATAGTCTTCTTTCCTAGAAAACGGTATTCTAGATTAGCCTGGAACTTGGAATATACAGTATTAATCTTTGTTGTTATTTTTGTTGTTGTTGTTTTGTTATTGACTCTTTGTGACCCCATTTGGAGTTTTCTTGTCAAAGATACTAGAGTGGTTTGACATTTCCTTCTTCAGCCCATTTTACAGATGAGGAAAATAAGGCAAACGGGTTAAGTGACTTGACCAGGGTCAGACAGCTACTAAACATCTGAAGACAGATTTGAACTCAGGAAGATGAATCTTTTGGACTCCAGGGCCAGTGCTCTATCCACTCTGCCACCTAGCTGCCCTTAATTAATCTTAAGCATACAAAATCAAGCATTTTGCATTACCATATTTGCCCTCTCTGACCTTAAGAGCAAGGTCTGCCACAATACATAGGGAGGATCTCAACAGGTATAAATGGGGGTGGGGGGAACATCATGAACAAAGGTATAGAGGTTGAAAATTCAAGATAATTTTAGAGAAGAGTGAACAATTTCAATCTATTTAGTTTCAATTAGCAAATGCTGATTTAAAACATACTATATGTACACCATTGTGCCAAATACTAGGAGAAGTACAAAGTTTAGATGATGCAGGGTCCCTATTCTCGTGCAATTCACAGCTTAGTACAGGGGGTAGGGAAAGATACAGACATAGATAGTTATAGTTTACAGTAATATAAGATAAATGCATTAGAGAGGTACAAAATAAAGGGCTGTACGAACCCAAAGGGGAACAGCTTTACTGACAGGAGGCATCAAGGAAGACTTAATCAGTGAAGTATTATTTGAGTTGAACTTTAAATGATAAGTGGTAATTTAATATATGAAATGAAACAAGGGAAAATATTCTAGGCACAGAGAATATTGTGAGAACAAGGAATTAGGAAAGCAAAAAGAATGTTTGAAGAATAGAATAGTCCAATTTGGCTAAAACATTATTGTTGTTTTTGACTCCTCATGACCCCATTTGGGATTTTCTTGGTAAAGATACTGGAGTGGTTGGCCATTTCCTTCTCCAGCTCGTTTTACAGATGAGGAAGCTGAGGTAAACAGGGTTAAGTGATTTGTACAGTGTCACACAGCTAGAAAGTGTTTAACCCTGGATTTGAACTCAGGAAGAGTTTTCCTGACTTCAGGCCTGATACTCTATCTACTGTGCCACCTAGCTGCAGATAGATGATAGCTAGCTCCTAGCTAGCTAACCAGATATAGGCAGGCTGGTAGGTAGGAAGGTTGGAAGGTAGAAAGGCTAGATAAAAGCCAAGTTGGTAGATAAGTCTAGGGGAAAGAATAAGAAGTGACTGATTAACAGGTATTAGTGGGAAAAGGTATATAATTTTCCCTAGGTGTTTTTGTTCCTTAAATCTTACTTTAAACATATATTTTATTTTTTGATTTGATATTCTTTAGTATTTTGCTTGGCTATTTTAATAGAATCTGCACTAAAGTCTTAGTCTGATCTCTTACCATGACGTTGAGTTAACCTGCATTCTTGAAAGTTATTTGAGAGGATCATGAGCTATTTCAGGTTCTGCCAAACTGGAAGGTCTTGAGTTTGATTACTAGGATGGACTATATTCCTGCAGTCTGGGAATCAGACCTGCTAAGTTTGGAAAAGTTCATTACAGGTTATACTAAGGAGTCATGTATGTGGGGGGTACAGCAACATTAAAAAACTGTTTCCTAATATACAAAGGAATTGAAATGTGTTTATGGAAGAATTATTGCCCATTCTTATGAAATTATAGATTCTTGAAGTATTGGCATTCCAACAGAATTCTTTAAAAACTTTAAAAACACAAACAGTTTCTGAGTATTGAGCTTCCAAATCTAACCCATCAAATTTATACTATGTCTTTTAGAGATAGAGCAACCATATAAGAAGTTTATTTTGCATTCAACAATCATTTATTAAGATTTCATGAATATAGCATCATACCAGGTCCATAAAAGATATGACAACATAGAAACCTGCTCTTCAAACATTCCTAATTTAGGTAAAGAAAGAAAACAGATATTTATCAAACAGCTTAAGAATAATGAGGGAGCAAAGCTAAGAAAGTATATGATAGCACAGTTTAAACTCTGTGTGTGTGTGTGTGTGTGTGTGTGTGTGTGTGTGTGTGTGTTGCTAAAGGGGGCATGATCAGAGGGGTCATATTGTGAATTACTTCACCATGTAGTGATATTTGGTGGTAGAAATCATAGCATGATATGGTTGGAAAGGACTTAATATATCATTCTCATTTCACATGAGCAAACTGTATCCCAGAGTAATTTGTTCAAGGTCATATGGTCAGTAAGTGGCAGAGCCAGGATTCCAACCCAGGCCTTTGACCTAAAGGCCATTAATTTTTCCAGTACCACATACTATATCTCATGCCAACAGATTATATTAAAAAGCCTTAGCAGTCTTATTAAGCCACCATAATAAGTCTTTCTGTAAGCCTATTTGTGTGTAAAGGATTTTGTGTTTCAGACATTTGCTACTATGAGAGAAAGACCATTAGGTACTTTCTCATTTGTAAAGTAGAGATAACACAGAGCCACCATTCATTGTTGCTGTAAAGAATAATGAAAATAATGTGAAACTTTTATATTTATCCTACTGCCATGGGGGGGGGGGTCAATTAGCTAGGTTGGTAATATTCCATTTAGCAGATCATAGAATTATTGAAATTGAGGCTGAAAGAGACATTAGAGATCATCTATTTTAACTTCCTAATTTGAAGGACATAGAAGTTAAGTGATTTGCCCAAAGTTACATAATTAATTCATTATTGACAAAGCTGAGATGAGATAGATGAGGGAACAATCAGAAACTTGCTCAGAGTTGAGTTGCTATCAGACCTAGGAATAGAACCCAAGACTTACAACTTCCATTCAAGACTGATGCCTTCAACTGTTACTGTCTTTTCTGAGGCAAATAGACATATCTCCTATTTTACTTTAATGTTGTGAAGGACACTGTCTTCAGAGGTGTAGATTAGATCTTCTAACTTCTATTTATTTTAAAAAATGTGCCATAGAATTCTCCAATGTGCTAAAAAAATTCTTTGTTTTTTTTGTTTTAATCAGCATAACTACCACTAATATTTCTCTCCTTTACATTTCCTCCTCCAATCAAAAGGGAAAAGAAGAGGAAAAAAGAAGTAAAAGTAATTTTTATTTAAAAAATAAATCTTTAAAAAATGGGAGATAGACAAGCATCACATCTTTTAACCTAACGTGTTGACTTCCATCTACACTAAAAAAAACACAAGCTGTACGTGATAGCAATTCATAGTTTCACATGCAATACACTTTTTCTATTCTTATTTGTATATTAAAACATTTATGTTTGTCAAATTCAGAATGACAAAAATAAATTATTAATCATAAAATAAATCAATAACTATATTTGTTGAATTGAGTTGAACTGGGA
Source organism: Trichosurus vulpecula (assembly GCF_011100635.1). Classification (NCBI taxonomy): domain Eukaryota; kingdom Metazoa; phylum Chordata; class Mammalia; order Diprotodontia; family Phalangeridae; genus Trichosurus; species Trichosurus vulpecula. The sequence continues at coordinate 407,251,602 of NC_050573.1, read as the reverse complement.
TAACAATAATTAGACTGAACATCTATTATCTACTGCTCTTTTACTATGACTGGCCCATGGTCTCTTCTGGTTTGGATTATGTCTTTTAAGCTCTTCCTGCAAAATTCACTCCTTTAAATAAACCCAATACATGAAAACCTGGAATTCTTAAAAATGCAATAATGAAATTTGCTTTAACAAAGGCTTCAATGCAGGAGTCCTGAAAGCAATGAATTTGCCTAGTATTTCTAGAATGCAATTTTATTTTTTTTCAGGGAACTTCAAGAACACATATCCTGTATAAAAAGCACCATACCTGTACAATAGATAGTTCATATTTCATTTAACATTTATGGTGGCCTCAAAATTATTCACTTGGAAACAGATATTTTGGGGAACAAAAATGTTGGGAAAGAGATAGCAGCTATCCTGATAACCCTAGCTTAGCTTTAACAAGCTCTTTAGAAAGAACTTTTACATTATCTCTTCATAACAACCCTATGAGGTTGATGGAACTCTGATTATTATCTTCATAGAGCAGAAAGGGAACCCAAAGGTCAGAAAAATTAAATGGATTACTTGAGGATATGAAGCTGGTTAGTGGCAGTACCAAGGATAGAATTCAATGTCCCTTGGCATTTAGTTTGGTAAACTATTCATTCATCATTCTGCATTGGAGACAGCGGACAACCAGAACACAGTATGATGGTTGGCTTAGGGCAATTTTTAACCAATGAAATAATACAAAGTCAATGTTCACTTCAATCCAAGGTACTCTGGCATTCTATTGTGCAACCATGTGGTTTTTGTTTGTACACCATCCCTGTGCACCTCTTTTCTGAAGTAAATCCCCAGGTGTCCTTTTGAAGGTCTGAGCTGATCCTTAGAAGAAATAACTCTTTGATTCCAGTGATGGGAGGCAAAATCTCCTCTGTCTCTTTATTTCCTACGTTCCCTTCCCTTGGGAGAGAAGGCGTAGGGTCTTTGTTGTTCTGTACTCTTGTACAAAATAAGCTAGTCTTTAGCCGTTTAAATGTTAAATGGGCTTACTTAAATGAAAGGCTATTAAAAGCTCTCCCCTACACCACATGTACCTACTTTCATTTCCATTTTTCCAATCTAATGCTTCTACTTTAGGAAAAGAAAGATTTGCACAACAATGGACTAGAGAGAATAGAGGCACCATGAGTGAATCCAAATTTTGAGAGATTGGAGAGACCAAAAGCATACTATATCTCTTAGACACTCATCCTCTTAGCACTTTGGGACTCATTGTGTTGCTAGGATTTTCTTGCTCTCTTCCCTTTTTAAAAGCAGGTGGGCTAAGACATTTCTTTGGAGGCTCTGTGAGCCATTTCTCCTCTGAGAGTCACATCTCCAGTCTGCCAAGGAATGAAAATTCAGACAATCACATGGATCATTTTGAATGGTGCCAAATAGATTCCACTGAACGCCACTGACAATTATTGCGGCACACGTCACTGAGAGATGTAGCAGCTCCTTCTAGAATCAGGCATGAGGCTTGTCCTTAATGCAACAAAGATGACAGCCATATACCTATGCGGGCAACACTCCCTGTGGAAATAACAGTTTCTTCCTTCTGGGGCGGGGGGAGGGGAGGTGGATGGGAGAAAGTGTCTTCATTTGGAATGTTTGACTTAACAAAGCAAAGTCTGAGTCCTAGTTGCATGGTCTCCCCTTCTATTACTGGCTAATTGCTGTTTGCAACGACCAGATTTGGTTTAAAAAAAAAGTCACTTGCGCCAATGATTGGGAGCAATACTAGAGAATGCCTACTGTAGTCACAGAAGGATAAGAATGGAAAGAGCAGAGAAACCTCAAGCGACAGCTTTAGTACTGCGAAGGGTGAACCTACCCTATAAAGTCTACCACAATTTGGGGAAAAATTAGTCCCGCACTCTCTCAGTAAAGTGGTCCAGGGAGTCATATCAGAAAGCAGACGAACCGCAGGGGTGAAAAGGAAAGGAGGCAAAACAACTGGCGCGTACCAAGTTTAAAAATCTCTGTATGAAAGCCAAGACTAACTGAGAAACTGTGAGGGAAGGAAGAACCGCTGGGGAAGAATTAAGGGGAGGAGGGAAGGCGGGTGTAGGAGCCGAGAGAGCAGAGCAGGGACATAAAGAACAAAAGCCCTAGTCGAGTCTGGCGGCGGCAAGGAGGGAGCATGGGGTGTTTTGAATAATTATTAAAATTAGCATGTGTCTGCGCCATCCTGTGGGTGTGGTGCAGAGCGGAGTGTAAACTCTAGCAGGGCTGGAGCAAACATTGGATTATAGGCAGCGAGCCTGCCAGGCAGAGAAGTAAAGGAGACAGGAGCGGGAGGCACACGGGGAGCAGGATGGCTTCGTCTCAAGGGAAGAACGAGCTGAAATTCGCCGACTGGATGGCAACTTTGCCAGAAAGCATCCACAGCATCCCCCTCACCAATTTAGCAATCCCAGGTACGGATGAAGTGGCTGCCCTGGCCGGCTCCGGTCGGAGGGGTTGGGGTGGGTTTGCCCTCTCTTCTTCTTTCTGCCCTGCCATCCTGCTCTGCTTTTTCTGCCAATGAGTGGCAACTTGTCGCTGGCTAGAAAGAAGCTATTTTCTCAGGGTTAGGGGAACACATACCCAGGAGCTCCTGGCTTCCGGGCGTTTTGCAAATCTCTGGGGACCAGAGCGCCTCAATTGGTGTCAAGGTGACTGGGGTTTCCAGTAGCTTTTGGATAGACTGTGTGCAAGACGATTCCAGGGATGCTTGGAGCTTTACAGCCCCCTTGTCCTCCCAGCACTATTTTTTTTCCTTCGACATGGGGGGCCAGGCGGAAGGAGCTTCGGGGAGTTGGGGTGGTCGTCTTGTATGACCAACCTCAGTGCGCCTCCAGGGGGCTCAGCTTTCAGTTGAAGGACCTCAGGCTCCTTCCGCTACACAGAATTGAGCAGCTTTGGTGAATTTCTCGGTCAGACCCTCCCAGGTCATTAATATTCTTCTCGGGTCTCCCTTAAAGAGACAAAGAACCTTCCAAAGAGCCGAGGAAAGTTCGGGGGACCAGAAAAGGTTGTTCTTGGAAGAGGTGGGAGGTTGGGACAGAGGAGGCAAAGGAGACCTTTCCAGATGTCTCCAGATGTGTGCGGGGAAGCGAGGGCAGAATGGGCTTGGTGGATTGTGGGCTGTCAGGTGCAGTTCCGCGTCTGGAAGTACATGACAATGGTATGAAGAGCTCTTGGCCAGAAAACCAACCTCAAGGAGGTTAGTGGAGGGAGAGCACTTGGTTCTAGGGTCAAAACCGGTTAGGAGTTTAATCGGGAGTAGGTTTTTGAAGCCAGAGAAAGGGTAGTGGAAAGGAAATAGGTAGAAAAAGGAATTCTGCCAGATGAATTGAATCTCTCTGAAAGGTAGAAACTGCTAGACCTAGAAGGTTACAGACTACTTAGGGCTGTAGGTGAAAGACTTCCGCAACAGAAGCATGCCACACCTTCTGGGTCAGGCATATAGGAAACAACGGGTCATTTGCAGAGTTCACAACACTAGGAACATGGTCGGAACTGGGTACAAATTTGGCCATTACTCCCTAGCGGGGTGAAATGTGCCTAGAGAGCTGTAGATGCCGCTGTCCATTTCAGGACCTCAGAAACTGCTTCTTTGGCTGTTGGGGCCCTCAGTGCCTTCTTGCCTGTTCGGATCTAGGTTCTTTGGCCAACTGTTCTGCCCCCGTCCCTCCCTCTTCCTCTACCCCAATCCCATCTCAGAGAATGGCATCAGGTACTGAAAATCGACAAAGACTCGACTGAAGGACGGCTGAATTTGCTCATTAACTGGGTTTGTTCAACGTTTGGTTGTGAATTTGGCATATCTTTTGCAACGACTGCAGGCAACGACAGTAAATAGGTTTTCAGTCATCTTGCGAGCTCTACCATTCTGGGGTACTAGAATTTGGAAATGTTTGTGTTCTGACACTAAAGATGCAGCTTTTTTTTAGTTTTAAGGATCCTAGAGTGAAAATAATACTTCCCAAACTCCAATTTTCCCATCCAAGTGACACCTTGGATAGACTAAGAATTATTCTCTCAAAGAAAGCTGTGTAGAAAGTATATGATTGGGTTTGCTGGGAACATCCTAGTCCTGAATTCCCTACATCAATGATCCTTGATTTAGTTTGCATCATATTTCATTTTTTTTCATCATGCTTACCTATACATTGTTTTATCTGAACATTACAATCCTGTGAGGGCAGGGATTAAAACCATCTGACAAAACAAGAAAGAAACTGAAAGAAAATGATCTGATTAAGGTCACATAGCTAGTACCTACTTAGTTGTAGACTTCATCATATGCATGTGTATTTTGTCATTAAAAACATTTATGAATATGATGTGCCATTTTTGGAAGCCTGTTCACACTTCATTACTAAGATTTCTATTTGAAGGAGAGCTTATGGATCATCTAGTTTCCATGCCCTCATCTTATCAATGAGAAAACTGAGGCCCAGAAAAGTTACTTCATGAGGTAGGTAGGCCAGTTATTATTAGCCCCATTAGCACTCAGCATAGTGTTTGGCACATAGTAGGTGCTTAATAAATGCTCCCTTTACCTAAGGATCATATGGCTACTAGTTGATGTAGCCAAAATTTGAGCCTTTGCCTTTAAAACCTCTTTCTATTATATGACAGTTCAAAGAAGGAGGTCTTACTGTATTTAGAGAAAACTTAACACCCCTTCTCTCCATAATTCTTTGCTTTCACAGTGGTGTAACTAGCATGGAACAGGTGATACACCAGCATATCTAGATATGTTTGAACACAAAAGGTACCAGAGATTGAGTCTAGGATAGGGACTGAGAGTGGGATGAGACAGCTTCCTTCTATTTCTTATGCTCCAGCTGCCATATCTATTTGCTGGTGACAGAGACCTGGAGTTTCCAAACTATAAATCTGATATCAAACTTAAGACTTTTAGTCTCCTACATAGAATTTTTTATTCCCAATTTGAGATATATCTCTATCCCTTTGTTATTTCAGAAATACCCCCATTACTACATTCACTGAAGGATCTCTCTTGTCCCTCTGTCTATGCGATCTTTCAGGAGGATAAAACTCCTGTTTTCTGACCACTATATGAGAGCCTGACTTCATTCATTAATTAATTCATTAGACACTAATTGCTTTTGAAGAATACTACACTAGGCTGTGTGTGTGTGTGTGTGTGTGTGTGTGTGTGTGTGTAGATACAAAGTTTAAATCATGATTCCTGCTTTCTTGGAGCTTATAGTCTAGTAGAGGATAAAACACAAACATGTAACTATTATACACATTACATTATAGATAGAGAGGTACTAAGCATAGGGTTTTATAAGGTTCTAAGGAGAGGTTATTAAAAATGTAGAACTTTCTCCATGTTCTTTGCAGAGGAACTTGGTTGGGGGGGCAGTCATCCCAAATGTGTGGAATAATACAAATATAATGTAATTTTTTGGTATACTGATTTATTTTGTTGAGTTTCTATTCTTCCTCTTTTAAAAAATATTTGTAATGAGAGACACCATGGGAGACAGTAGGAATGTGAGGGAAATCTAGGTGATGTAAAAACAAAAGATATTAATAAAGTCCATTAAAATCAGTCAGGACCAAAATGACACAATCACCCCAGACTTTGTTAATTCAGAATGGGCAAAGGGGACCTATTTGAATACTTAAGTCCTCTATAAACTACTTTTCTTCTTGGAGGAAAAAAAGGTGAAACATTTTTATTCTGAGATGTCTAATTGGAGACTATTAAACACTAATGGAATAATTGCCTCAAAATCATGCTAATAGCTTCCTGGCTGCTACATGTTTACTTGGCCAGTTGTTCCAGCTTGAATTAAGTAATTATCTCCACCATTTAAAGCTTCTTCTCTACCTCAAATAAGTGTTTCAGTGATAGGAGGTATTTTTCCTGGAGCACCCTTAATGTTTTGGGTTTCCTTGGGTTAGGTGATTGGGAAGTGAAAAGTGGTCTAATTAAGAGAGGGAATAGTTGGAGCAGCTGACCTGGATTATACCTTTTGGTATAGAACATAACAATTGGCAGGTGTATAATATTTATCACTCAAAGTCAGTGGCAATCTATTTAAACATATCACAAGTGACTGTGTGTTTTAATGCTTTCAGAAATAATGTCTTTCTATGGCTGTTTTGCATTTAAATGGCCCCATGATTTGGTATTGATGGGGTTGAGAAATCAAGTTAGTCATTGGTATTAGTTGTTTTACTTTTTAATTTGTTTTTAAAAAGACATGTTATGCTAGGCAACAATGAACAATCTTTCCCATTTGCTGGACTTTTCAGTGCAATTTATGATTTCCTTTTCTCTTGAAAACCAAATTAAATTTTGATTCATAAATGTTTGTTTAATGACATCCTAGCATTTGGATTTTTAATCATACTCCCCCTTGCTACAAATTGGAGAAGCAATGAAAACTGTGGAAATGCAAGTTTATTTAAACAGAGAAAAAAAAGGCAGGAAAAGGTAAAAGTATAAGAAGCAGATTAAAGCTGAGCATCGTAATGGTTGGGGCCACCTTGGAAAATCATCCTGTTGCTATGTAATACTGATGGCCTCTAACATTTTTAAACGGTGGATCATTTGTTTCTTCTAATAGAATTTCCCTTGGTTATTGACCAAATCTGGAAAAGGATATAAATAATTTAGCTCTTGGTTGGTCCCAGCTACATACCTGATGTAGCTTTGGGAATTTTTTTTTCAACTGCTTCAGTGAACTGACCCTTAACAGAAAAAAAAATTGGTTTTAGAGAAATCTCTCAAAACTTAGGGCAATTGAGAAATCCCTTCATTTTTTCCTTTGATGAGGAGGTACTTTTGTAGCTAAACTCCTCTCTCATGAAACCAGCATAACATTTGTCTTCCATTTATTTTCTTTGGAAAATACCAACGTGCTCCTCCATCACCTCCAAAGACATTTTATTCTAAAGAAACAGTGTTAATACAGCATTAAACTATTACTTTGCCAAGTAAACAGCAAAGACCTAATGGAAGCGGCTACTTCAAACACCTAATTTAAAATGTATGCTAATTTATTTATCAAATGAGTTTAATTGATGTCTTGTTTTTTACATCACAGTCATTTCCAAATATTTCCCCCTATCCTCACCGAGTGGGTACTCCTCTGTAAAAAAAGAAAACCAATTACCACAAATGACCAAGTGACTAAGTCTGATAGTGAATGCAACATTATACACCCATAGACTTACTTTTCTACTGGAAAGGAAGGAGGTGTACTTCTTTAATTCTTCTCTGGGGCCAAGATTGACCATTACATTTACTCACTGTTTGGCTTCAGCGTTCTTTTCATTTACATCATTATTGTCTGTATTACTGATCTCCAAGTTCTGCTGACTTCATTTTGTATGTTTTTCTATTTTTATTTAAATTCTTCATTCTTGTTATTTATTTCAGCATAATAACATTCCATGACAATCATTATTTCCTCAGTAATTCTCTATTTTTGATCTTTTAAAAGAATAACCAGATACAGCACTTCGAAAATTTCAAATCATTTTATATATTACCTCGTTTGATGCTGACAACAACCTTGTAAAGAAAGTATTACAGGTATTATTATCCCTATTTTACAGATGAGGAAACCAAGGCTCAGAGAGGCCAATTGACTTGCCCATAATCACCTACCTAGTAAGTGGTAGTGCCACCCTTCAGCCCTGTCCTTTATTCCTCTCCTCCCCCATTCCTGACCACATCCAGGACCCACTTAGGCTTGCTGATCACTTAGCTTGGATGACATAACCGTCACCAACTGTACTCCTTCCAGGGAGATGGGGGACCTTTAGGCCTTACCTTTTCATCCTAAATTCCTCTAGTCCTCATCATTCACCCTGCCTCTATACCTGTAGACCACTGGCACTGTCATCTGACCTACTGATGCAACATAAGAACCCCTAGGTCTTGCTGTTAGCCCTGCTGTGGAAGTTTTCTTTATTTATTATCTCCCTCAATTAAAGTATAAGCTACTTAAGAGCAGAGACTCTCTTACTTTTTCTCTTTGCAGTCCTAGAACTTAGCACAGTGCTAAGCATATAATAAGCAGTTAAATGTTCATTCATTCTCCTATCAGAGGTAATGTAAATCTAAGTCTTCCTGATTTCAAGTTCAACATGCTATATACTACACTGAGCTGAGTACCTAAAAAGGGTAGTGGCATTTGTTAACCTTCTTGGGCAGTCAATGAGCAATAAAATTTTTCAGGATGAGCCTAGCTACTCCTGCCCACTCCCTCATATTAATTACAAAAGAAAAAATGGGCTATAAGAGAACATATGGCTTGATTTACTGTACATTGATTCCCATTGTATTTCTGTCACTCTTATCAAACAGGGATAATCCAACTTGCCCTTTGACAGACTAAACAGATGCTTTAGCTGATATTCCTGTCCAAAGTTCAAATGGTGTTTGGAACTGCAGCCTTTATCTAAGCTCAATGCTTTTTAGCTTAATGAACCTAGTTGGGGAGTATTTCTGATAAAGTAGCCCTTCTCAGTTCATCATACACCTTGAACAATCCAACACAAATGAGATTTCATTCCTGCCAAAATAGTTCTTAGGTCACCAGTAAATACTTAGGATAAATGTCAAAACTTTCCACCTCATTTCCCTCCTCTGTGTGCCACAGGTGCATGCAACTTCAGCTCAGTGATAGCAATGATACTTTTAAACTCATCACACCTGGTTCAACTAGTCTTCATTCACTAGGGCTCTTCCTTTCACATTCAATCTGTTTTTGAATGGTGCTTTTGACTGGGCATGGAGGCTGTGAATATATGAAGTAGCAATAGCCAGTACTGGGATTCTATGAAAACAAAATAAACAAAAGGTAAGTTTATATAAAACTGATGTTTTTGCTGAAAAGAAACTTAGTTATCCATTGTATTTGGATTTGTGAGTATAGACTCATTGGTTCTAAGCCTGTTTTCATAGGAATAGAAAGTAACTTCTAGCTATACTTCAGTAGTAATACCACTTTTTCCAAGGTCACTTATCTGTTACTTTATCTATAGAGACAGCAGCCCAGAAATAAGTAAGATACAACAGAAAAGGCCACCAATCAGCCAACAATGATGTCACAAATAACACCAGGCACTTTGCACATAGAATAACACTTCAGGACCTCATTCACAATCCATTTATTCTTATTTTAAACACAAAGCGAAAACCTTTTGTCCAGACTATGATGGGTAGTTGGAAGGCTAATCCACTGAGTTAGCCCATAAGTACATACCTCTTAGATAGGCACTGGTAAAGAACAATCAATTCAGTTCAGGGCTGAATAAAAGAATGGAACAGATTGCATTTGGGTCTTTTAATGATTCCAGGCTGCTTCCTGATGCATTGCTCTGACACATATTATCCCAGCAATGCTGTATGGTTGTAATTCTTTGAACATCATTATCCTCTGAAGATTCAAGCACAGATGGTTCACAGGGCAGTGGTATGGAACAGTGGTGTCAAACTCAAATAGAAATGGGGGCCACTAATCCATACATAATGATCCCTGTGGGCTGCATGTTTATTTAGTTTTAAAATGTAATAATCTGTCTTTTATTATATTTTAATTTTATTTTACTAAATATTTCTCAATTACATTTTAATCTGGTTCAGGCCACATTTGAGTGTTATGGGCTACATGTGACCCATGGGTGCATATTTGACACTTTATGGTATTCAGAATTAGAGTGTAGTGTATTTCGAGGATGACCTGTGTGAAATAATGACATAAATGATATTCTTGAGAAAATAACCTGGTTGGTGAGGATCGCAGTCTGAGTGCTCCCCTGGTGGCCATGGAACATACACAAATCCTAGAGGAAGTTTTCTAGTACTTTTTATGCAACTACTGCAGTTGTTCCATTAAATAAGAGGGACAAGAATTGCCCAGAATGTGAAGGCATAGATGGGTGGCTTACCAATGGAAGAAATACTGATGTCAGTGAGATCACATGTCTACTAAATCAGTTAAATAGAATTGAAAACAAGTTTGGTTATTGGATTTCCCAGGTCACAGCAAATTAGAATGAGAGATTCAGAACTGGAAGGGTCTTTTCATGTTATGTAATATGCTACTCACTTCATGAATTCCCTCTAAATAACCCTGAAAAGGGTAGTAATTCATTTTCTTGAATACTATGGCTTATGATGGGAAACTTACTACCTCCAGTGGTGGCCCATTCCCTTTCCAAATAGCTCTAATTATTAGGAAATTCTTTATATAGGGCTAAAATCTGCCCTCCTATAATTTCTATCTATTAGTTGTACATTAGCCCTTTGGAGACAAGCAAAGCATGTCAAATTTCTTGTTCAGATATATGAAAATAGGTATCATGTCCCTCCATAATGGTATTATAATGTATTTAACTAATGTGTCTTCTAGATGATATTTTTATAATATTAAGGCCAGAAACATTTAAGCTATAAAATTATATCATGATTACTTATAATTATATTTCAGTACGCTAATGACATACTGTTATTAATGTGGGCACCACATCTACTGATGCAGATCCCAACCATGCTGTAAGGAAAGAAGAAGAAAAGGAGGAAGGGAAAAAGAAAGAATGGAATTTAAAAAAATAATAATAATTAACAATGACAAAAGTGAAATGACAGCCACTTAGTGGCACTGGACTGTGCTTTACAAATATCTCGTGTAATCCTCACAACGACCCTGGGAGGTGGGTGTTATTACTATCTCCATTTTACACATGAGAAAACAGAGGATGAAGCTTGCCTGTGTCCACACAACTAGAGTGTCTGAGGCCATATTTGAACTCAGGTATTTCTGACTCCAGGTACAGCACTCTATCCCCTACCTCCTATCTGCCCAATGTTCCTTGGGCAAGAAAAATACCTATTGACTGACTGATTGAGATATAAGAGCTGCAAACAGCAGACAAAAGAAATTTTAAAAATCTCAGACCATCTAGTGTAAGGCTAATATCACTATATATCTCAATAGTCTTTGAAGGCATAATTATATAGAATCATAGTATTTTAGAGCTGGAGGTCATCTGGTCTAAATCCCTTATGATGATAACTTTCCCAAGGTCTCAAAGGTAGAAAGTAAATGTCAGGATTCAAAGATCTTTCGATTCCTGTTTCAGTGGGTTTTTTTTTCATTACATGATGTCACACCAACACAGTATAATGATTGTGATTCAGTCACTAAGGAAAAGTTAGATTTCATTTGGTATGCTCTATTTAATAAGGCAGGGAAGAATATGATACATAAAAATTTCTATCCAAAATGGTTAAAATAAAAACAATGTAAAATTCCCAAGATTCTCTAAAAATTTTACTTGAATGCAATACCTTATTTTTTGTAGATGGCAATAAATGAGATATTAAAGTACTTTGAGACCCCAAACAAATTGAGTGAGTGACTATCATCCTATCTGTTCATCTATCTTAACCAGAGTCAGAATACATACCCCCATGGCAGTCTCTCTCTTTAGACTCCCTTCTGAGCTTCAGTCATACATTACCAACTGCCTTTCAGATATATTGAGCTGCATGTCTCATAGACACCTCAAATTTAACATGTCCAAAAAAGAACTTACTATCTTCCCTTTTCCCAAACCTTCCTCTATTCTCAATTTCTCTATTATTATTAAGGATGCCACAATCCTCCCAGTCACCCAGACCCAAACTTTGGTATCATTCTTGACTCTCCATACCCGCTCACCCTGAAAAGCCAACAGTTTGAAAAATCATGCCATCCCTATCTTCACAATCCCTCTTGCATAATTTGCTCTTGTTCACTTATACAGTTGTTCCCTCTGCCTCCCCCATGCAGTTCATGCTCTTGTTGCTTCTTGCCTAGATCACTGCAATAGCCTTCTAACCTGAATCCTTGCCCCAAGTATATCCCTACTCCAATCTGTTCTCCATTAAACTGCAAAGGCAATCTTTCTTAAGAGTAGATATGACCATGACACTTCCATGCTCAGTGAGCTCAAGTTACCCAATATTGTCTCTCTAGGTATGGGGTTCTCAACCTGGCATCCATGAACTTTTTAAAAACATTACAATTGTCTTTCAATATAATTGGTTTATTTTATGATACTGGGTATTTTATTTTATGCATTTTAAAACAATATTCTGAGTAGTGGTCTGTAGGCTTTCCCCAAACTGCCTAAGGGTCCATGATACTAAAAAATGTTAAGAACCACTTCTTAGTATCAAATACAAACTCTTATGTTTGCCATTTAATAATAGTAATAATAACATTTATATAGTGCTTATTATGTGCCAGGAGCTTTGCCAATATTATCTCATTTGATCCTTACAACAGCTCTGGGAAGTAGGTACTATTATCATCCCCATTTTATAGGTGAGGAAGCTGAGGGATGTAGAGGTTAAATGACTTGCCCAAGGTTTCAAAGCTCCTACGTGTCTGAGGCTAAATCTGAACACAGATATGTCTGACTCTTGGCTCAGTCATCTATCCACCTTTCCAGATCACTGTCCCACTTAAAGCTCTTCATAGCCTGACTCCTTCCTGTCTTTCTAGTCTTCTTCCATCTTACTCCCCTCCATGAATTCGAAGATATAGCAATAATAGACCACTTGCTGTTACTCAAATAAGAAACTCCATCACTTCTCTCTGTGCTTTAGCATTGGCTGTCCTTCATACCTGTAATTATTTCTCTCCTCACCTTTGCCTCTTAGTTTCTCTGTAATTTCTTTATGATGCAACTCAAATCCCACCTTTCCACAAGAGGCCTTTCTCAGTCTCCTCAACTAGTTCCTTCTCTACTCAAAGTACCCTCTCCTTACTTTGTATATAAGCTTGTGTGTACCTATTTATTTATTCATTGACTCATCATTAGGATGCAAGCCCTTGAGGTCAAGAGCTGCTTTTTTAAATTATCTTTTGGTATCTTCAGCATTTAGCACATTGCCTAGCCATAATAATACTTAATGACCGACTAGCCTGGAGACCTTGTGCTATGGGAATACCTTTTCTTTTTCTTGGCAGGTATACTTATAACTAGAACTGAGTATACTTAGTTTCTTGTGGTGTGATATCTATCTGTCTATTGATTCTTTGACTTAGCAGTCATAGAGATCTACAATACCTACCCCTTAAAAATAAAGTTTCAGTTCTAGAAGTTTATACATGTTACCTTTTCTATCAGCCCAAAGTATGTTGTTATAGACAGAAAACTTGGGAAACATAGTGCAGTGCAAAAATCACTGGATAGGAATGAATGAAAAAGCATATATGAAGCACTTAGTAAATGTGCAAAATATTGTGATGAGCACTGAGGATAAAACAGGAAAATATATTTGGAGTCAGATGACATGGAATATAATCTTGGCTATGCCACATACTCTTTGTATGACTTTGGACAAGTCACTTAATCTCACTGAACCTTAGTTTACTCATATATTACGTGGAGGATTACACTAGATGAACATTAAAGAAATATTCAGGTTTCTCTCCCTCTCCCTCTCAATCTCCCTCTCCTTTTCCCTCTCCCTCTCCTCTCTTCCCCTCCCCTCTCCTCTCCGTCATCTCTTCTCCTGATATTGGGAAATCCCAGTGATGAAAACCCCTTTAGCAATGAAGTTTATTACCTTCTCTGAAATTTTTTAGTCCTAGAGGGTTTCCCATGGTCACTGGGAATGAAATTGATTTGCCCAAGATAATACACCTAATATGTGCCAGAGATATTACTTCAACCCAAGTTCCCTTGACCCTGAGATCAGCCTTCTATTCACCATGATGTTTCTTGCAATGTAATACACTGAAACTATATTAAGTGTCTGTGTCCGTGTCCGTGTCTGTGTGTGGTGGTGGTGGTGAAGGCGGTAGTGAAGGGAAGAGCTGAAGGAGGAAGAAAAATAGATTAAAAATTCTTGAGGTTTAACCATCATTGGCTTCTGCCAGAGACAAGGTACTGAAACAGATGGGCTGTCAATTTGTTTGCTGTGCAATTGTTATATTCCTATATTCCATTACCAATCCTGGGAGACTGTCAACTCCTGCACCACTGTATTTTAAATGCCAGCTAATATTATATAGAATGCTTTCCATAAGTTGACTTTTAGAAAGTTTCATGTCTGTTTATCTTTAGTCAGCATTATAAGTGACATTTTTCTTTCTCCCTTGTGCACAGGGAGGATTGTACATCTAAAGAGGAAAGAAGCACCTGAGAGGTTATGGTTTCTATTTGTCAGTACTCTCGTCTCTCCAAGGACATATGTTTACATCCCATGTGTTGTTTAAAGACAAAGCCTGTGTACCTGGCATGAGTCCTGAATGTAATTGCTGTCCTCATCCTATTTGGCTTACATGCCCCCTTTTCCACCTGGTGAGGAAGGAGTAGAGCTGCTCTAGTGAAGCTTTGGTCCCACACACCTCCTTCCTAAGGCCAGCCACACCTCTGCCTCTTCCAGGCCTGTACTGGTGCCCCCGCCCAGGTCAGGAGAGAGCCAGCACAGTGAATTTGGAATTAGAGGATTGAAGTGAGTTTAGGATGTTTTGCACAATTGATGTAAACTATCTAGACTCATCATCAGCAAACATAAGAGAAGGCAATGGGACTCCAAGTAAAGGACCTGAGATCAGAAGATCATGGATCTGAATCTGGAAGAGAGTCTGTGGACAACTAATCCAACCCCTTTACTTTAAAGATGAATCAGGGCAGGAAAAGTCCTGCTTGGGTTTTAGGGAATACTTTCTCTCAGAAAGACTATAGACTTGAGAAAAAAAGCCTTGTAGGAAAAAGGGTGGAAGCAGTTTTATCAGTTGGTGTTTTAAAATAGACCCAGCAAACAATTAGGCAAGCACACTGTATGTATAAAGTAACCATAGCAAAGTAATGCATATCAAAGCATGAAGGAATGTTAGAGATCGTTTCTAATGCCCATATTTTCTACACAAGGAACAGGCGAAATGATTTGCTCAAGTTTATCCAACTAGTTAGTATCAGAGTCAGGACTAGAAGCCAACCTCTTCTCTCCCAGTCCAGGGGCTTTTCCCACTATACCAGTGGTTCCCAATCTGTGGGTAGTCATCTCTTGGGAGACCACAAAGCTGTGGCAAAGAATAAAACAATCCATATAGGTACAAAGTGTTGCCATTCTGATATTCACTTAACTCCAATAAAATGTGGAACATGAGTTAAGTATATAAAGTAAATAAGCTAATGTGCTTCCTAGACCGAATAAATATCTAGCTAGCTAGCTAGCTAGCTATCTGTCTGTCTGTCTGTCTATCTGTCTAGCTATAGATTTACCTGTCTGTCTGTCTGTCTATTTTTTCAAGTGTATATAGATATTGGGACAACTAAAATACAAATTAATTTAAAAGTGTTATTGAATTCACAGTAGTTTTATAACCATGCATTTTTAAATCAAAAAATACTAATAACAGAATAATAATGCATGGGACTGTTAAATTTACTGATGTTCAAAAAGTATCCTCATATTGAAATCAAGTCAACAAGCATTTGTTAAACATCTCTGTGCCAGATATCATGCTAAGCAAGGGGTATACAAAGAAAGGCAAAAAACACAGTCTCTACCCTTAGGGAACCTGGAAGAGGTTAGAAATCATTCCTCTCAGAATAACAAAATCTCTGAGACACACATGGCCCATGTAGGCATTTGTTTTTTTTGACTAAACATATTTGTCACGAAGTTTTCATTTTTTTTTGTTTGAGAGCGGGAGTTAGAGAAACTAAATGTGTATTCCTTTGGAAAAAATAATTACAGAATCTCAGAGCTGGAAAAGACTCTCATGGCCATTCAATACAAACTGTACCTGAAAAATAAATTCCTTTACAAATAATGGTCCTTTCAGACTTTGTTGAGAGACCTCCAATGGCACTATGTTCCACAGCATTCTGCTCTTGGATAATTATCATTGTTAGGAAATTTGTCCTTACACTAAGCACAAATTTGATTCTTTTCAGTTGCTACCCTCTGGGGTAAGCAGTATAAGTTTCATCCTTCTTCTAGGTGACTGCCTTTCACATATTTGAAGGTAGCTACAATATTCCCTCTAAGTCTTCTAATCATCAGTTTTAACATTCCCAGCCTTTTTAACAAATGATCATATGATATGAACTTGAGGCTTTTCATCATCCTGGTTGTCTTCCTCCAGATTCTCTGTCCTATGAAAATGTCTAATTTCTGTGTACCATATCTGAATTCTTCAAAACTCTTCTTCTCTGGGATATGACTCATTCCCCTCCATACTTGAATGTCAGCTTTATTAGTTAGAATTTTAGAGGAAACTTTCCATTATCTATAATCTAGACAAAGAGAATAAAGCAATGGTTTCAAAGAAGTGTTATGTACATTATCTTGGTTGATCTTTACAATAACCCTATAAAGTAGGTCACACAAGCAATCTACCTCTAAACTATCATCAGTCATTTACAGATGAAGTAAGACTGAGGTTAATCAGGCAAAGGCACATGGCTAGTAATTGGTAGAGCCAGAATAATAGGTCTCAGAAGGACCTTAGAGATCATACAGCCCAAATATTTTGACTTCTTCAAGGCTAAAATAAGGAAATAACAAAGCTCATATTTGAACCCAAGCCTTCTGACTTTAAAATTCAATGTGCTTCCCACCATATCAAGCTGAGAACTCAGAAAATCACATTTTGGGAAGTTCATTACACATCTTGCTTTTTAAGAGAAACATGAAAGCTAAATAATTGTACATTAAGATTTTTTTAAACAATCAATTTTCTGCCTGTTGGAGCATTAGCAGAAACTTGGCCCAGTATCCTACAAATTCCTCATTTACCTGCTAGAGGAAAACTGATGATGGCTGTGATGATGATGTTGGGGCACTTATAAGGCTTCATAGATTCTCCTGAATCGTTAAAAAGTGATTGTTACTTTCCAAATAGTTTAATGTCTTTTATTGAAGCTTTAGGTCAATTTTGGTTTAATCCCAGTACAACATTAAATTAAGCACACTACCTCATTCCCCAATGACTTTGAATTAAAGATAAAGATTAGCACGCTCAATGCTGAACGAGAATATTGCTCATGAGGATAGGACACTTTAAGTAAATTAAATTATGACAATATAGTGATGAATTTTCCCTGTGAGGAATGAAAAGAAGAGGCACCTGAAGAAACCGATGTAGGGGCGCTCTTTAATGAACCGATATTTTAGAATGACATAAAAAATTGAAGGAAGGGGCTCATAAATATGAACAAGTAGAAAAGAGTTTCATGAATTTTTAAAATAATGTTTAACAGTCTAAAACACAGAATGAGCTGAGGTTTACAAAATGTTAAGTTCAATAAACAGGATATTTTAAAGCCATGTTTAAATCATGAATGAATGAAAATGTGTCTACTGAACATTTGCTATGTACAAAGCCCTGAGAAAGGCAAGATGGTCCTTGTTTCAAAGATCTTATATTCTTATGGGGGAAACTATGCATACAGGAGAATTCAGGAAGATGGTCAGATTAGAAGTATGGAAGATGGTCTGGGGGCCATTGCTATCTCTGGGACTCATAGGCTTACTTGTGATTGGCTCAGGCCTTAGTACAATCATAATGGTAATAGACATAAGAGAGAAATCAAAATTTCTTTCTTCTTATTTTGCTTCTCTCTTTCTTATCAAGGAGAATGATCTTCAAAATATGATAGAACATATCACTGAGGCAATTGAAACTCAAGATATGTCAAGAGATTGGAAGATCAAAGGCATTTTAAATAAGCTTAACTCTAGTAACATCCTGGAATACTACTTAGAGTAGTAGGAAAAATTGGAGATATCATTGCCTTGAATGATTTTTGAAGGATCCTGAAAGACAAGAATAGGCATTAGATGGCTGAGAGAGGCAAACATCCCAATAGTCAAAAAGTGAGAAAAGATATATTAGAGAAACTATGCACCAGTAAACTGGCTGTTGATACCTGGGAAAAATAAAATATTAGAATTAATTTGTTTAGGATTGTTTAATGACAGTTAATAAATCACTTGTGAGTACTTAAAAAAGGAAGTAGTTAATGATTTTTAGGAGCCAGGATAGATTCCCTAAAGCAAGTCACTCAGAATGAATTTCATTTCATTTTAAGAAGGGGTGAAAAACTATTCCTTTACCAAAGTGCTATGTCAATTCTTCATTGTGGAATTGAAGCCTTTTATGTCAGCAACTCCAGCTGGTCTTGCCAAGCTGCAAAAGTTTTTACTATGGGCTCAGTGATTGACAGAATACCTATCCCTTAAGCCCCAGCCTAGCTAAGTTTAGAGAGCCTCTCCACCAAGTTAGCCAGAAGATGATGATTCTTTTGCCAATTCTTGAAAATGAAGACCACAGGAGAGTGACAATTTGTGCTGATTCAAAGAGAACAGGAATGACATCAAGAATTCCTTGAAAACTAGACTTGCATCAGGTGATTTATATCCTGATTTATGTAAGGCACTTGAAAAAAATCTCTCTTCACATCCTTATGGATAACATTGGGAAATGTAGGCTCAATAATATTGTATCCAGGTGGATTGGTGTCTGCTATAACAACGATATTCAATGAGCATTGACAAATGTGTTAATATTAATATCAAACAGAAAGGAAGTCTCTTCAGTATGCTTCAAGGCTCTTTATATTTGGCCCTGGCCTATTCAACATTTTTGCCAATGGCTTAAATTAAGAAATAGAAAGAATACTTACCAAGATTGTAGATGATGTAAAGATAGGAGGGATATATAATAAACTAGATTGTAGAATCATGTTTCAAAACGATCTTGACAGGTTGGAAGAATGGACTGAAACTAACTAGAGGAGATTTAATTGGAATGAACACAAAGTCCTGCATGTAGGTTAAAACAAACAGGATGGGGGAGACCTAGCAGTGAATGTGACAAAAAATTTAGAGTTTTTCATTGATTGAAAGCTCAACATGTGCCAACAGCATGATGCAGCTGCCAAAAAATCCACACAAACTTATGTAGTCTAGGTCACATTAATAGAAGTAGAATGTTGAGATGGAGGCTGTAAATAGTCCCACTGAACCCTGTGCTAGTCAGCCCACGTCTAGTAGACAGTGGCATTCTGTTCTGGTCACAACATAACACAAATATAAACATGCTGGATTCTCTCCAAAAGAGAGCCACCAGGGCTGTGAAGGATCTGGAAACCAGCTCATGTGATGAGCGATTGGGAGAATTGGTGCTATTTAGCTTAGGATACTGTAATTTGGCAGTGAAGGGGGCATGATAGTAGCCACCTTCAAATATTTGAAAGGCTTTCATGTGGAAGGCAATTGGACTTCTTCTATGTAACTCCTAAAGGCAGTTCTAGGCATGCAAAAAGATTTTAGCCCAGTACAGAAAAGAACTTTCTAATAATCAGAGTTGTCAAATGTGGAAAGAGCTACTGTGTGAGACAGTAAGCTGCTCTCCATAAGAAGCATTCTTGTAGAATCTAGAGATATCTCCAAAGAGCTATTTGTTTTACTATTGTCATGTGCCTTGTCCTAGGGAACCTATCATCTATGGCAATCTCTTTCCAAAGCAAAACTAGGAAGATCTTAGAAATATGCAGTTCAGATATGTTGCATAAGGAAAATCTGATCTTCAGTTTTTTTTTTTCCTTACTGCCCTGTAACATTGTGTGTGTGGAGGGGGGTGGGGGTGGGGGTGGGGCAGGAAACTCCAGGACTAAGGGCTCTGCCCTACACTCTATTTAGCCTGCCTCAGATCAGTGTTGAATGCCCAAGCAGGGTATCCATAGCTCATGTACTGGTTTGGTGACTCTCTTCTGTACAATGGCTGAATCACTTTTTACAGAGAAATCACTTAGAAGATATACTATGACTGAATTCTCCAAGCATTCAATGCATTCTCCACACAGATCATAGGATTGTAGCTTTGAAGCTGGAAGGTAACTCAGAGGTCATTTAATCAACCCCCCTCCTTCTACAGATGAAGAAATTGGAGCCTAAAGAGGTTAAATGGTTTGACTAGGGTTAAATAGGTAGTAAGTAGCAGAGATGAGTAGAACCTTGTTTAAACCTGTTTCTCTGATTCTAAATACATTGCTCTTTCTATTGAAACATTCTGATGTTAATTTTCTGTGTTTGTACACCCAACTCTTCAAGCAATCTCACCAGGAACTTATTCTTTCATAGTTCAACAAACAACTAGACATCGTTCTTTTCCTACTCCCCCAATTGCTTCTCTTTGTCTAGACCCCAAACACACATCAACCTTACCAACGTAGCAGTGAAATTGTCATGTGATCATTTTAAATATACCCATGAAAGCCCCAATCAGCTGCCTTGAAGCATCCCTAGATCTTAAGAGTTATAGAGAAGATTCTTGTATTAGGTGGGATGTTTGAGCAGATGACACCTGAGATATCTTTTACCTATAAAGAACTCCATGGCTCTCAGAACCTACCATCAAAGACATATCTTCCTGACTGACAGCCATCTTAAACTATCAGATTTCATTTCTCTATCTCCTTTCCAACATGCAGGTTTGTTTTCCATATTTTTCTTCCTTTCCTATTTCCACAAAGATTAAGCAATGACTAAAACCCTATCAGGATTCAACTATCCTTTCGAGCAGGGAGACTACTGATTGTAAATTCAACACAGCAAGAACTAAACCTAGTTTAATTCAAAACCTGAACTCCTTCCTGGGCAATTGGTATGAGAAACGTTATTTCAGCATCTTGGGGTATGACATTTATTTTTCTTTTATCATGACCTTATTGCTTTTACTCTCCTGGTATGATAAGAATGATAGGAAATGCATTGATTTCAGATTTTCATCACTTTTGCTGCCAAATACACAGAGCAAGCCCATTCTACTTTTCTTGAATTAGAGATATCCCTGCAGCCTAAGTGTTTGCTCTTATGGATAGCTACTGAAAGGGAGAAAATCCAACTCAGTGGCCTGGAATGTTGGAGAGAAATCTCTACTGCCCCTCCCCTCCCCCTCAGACTGAGAAGCCAGCAATTTATTCTTAATATTTGGTATGCTGAGAAATTGACAAGGATCCCACTTATGCATATCTTATGTAGCAAGCCCCCTCACCCCACATTGGACTTCATTTCTTTTCTAACAACAACAAAAAAGATCCCAAGTTAAAATCAGAAAATACATCCATCTCATAGTATAAAACATTTCTCCCCAAATAAAGGCATAGACCTCTTCTGGAGACAACCTGAGATCCTTTGTTGTTGTTTAGTTTTTTTTAATTTTACTAATATATTTTAATCCCCAACCCCACTGCTTCTCTTTCTCTTTAACAGCTTGCCCCTTACACATAGAACCCTCATTTTACAAGTTACAAATTTCTTCTGTTACCCAAAGAAAAACGTTTCAGTAAAAGCAATAGACCATGTCTAATAGTGTTTATCCTATTGAATCCTTGTGATTATTCCCCTACCTCTCTACTGAGAGAATGGAGGTGTTTCTTTATCAATTTTAAAAGACCAATAATATTCATCATAATTTATGAGAGTTCAAATATATTTTAATGTTGTTTTCATTTACATTATTGTAGTCAGTATGAATATTTTCTTCTAGCCAGAAAAGATACTGACAAGTTTTCCCATAGCTATTTGAGTTCCTACTCCTAAAATTAACTGTCTCTTATTAGCACAATGATATTCCTATATATTCATAATTATAATAATATAATATATAATATAAATATAATATATTCATATATTCACAATTCATTTGTGCAGCCATTCCTCAGGCCATGGGTCCTCACTTTGTTTCTACTTTTTTTTTTTGCTACCACAAGAAAATCTGGTAATGATTTTTTATACATAATTATACATTAGAGGCCTTTCTTAAAAGGCAGAATGGTGTGAAATAAGAATGAAGCAAGATTAGGACTGAGGATAGCTTAAACAGCAACCAGAAGCTTAGTTTATCTGCTGCTTGCAAGTTCAAGGTGTCACAGAATTTGTAAGCCTGTGTCTCTCTAGTATCTGCATTCCTCTAGTCTATAGCATGGTATCTTGCCCTTACTAGTTGTTTTCATTTATTGATATGCCAGATGTGTTTGTTTTATTGTAAAAACTGGATTCTGAAAAACCACCATCTCTAGGTAATGGGACTGAGCCATGATTTGACAGCCTGAACAGGTAGGTAGATGTACCGAGTAGGAGTCATGTGTCCATGGTTGATTGTGTTTAGGGGTGTGTCTCTCATCGTTCTCCTATCAGTAAGTTGGTATGTGAGATACGATGAGTGGAGTTGGGGTGAGAGGCAGGATTTGACCAGCAAGAGCTCAGTTTGATAGGTGACCCCAGACTAGCATTAGTAGAGCATGGAAACAGGCTCAGGAGAGGGGGTCACGGTAATCTAGAATGACCCTCCATGGTCACTAGACCCTCCAGAAATTAGGGGGCCCATATACTAGTCTAGAACCATAGGATGGAGAAGTCAATGTGATCAGCAGGAACAGAATCAGATATTTTAGGTGATTGGCAAAACTACTTCAGAGAAACCATCCAGGAGTGAAAGAACATGACTGAACATGAGTGAAAGATGAGATAATTTCCATGACTAGAGTATGAAAACTCATAGAAAGAATTATGACTTACTGGATAACCGGGGGGAAAAGACTTTTTCATTTAGGGAGCCAGAGAAAAAAGGCTTCCTCAAGTCTATGGCCCCTTATCTCCATTCATATGGCTACTACTTTAGTTCAGGCCCTCATCATCTCACTACTAGATTATTGCAAGAACCTCCTAATGAGTCTGTGCCTCAAGACCCTCTCCAGTACAAGCCATCTCACAGTCAGTGAATCAACAAGCATTTAGAAAACAATTTATATGTGTCATGCCCTTTGAATTCAAATTCATCTTTAGATGCTTACAAGCTCTATGACCCTGGGCAAGTCACTTAATCACATTTGCTTCATCTGTATCCTCATCTGTAAAATGAGCTGGAGAAAGAAATAGCAAACCACTCCAGTATCTTTGCCAAGAAAATCCCAAATAGGATCATGAAGAGGGAAACACAACTGAAAAACAGCTGGACAACAACAGCAACATACAAAGAAAGGCAAAACATAGTCCTTGCCCTCAAGGAGTTTACACCCTAATAAGGGAAAAAGCATACAAATTAATTATATACATATAATATATTATGACTGGAAGCTAATCCCAGAGGGAAGACACATGGGAGGTGACGCAGGTTGAGGGGAAGGGCATCCCAGGAATGGCTTCCTATAGAAAGTAGGATTTGAGTTTAGTTTTAAAGACTAAAAATGTCTTGACAAAGATGCTGAAGTTATTTTCTTTAACTATAGTTGTGACAATGTCACTCTCCTACTCAAACAACTCCATTGGCTCCCTATTGCTTCTAGTTTCAAATACAAACTTCTCTATTTAGCTTTTAAAGCTTCTCACAACCTGGTCTGGTCCCATCTCTCTAGTCTAATTGTGTATATTCTGCCTCCTTGTCTTTGAGGTCCAGATAAAATGACCTTCTCTCTCTTCTTACATGGCACTCTGTGTCCCATCTCTATGCCTTTGAACTGACCATCCACCTGATAGAATCCCTCTCTTTCTTCAAGATATAGCTCATGCATCATCTTCTACATGAAGCCTTATCCTCTCAACTGCTTGTGCCTACCCAAATGACCTTGTATTTATCTACTTTGACTTATTTATTTTGTACTTATTCATTATTTATCTGATTATAATTATTTATACTCGACATGTGTAACCTCTACATTGACTTGTAATTGTTCTCTTTATATTTATTCTTCATGTACTTAATATGTACTTGGTGTCTCTCTGCCTCTTTATCTCTCTTTATCTCTGTCTCGGTCTTTGTCTCTCTCTGTTTCTCTCTTTCTCTGTCTCTCTCCCTTTCTCTATCTGTTAGATATTTAGGCTTCCTATAAGTAGAGATTACACTTCTCCCCCCAGTCCCTAGCACAGTGCCTGAAACATAGTCAATGTTTAATAAATGCTTGTAGATTGATTAATACATTGAGTCCCTACAAGTCAAGAGTCCAGGAGAAGGAATCATCTGAGTGTCCAGGCAGACAGGAAAGGTTAATACCAGGGGCCTTGGACACTTGATATTAAGAATCAGGGAAACAGATTCTAGAAGATTCTATATTCTAGTTTTGCTTTCTAGTCTCTAGATTAATATCTAAGGTTTCCAATGGACTTTACCAATTTTCCTGTTTGTTTGAAAGAGAGAAACAATTTTCCTTAATCCTTTCTTCTGCTAGATCTCTGCTTAAATTATCAGAACCAAGACTGAAAGGAGTTGACAGGATAAGCCAAAGAAGTCCATATTTCAGTCTCTGCTACAGAAACTGAAATGGCTTACAGAGGGTGTGTAGGTGACACAAAGAGAATTCACATAGTGCTTTCCCTTGGGGTTAAAGTTCCTTCTAAAAAGGTGTTTTAATTTCCTAATAATTAGAAGTATCTTACTCTCAGAAACAACACATACCTCTTTTCCTGTTTTAATGTATGTATGTATGTATATATGTTTGTGTATAGTAATCAACTCCATAGAGATAAAGATGTTTTTGTCCTTGTCCTTCATTCATGGTCTGCTTCGAGAATGAAGGACATGGACAAAAACATCTCTGTCTCTATGGAGTTGATTACTAATGCTTTAATTTATCTATGAAGTCCAAAGCCAAGTGGAGATTTGGCTCTTCTCTAGCTAATTTGAATGATGTAATTTATTATGATTAGCCAAACCATAGAAAACCAGGTCCCAAAGTAGTAAAGTTTCATTTGTCTTTTAGTGCACATAGACAGACTAATTAGATAATAAGCAATACATCAGTGATGGTATTTCAAATGATTCATTTAATTAATTCCAGGATTTTATGGTATAAAGTGAACCTGATTAAACACTGAAACTCAAATGTGCATAGAGTATGTTTTACATGTTAAAAGTATTTGCACCTCACAAAACATGGCCATAAATACTTCTGCTTGTAATTTACCCTGTTTATCACAAGTTTCAGATTGGCAATTAGGAAGAAAATCCTAGTGCCTCCAGAAGAAACTGGATTCAACTGCATTCACATTTTCTTATAAGCTAGCCCCCTCCTACCTTTCCAGGCTTCTTACACCTTAACCGGTCTCCTTCACCCCACACCCACCCACCCACCCACATTTCAATCCAGTGACACTGGTCTCATGGCTTTTCAATGAACAAGACACTCCATCTCTCAGCTGTGGATATTTTCTCTGGCTGTCCCCCATGCCTGGAATGTTCTCTCTCATCTGCCCTGACTACCAACTTCCCTGGCTTTCTTTATTGTTTAGTCATTTTCAGTTGTGTCCAACTCTTTGTGACCCCTTTTGGGATTTTCTTGGCAAAGGTATTGGAATGGTTTGCTATTTCCTTCTCCAGCTCATTTTTCAGATGAGGAAACTGAGGCCAGCAGGGTTAAATGACTTGTCTAGGGTCACACAGCTAGCATCCAAGGCTGGACTTGAACTCAGGTCTTTCTGACTCCAGGCCTCGCATTCTATCCACTGTGCCATCTAGCTGCCTGGTTTCCTTTAAGTTCCAATTAAAATCCCACCTTTGCTACAGGAAGCCTTCCCCAACCCCTCTCAATTCTAGGTCTTTCCCTCTGCTAATTGTGTCCTGTTTATCCTGTTTATTGCTGTGTGTGTGTGTGTGTGTGTGTGTGTGTGTGTGTGTGTGTGTTTGCGTGTGTTAGATTGTAAGCTCCTTGAGAACAAGGATTGTCTTTTGCTTCTTTTTGTATCCTTAGCTCTTAGCATAGTGCCTGGTACATACTTCATAAATATTGATTGATTGATGGTGTGGTAAAGTGGAAAGAATTCTGGCTCAGGAGTCAAAAGATGAACTCTCTGGCTTAACTATCTGTGTGGCTGTAAGCAAGCCGACTAACTTTCTGGTCTTGTTTCTTCATCTGTAAAATTTGAGAAAGTTGCACTAGATAGAAGGGCCTTTTCAGCTCAATAATCTGTGATTGTTGGGAATGCCACCCTATACCTTTAAGCTTCTGTTTCTCCAAATATAAAACTAGCCCTGTGAATGATTGATGCCCCTCAAGAAGATATGACGTGATCTATCTCAAAGGAGCTTCAGACTTTGCATTGAAATACATAATATAAAGCCAAGACTAATAGAATGAATATTTTATCAGGTAGTGGGGGGAGGGGAGAGGTGATATTTGATCTAAATTCTGTGTAATAGGGAATTTAATATGGACTCACGAATTAATTCAAATAGCAAAATAACTTGAATAACCTACTCTCTACTTCCAATGTCATATGAGGCTTACCTGATTTAATTGTAATTATTTTTCAATATAGCCTTAAAAATGTGGTACAATCCTGAGTTACCTCTCTTCAGATGTGAAGTCATTTTAATTTGTCTCAGGTGCATCTCTATATGAAGTATGTTTTCCCTGATTTCTACTGTATCTTTCAAATATTATGCTTCCATTCCCAAACCCAGTTTTTCCACTGGCCTCTTACAAAACTAGCTCCCCTTCTGGTCCACCTGCCCTCCCTTTTTTCTTTTATTGGGAATGCCAGCTGAACTATGCAAACATTGCTATTTGCCATCACTGTTTTCTTTTAATACAAACCATTTGAGAAATGTGGGGTTTTTGATCAGTACAGATAAGGTGAACTTTAATTCTTGAAGATGTCTCTCACTCTGACTGACATCATCTATCTAGGGACATCCCTTCAAATTGGCTTGCCCGGTCTATTCAACCTTTACTGGTATTGAATGCATATCACAGTTTCTTTGACCTTCAGCTAATGGTGATTCTGGTCCATTTGGAGTCTGTCCAACATTTCAGTAATCCTTGGGGACTTTCAAAATGGGAAGAGTCATCATTACATGAAAAACATGTCTAGGGGATTGATAACCTTGGTTGTTTTACTCCTATACTCTTTATTGATTAAATGTTCACGAATAGTTTAAATTACATCACCTCTCTGCCTCCATTTCCTCAGCCACAAGATGGCAAATGATAACTTCTTATCTCCCTAGGTGCCCCTTTGGAAAGAACTAAAGGAAACAATAGCACAGTGAGATTCTTACATGGAGGGTACTCTATTGTTCATCTAAATATGATTTATCCTGTCCGCCTCTAGAGGACTCCTTTCACCGTTAGCATTGGAGGGTGGATGTCAATTGTGAGACCACATGAGTCAGTATGAAGAGAATAGTTGAAAAATGTTGGGAGACTGCGTCACTTATCGGGAAAGTCTTTATTTCCACCCACATCCTGATGATTGACTTCACTTGTCATTTTTCATAAAGCTGTCTAAGTGACTTCTGTCCCTCTTCACTTTCCTACCCCTGAACCAGGAGGTAAATGATGAAGAGTACACCTCTTTGATTGGTGAGCTAACTCCCGAAGAAGGACTAGAATTCTGTGAGTTTCCTCCTCTTCTGCCTCAACTGGTGGCACTGTGTATAGAATACTGGATCTGAAGAAGACTTGAGTTCAAATCTAGCCTCCGATATATATTATAGGTTATGACTCTGAGCAGTCATTTGACTTCTATTTGCCTCAGTTTCCTCAACTCTAAAATAGGCATAATAATAACACCTACCTTGCAGAGTTGTAGATATCAATTATGATAATATCTGTAAAAGAACACAAGAAACCATTTGAGAAACATTTGATACAAATTCAACAAAATATTGCTATATTTTGAGTGTAATAATATTTTTAAAAGAATGGACTTTAGAAGGCACATACCCAACCAGGGAGCTCTTGCTGAGGACCGGGCAACCAGTAGGATCCTGGATGTCCCTTTCCGTTAAGTAGAAGTCCTAAAAGGTGTCATTTCTGAAGTGATTAAAAGAAAACTATTAGGTTGTTTAAATTTTTTTTACCCCTTGTATGTTTGGCTCTCCAAATAGTGACCCATGATTTAGGAAAGCTGTTGGACAGAGGTCTCATTCTGAGGGAGCTTACTGAATGATGGTTAGAAAGACCAGATTCTAGGAACAAAAGACCCTTGGGTGGAATGTACCTGAATAGGAAATGAGTCTTAAATAGAAATCTTTATTGGGTTTGTTTTCCCCCAAATATCACATTGTTCATAATTATATATTCTTTTCTCTTCTGAGAATTGTGATAAAGAGAAACAAAAGAGTAATTGGTAGAGTCTGGATATAGTTAAAGAGTCACTAGGAGCTATTAAGTGGATGCTAGAGCAATCCACACAGCTCTAAACAGAAATCAGGTATGTAAACCTTTTAAAAAAATTCAGTGTGCAATATTTTCCCATTGAACATAATCAGATAACTAACATTGTCTTCTCATCCATATAAAATTCATCTTATATCCCTGTGTCAAATGAACAGAATAGGATATATTTCAATGAACTGAGAAATAGGAGATGTTCCCTTATCTAAGGTGATGTTGGTGCAGTAGGGAGAGCACGAGATTAAAATTTCTGAGCTTTAGCCTACCCAACTGTACAATGGGCACGGTAATGATACTCTTACCACATGTGTGTGCAAAGAGTTTCCTCACAATTGTACATCTTAAGCAACCTATGTGTTTTATCTGATAACTGGCTACATACTGATAAATCAGTAACTGTTTCCATGTTCCTTTGATTGTTTATAGACATTTGGGGGAAGCAGGACTGCTCCCTTTTCTGATTTCAGTGAATCGCACCTATTTCCCCCTCCCAACTTGGAAAGTCCCTAACATTTCTATCAATTAGAAATCAGACTACTTAATATTTTATCCTGGTCACTTGTTTCCTTTTAAATAATTGGTCTTATTTGACTATTTGGTTTTAAATGTACAAAACTCTTTCTCTCCTGTATTTGGGGTCTAAGCTGAGGAGGGCTGGTCCTGGTTTGTTGACCAATTGGTATATTTCTTAATAAAGAGATATACTTCAAAGACTGAACCTTTGTTTCCTCAGTCATTTCATCTCTCACATGCCACACCTGGAAATGGTCTTAAATCCTGCATTATCAGAGCACTGATCCTGGTTTTATTTAAATTCATCCAGAATATCCAGGGATAAAAATCGACCTCATTTCTTAAACCTTGAATTGTGTCCCCACTCCCCATTCCTTCCTCTGCAGTGGATGGCAAAAAACTTGTTATTCCATTTTCCATTGAGCCATGAATAAAAAATATTATAATTGAGCAAAAATATAAAAGTTGCTTCTTGAGTCCTTGAGTGGGAGTTTAAACCCGACTATGACATTCTAGGAAACATTGGTGTGGGACAACATCCCAAGCATCTTTCATCATAGCCAGTATCATGCCTTGACTTAGACAGAGGTGGCGTTTTGATTTCTTTTTGCCTGTTTTACGGATGGCCTAAAGCCTTTTCTCTGAATATAACTTTAGGCGTTGACGCTTCTCATGGTTAATGTTTGGGTGAAAGTAATTTCTTTTTCCTTCAGTTTGAAAAATTGCTGTTCAGCGATTTCTGAGTGACTGGCAAGGCCTGCTTTTCAACCACTGAAAATAGGCCCACTTCTTGGCTTCTCTAAAAAAATGTTTGACTAAAGATGCACTGAGTACTTATTGCCTGCCATTCATAATAGATGTACCATAACAAACTTTACAGAAAAAAAGAGCTTTTAATAGAGAAATAAAAAAGAAAAAAGGTACTGTGCATTTTTCTTTCCATTTAAACATAATTAATATGAAGCCACTTATTTCTCTGACATCATTTAAGAAGGAGCTGTTACACATAAGTAAATTGTTCAGATAACAGAACTTTCATAGACACAGCATCGAGAGTTAGAAGTGACTCCATCTAGCCCATAGGAATTTTCTCTACAACATCTTTAGCAAGTGATCATCCAGTATTTGGTTGAAGACTTCTATTCAAGTCTTCGAGGAATCCTTGAATCAAGGAAACCTATTTTTACCTTTTACTATTTTTACTTTAGGTTAGCTTTTACTGTTAGGAAGTATATATTTTCAAATAAAAAAAACTATCTCTCTACAATGTTCACACATTTTTGCTAGTGTTGGCCTCTTGGTGAAAATGAACCAGTTAAATCATTAGATATTGCTCCTTGAGGGCAAGGGTTGTTTCTTTGTGTCCTCAGAGTTTAGCATAGTGGCTGGTGCAAAGAAATGCTTGTTGATTTGATTTACCTCTATTCCATCTTTCACATGATAATCATTCAAAAACTTGAAGACCACTATAGTGTTCCTCCATACCTTTGTTACATTAGGCTTATTCCTTTAACTAATAATCTTAAAGAATAGTTTCTAGACCTCCCACAATAAATAAATGGAAAGTAGTGGAAAAAGAAACAAAAAGTTTATTAAGGTTTTGTTTTCTATGTGCCAGTCACCATGGTAATGTATCTGGGGACACAGAGAAATTGAGGCAGTTCCTCTTGTTAAAGAGCATACACTAATACAAACTGAGTAATTTTGCCTTCTTTTGTTCTTCCCATCTACCTTGAATATCCCTTCTTTATTCTTCCCCTATAGCCCACAAAGCTTGAGGACATTTTTGGTTTCCTAGGCATTCATCACTAACCTGAGCTTGTTCTAAGCTTTAGCCATCCTGACTGTCACTCTTCTTACAGGACTGTCCCACTTTTTGCATTCATCCTCATCTTCCTTACTTCCATCTCCAGAAATGTCTACATTAAATTAAATTTGGCTAATAAGTTCCCTTTGTATTCACATCAGTGTTTTTAGACAATTCCTGTTTTTATCCTTCATTGGAAGTATATTTGCTATTGGAATTTCCTTCTGAAGAATTTTTCATCCTTCCTGGGCAGACTTTTCCCATAGCATTCAAGGTCAAATGATCCTCCTTATCCTTTCTCTGAATACTATGAAATCCACTCTCCCCAAAGAGAGGCTCTGTGAATTCTTCCTCCTTTTTTATCATATATTTTTTAAATGCAATTTATTTATTTAACATATTTGGTTTTCAGCATTGATTTTCACAACATTTTGAATTACAAATTTTCTCCCCATTTCTACCCTCCCCCCTACTCCAAGATGGCTTATATTCTGGTTGCCCTGTTCCCCAGTCAGCCCTCCCCTCTATCACCCCCCTCCCCTCTCATCCCCTTTTCCCTTCCTTTCTTGTAGGGCAAGATAAATTTCTACGCCCCATTGCCTGTGTATCTTATTTTTTAGTTGCATACAAAAACTTTTTTTGTTTTTGAACATCTGATTTTAAAACTTTGAGTTCCAAATTCTCTTCCCTCTTCCCTTCCCACCCACCCTCCCTAAGAAGTTGAGCAATGCAACTTGGGCCACACATGTATTATTATGTATAACCCTTCCACAATACTCATGTTGTGAAAGGCTAACTACATTTTGCTCCTTCCCAACCCATCCCGCTTTATTGAATTTTCTCCCTTGACCCTGTCCCCTTTCCAAAGTGTTCGTTTTGATTACCTCCACCCCCATCTGCCCTCCCCTCCATCAACCCCCCGCCTTTTATTTTTTTTTATCTTCCTCCCTCTTCTTTCCTGTGGGGTAAGATACCCAACTGAGTATGTATGGTATTCCCCCTCAGGCCAAATCCGATGAGAGCAAGGTTCACTCATTCCCCCCTCACCTGCCCTCTCCCCTCCTCCCATAGAACTGCTTCCTCTTGCCACCTTTATGCAAGATAATCCACCCCATTCTATCTCTCCCTATCTCCCTCTCTCAATATGTTACTCTCTCATCCCTTAATTTCATTTTATTTCTTTTAGATATCTTCCCTTCATCTTCAACTCACCCTGTGTCTGCTCTCTCTCTTTTACATATATATATACATACATACATACATACATAAACACATATATATATATACACACATACATACACATACATACACATGCATACATATACACATAGATATATACATACATACACATTCACTTATATATATACATAAACATATATATATACATATATATATATACACATATATATATATATGCATATTCCCTTCAACTACCCTAATACTGAGGTCTCATGAATCATACTCATCATCTTTCCATGTAGGAATGTAAACAAAACAGTTCAACTTTAGTAAGTCCCTTGCAATTTCCGTTTCTTGATTGCCTTTTCATGCTTCTCTTGATTCTTGTGTTTGAAAGTCAAATTTTCTATTCAGCTCTGGTCTTTTCACTGAGAAAGCTTGAAAGTCCTCTATTTTATTGAAACTCCATATTTTGCCTTGGAACATGATACTCAGTTTTGCTGGGTAGGTGATTCTAGGTTTTAATCCTAGCTCCATTGACCTCCGGAATATCGCATTCCAAGCCCTTTGATCTCTTAATGTAGAAGCTGCCAGATCTTGGATTATTCTGATTGGGTTTCCACAATACTCAAATTGTTTCTTTCTGGCTGCTTGCAATATTTTCTCCTTGATCTGGGAGCTCTGGAATTTGGCAACAATATTCCTAGGAGATTTCTTTTTGGGATCTATTTGAGGAGGCGATCGATGGATTCTTTCAATTTCTATTTTGCCCTGTGGCTCTAGAATATCAGGGCAGTTCTCCTTGATAATTTCCTGAAAGATGGTATCTAGGCTCTTTTTTTGATCATGGCTTTCAGGTAGTCCAATAATTTTTAAATTATCTCTCCTGGATCTATTTTCCAGGTCAGTGGTTTTTCCAAGGAGATATTTCACATTGTCTTCCATTTTTTCATTCCTCTGGTTCTGTTTTATAATATCCTGATTTCTCATAAAGTCACTAGCTTCCACTTGCTCCAATCTAATTTTTAAAGTAGTATTTTCTTCAGTGGTCTTTTGGACCTCCTTTTCCATTTGGCTAATTCTGCCTTTCAAGGCATTCTTCTCCTCATTGGCTTTTTGGAGCTCTTTTGCCATTTGAGTTAGTCTGTTTTTTAAGGTGTTGTTTTCTTCAGTGTATTTTTCAGTATTTTTTTGGGTCTCCTTTAGCAAGTCATTGACTTGTTTTTCATGGTTTTCTCGCATCCTTCTCATTTCTCTTCCCAATTTTTCCTCTACTTCTCTAACTTGCTTTTCCAAATCCTTTTTGAGTTCTTCTATGGCCTGGGGCCAGTTCATGTTTTTCTTGGAGGCTTTGGTTGTAGGCTCTATGACTTTGTTGTCTTCTTTAGGCTGTATGTTTTGGTCTTCTTTGTCACCAAAGAAAGAATCCAAAGTCTGAGACTGAATCTGGGTGCGTTTTCGCAGCCTGGCCATATTCCCAACCAACTAACTTGACCCTTGAGTTTTTCAGTGGGGTATGACTGCTTGTAGACTAACGAGTTCTATGTTCTACGTTTGGGGGGGAGGTGCCAGCTCTGTCAGAGCCGCACTCCTCCTTCCCCAAGGACCCCCAGTCCAGACTGGGCTTAGATCTTCAGCAGGCTGTTGCACTCCTGCTCTGATCTGCCACTTAATTCCTCCCACCAGGTGGGCCTGGAGCCGGAAGTAACAACAGCTGTAGCTGCCCCACCTCCGCTGCCCCCGGGGCTGGAAGCCGAACCGTGAACTCCTTCCTCTCCCGCAGCTTTTCCCACTAACCTTCTCCGCAGTCTTTGGTGTTTGTGGGTCAGGGGTCTGGTAACTGCCGCAGCTCACATATTCAGGGCACTAGGGCCCCCTCCGCCAGGCTTCTGGTCTGGATGGTCCACGCCGCTCAGGCTGGGCTCTGCTCCACTCTGTTCCCAGCTCCCAGCTCCGTGTGGAATAGACCTCACCCAGAGACCATCCAGGCTGTCCTGGGCTGGAGCCCTGCTTCCCTCTGCTGTTCTGTGGGTTCTGCCATTCTAGAATTGGTTCAGAGCCATTTTTTTATAGGTTTTTGGAGGGACTCGGGTAGGGAGCTCACTCTAGTCCGTGCTTACCAGCCGCCATCTTGGCTCCGCCCCGCCCCCTTTTATCATATATTTTAAGCTAGAGGGCTCACTTTCCTTGAGGATCCCATCTACAATACAATCCTCCTTATTCTTGGAATCATTTGCAAAACGACGGTTTCCCTTCTCTTTGTGAGACCTTTGGAACATTGAAATTATCATCAAGGCAAGTCAAGAATTTATCACCTACTCTGCTTTAAACAGGAGAGCTCTGGCACATGGCTGAATACCTGCTCTTCTCCTTGTCATTCTTGTTGTCATCTTCATCGTCATCTTTGGCCTCCTCCTCCCCTTTCTCCTCCTCCCCTTCCTCCTCCCCCCCTTCCTCCTCCCCCTCCTTCTTCCCCTCAACGTACAGCACTACTGTTCTACCCCTTTTCTTTTGGAATAAGACATATCTGTCTGTGGCTATATTCTAGGCATCCATACCATCCCAAGAATCAGTGATATCTATAAAGTAAAAGTTATCTCCTTGAGACAGGCACTGTGGAGAGAGTCAGGACTCTCTCTGGATTCAGAGTCAAGAAGGTCTGAGTTAAAATCCTGTTTCAGTCACAAGCTGTGTGACCTTGAATAAGGCATTTGTCATCTCTCAGCCTATCTGTAAACAGAAGGATTTGGACCTGGATGGCCTTGAAATTCCCTTCCAGCTCTAAATCTTTGATCCTTGCATGAGAACTTTAGTCCGCTGTATTTCTCATACTTTGTTTATAGACATATAAACAGGTTTGTTTATAGACGTATACACAGGTTTGTTTAAAGACACATACACAGGTTTTTCTTGCTCTCCTTTTCGTTCTCCTATGAATCAGTGGTCCTCTCAACTGGTACTCTTCTATTTAATGTCATCTGCTCTCCATGGTATTTGGGATGATAAATATAAGTGGAAAGGTTTTTGTCTTTCATTTTCTACTCTCTTGGTAAGATTTGAAAGTCTCCAGGGAAATATATTTATATCTGCCTTCATTAAGGTTATTCCATACCTAGCCAAGAGCCCATTAATCCTGTATTTTAAGCTTTGGTCCAGAATTCTTTATATATATGTATGTGTGTGTGTGTGTGTGTGTGTGTATATATATATTATATATATATATATATATTATATATATATACACACACACATACATATATACATATATACACACATATATGTGTGTGTATATATATGTATGTATAGGTGTATATATGTATATATGTATGTAATATATATACTTTTGCATACATACACATGTATTTATGTATGTATGTATGTACGTACGTACGTACGTATGTATTTGGAGGGGGGAAGGCAAGGCCAATTGGGGTTAAGTGAATTGCCTTAGGTCACACAGCTAGTAAGTGTGTCAGATGTTTGAGGCCGGATTTGAACTCAGGTCCTCCAGACTCCAGGGCCGGTACTTTACTCACTGCGCCACCTAGCTGCCCCTTTAAATATATTTTGTTGATGTCTTTTGGTTTTAAATTGCCTAAATTTCCACCTGTATCCTTTCCCCACCCCTTCTGAGAGAGCAATGCCATAACAAAAAACTTTTTAAAAAAAGGGAGAGAAAAAAAATCAGCAAAATTAATACATCAAAAAACTTTGGTGTTCTATACAATATTCCACACTCATTAAACCCCTACTTGTGTAATGGGGAGCCATCTAACCTTTTTCTCATATCTCTTTTTTGGGATCAAGTTTGTTCTTGAATGCCAGGTGGTATCGTGGAGGTGGTGCTGGGCATGGAGTCAGAAAGACTAAAATTCACATCTGGCCTTGGGCACTAAGCTGTGTTGATGCTAGGCAAGCAAGTCTCTGTTTTAATTTTCTCAAAATAAAATGGGGGTTATAATAACACCTGCTTCACAGGGGAGTTGTGAAGATCAGATCAGATGATATTTGTAAAACATTTAGCAGGGTACCTGGCACATAATAGGTGCTTAATAAATGTTTGGTTCCCTTCCTTACTTTACAATTTTGCAACATTGATCCTCAATTGTTTTTGTATTTTTTTCAAATATTTAAAAACTTTATTCTGAAAAAGGATCCATAAACTTTGCCAAAAAGCCTAAGAAGTCTATGACAGGAACAGAAATTTAAGGGCCCACACTCAAAAATAAAATACTAAATCCTTAATTTGGCACTTCAAGCCCTTTACAATCTGCCTTTAGTCTTCCCTTCCCACTGTATTTTACATTACTAAACTCAGCATTCCATTTATCACCTCTAGGCTTTTGCCTAGGCTGTCTCTTCCCTCCGGATCTTTGCCTGCTAAAATCTCTAGTTTCTCTTAATGTTCATTTCAGGTGCCACTTCTTACAGGGAGCCTTTGCTACCTCCCCCTCCCCCAGGTTATTAGCATTCCCTTAATTCTCAAATTATCTTGAATTTACTTATCTGTTTATATTTTATAACCCCCAGTGGAATGTAAACTTCTTTAGAATACAGGCTGCTTTTGTTTTTGTTTTGGCTTTTTTCTTGGTATAGTCAGTACTTTGTACAACACCTTCCACTTTGGTGCTTAATTAATGCTGGTGAAGTTGAAACCTCCCTTCCTCCCTCAATAAAGCTCCTCTCAGGGTACTGGCCCCCTTGGAGGTGTTCTGGTTTATGTTCGAGGTTCTATTCTCACCTGCATCATATAAGAAAGACAACTTGTCAAAGAGGGTTGTTTTTTAAATGACTTCTTTTCTTTCCCAAAGAGGTCAGCTGCCATCTGCTGAGAGCCAGCTACAGTGTCTGTAGCAGGAGAGTAGGAAATTGCACTAAATAGTGAAGGAGCTGTTCAAAGATGACTTATAATGCCTGGATATGTTCTGAACATTTGACTGTGGCATGAGTGAGGTATCTCAGGGTTGTTAAATCCTTCATGTCATTGTAGTCCAAAGTCTGTGTTGCAATCACCCTAAAACAAAATGTGTCTGATTCTTTGAGTTGTTTTTCCAAGGCAAATGAGACAGGTGAGCAAAGCAGTTCAGTAAGCAAGAATTTATTGAGGACCTACTATGTGTCCAACAATGCTATGGGTTGTGAGGATTATAAGAGATGATGAAAGTAAAATACAATCCCCAGTCTGATATTGAAAAGCCCCCAAATCTTACTGCAGTCCCGCTTATCTTTCTGTCACAAACTCTGTTTGCCTCAGTTTCCTCAGCTGTAAAATAGTGATAATGATAGTACCTACTTCCCGAGGTTATTGTGAGGATCAAACAAGATAATACTTGTAAAATGCTTGGCACAGTGCTTGGCACATAGTAAGAGCTATATAAATGTTAACTATTATTCTGGTCCCCTTTCATACTATCCCCTTTCACACATTCTTTGTTACAGTTAAACTTGCCTGCTGCCTTCTACTTGTCTACAACACTCCATTTCAACCTCCATATCCTTGTACACAAAATTCAGCATGTCTGGTGTGTATCCTTTGTCACCACTACACTGTTTCCTTCAAAGTACCGCACATAACTATCCTCTCTGACCCTTTAAATTATTTTCTCCTCTGTCCCTGCTTCCTCCACAACCCCTTGGCCAACCACCTAGATGCTTACACTATAGTCCATAGCCTGGAAAAACTTCTGCCCTGGAGACCACTTTGCTCACTACCTTTCCTGGGACATTTTTAACAAAGCCCCGGTCATGTTTCACACCACTCCCTTCTCTTGGGAGCTTCCTCTACACCCTATACAACAGCTGCCTTGCAGCAGCTCCTTCTCATCTTTCCACCTTAGTTATGGAACCAAGAACCATATTGGAATCAACTACATTGTTCCTGGATGGGAGGCACTGATCTGCTTCCCTACAGCCCCAGTTACCTTCTTGTTTCTTTCCAGTCCCAAGTAACCCTCCCTGGCTCCCACTCCATTATGAATATCATTTCCCCTTTTAGAATGTAAACTCCAGAGTGTAAGAATCATCTTTCCTTTTGTATTTATATTCCCAGCACTTAACACAGTACTTGGTACAAAGTAAGTATTTAATAAATGCTTATTCATTCATTCATTCATATTACTTCACATACACTTTTTGTTTACTTCTCTGTATATATGTTGTATCCTCCTACTACAATGTAAGATCCTTGAGGACAGGTACTGTTCTGTTTTGGTCTTTGTATCCCCAGCGCCTTTTCCATACTAAGTACTTAATAAATATTTGTTGAATTGAACTCTACCTAAGAATAACATACATAACTGAATCCTGAAGAGTAAAATCTAGAAGCACTAAATTGGTTGATATGGTCTAGAAATGCTATAGCAAAGGTCTTGTTGAAGGAAAGCAAACATTGTAGGGCTAGACTGGTAATGAGACATAGAGCTGCAGTTGGATTTTGAAGATGGCTAAAGTTTAGGGGACATTCTTCTAGGGTGAGCAATAACATGAGCAAAGAAAAGAGAAGGAAATGAGCATGGTGTGTTTGCAGAATGGTAAGATATCTAGTCTCACCAGATCATGGCGAAGAGATTGTAAAAAGTCAAGTTAGAGTATGAAGGTCCTGAAATTCAGTTTAGGTTTGGTGTATTGGAAATGGGAGCATGATGACTAAGTCCCTTGGATCAGTCCTTTTAGTATAATTAGGAAGCAGTCATAGAAGCTGCCTTTATGGGCAGCCGTGTTCTACTTCATTAAATATGGCACTGTAATGAATTTGAAACGTCTTTCAGCACCAGCTCTTGGCTTGTGATAATAAAATAACAGAATCAGAGAATTTGAGAGTTGGACGCCATTTCAGTGGCCATCTGGTGCCACCCATACATGAAAAGAATTCCCACTATAAGACCCAACAAGTTTTAATTCAGCCTCTGCTAGAAGACTTCCAAGGAAGGGGAATCCACCACTTCACTAAACAGCCCACTGCATTGAACAGCTCTGATTTGGGGGGAGTTTTTCTTGATGTAAAGCCCAAATCAGCCTCTCTACACCTTCTAGCCATTGCCCCAGGTTCTGTCTTCTGGGACCAAAGAAAGTCTAATCCTTCTCTCATGTGACAGCCCTTCAAATACTCGAAGGCACCTCTTCTGTCCGCCTTGTCTTCTCTTCTCCAGGATAAATATGCATAGTCCCTTTAACTGATAAAATCTGCTAGATGATCAGGTCCTATTGCTAGAGATGCCCAACTTTCGAGAAGCAGAATCTTTTCTAAGGAAGCTCAAGGGAGCAAACAAGTAGTCAACAAGCATTTATTTAGAAATTACTATGTGCCAAGTGTTGTGCTGAGTGCTCAGGGAACAGAAACAAAAGTGAAGCAGGCCTGCCCTCAGGAAGCTCCCATTCTAATGGGGTAGACAACATGTAAACAACTAGGTAAATACAAGATGGATGAAAAATCGATGGAAAGTGATTTCCGAGGGGAAGGCACTAGCCCCCGGAGAAGGGAGGATTGAGCTGAGGCTTGAAGGAATTAGGGAGACACTGACATAGAGGTGAGATTTGGCTTTGACTTTCAGGGTTTAAATTGAGGAGCATTACAGAAGAGAATCTCACAGGATTTTTGTGAGGTGGGGTGCATACATATGACAGAATCATCCTGACTTTCAAGGAGTCGTAGACTCACAGAAGGGACTTTAGATCATCTAGTTCAATATTCTCATCTTGGAAACTGAGGCCCAGAGAAGTGAGGTGATGTGTCCAATGTCACATACAGAGTAAGTAACAAACCAGGGCATTCTGACTCTAAATCAAGTGTTCTTTCTCTTACCCCACACTGTCTCTCAGTTTCTCCCTCCAAGTTCTATGCATAAATGCAATAGCCCTGTACTTCTATTGTGCTCACACTCCCTAAAAGCAAATAAAATGCTTAAGAAGGAAAATAGAATTGAAAACACTACCCAAGTAGCGTTTTAGCTGCAAAGCCATCCATGATGGGAGATTGGGTGTATTTTATTTTGCTATGAGCAAAGAAACTTGAGAACCCTTTTCTGTAATTTTCCCACAGGGTTCTAGAGGAATATGAATTCTTTAAGTGTTCAATGCAGTGGTAATGTGCAACAGTGCCCTCATCACATGAAGGAGGCCAGGTATCTATCTAAAAACTGGAGAGCATTAGGTTCGTGCTGGAAAAGAATTAGAAGTACTAGTCCTATGACTACGGATATTTCTATAAGACTTCAGGGTTTGCCCCAAATGCTTCATCCCCATTCTCTAATCTCATTCTGTCATTTGAGCCTCTCAAAAATGCCCCAAGGTAAATATTGCAGGCGTTATCCCATTTAACAGATGAGGAAACTGAAAAATTCAGTCCTTACCTAATTGCACCATGGAAATCTCAGAGGTAGAAAATTGCTTGATGCATCATCTAGGATTCAATTCAACAAACGTTCATTAAGCACCTATTATGTGCACGACATCATGCTGGCTATTGAGGATACAAAAATGAAACCATTACTGTCCCCAAGCTACATACCTTTTATCTGGAGGATACAACACATATACAGATGAGTAAATTCAAAGAATATTTAACAAAGTAGTTTGCTATTTCATCCATGAGGAGAATCCCTGGTTTTGACACTTCTACCAGTACTGATCTGCAACTCCTCTGTAGATTATAGTCTCAGAGATTTGAATGGGGGACCAAGATTAAGTGATTTGCCCAAGACCATGGGGCCCTTATATGTCACCAGTAGGACCTGAAGCCAGGTTGTCCTGACTCCAAATCTTACCCACTACTTACTATCCACTATACCACACTGCCTCTCAAATATGCAAAATAATACAGTCATTTCAAGTGAGAGAAAGTACTAAGGGGAAGGGAAAAGAGCAAGCATTTATTAAGTACCTACTATATACGAGACACTGTGCTAAGCACTAACAAGCAGGGGATTCTCTCTCAAATATGCAAAATAATACAGTCATTTCAAGTGAGAGAAAGTACTAAGGGGAAGGGAAAAGAGCAAGCATTTATTAAGTACCTACTATATACGAGACACTGTGCTAAGCACTAACAAGCAGGGGATTAGAAAGGCCATAGAAGAGAGATAGAGATTATAAGAGGCAAAGATGAAGAGTGGGAGCCTTTTGGATATCAATCAACAAGCATTATTAAACACCTCCTGATTAGCCACCATACCTACAGTATACACTAAGCTCTAGGGGGTAAAAAAATGAAGCAAGTTGCTAATCCTCTATTGAATGACAATGTATGTAAAAGTATAAACGTTACACTCTATCTAAGGGGCAGTTCATCTTTGATTCTGTCCAAGGACAGCCAGTTCTCAATTAGCAGTATGTAAGTTATCTATTTTTTAAAATATTATTTTGAAGCAGATTTTTAATCGCAGGCTGGCTTCTTCCTGCTACCTAACATGTTTCTAGAGCATGTCCTTATGCCATCTGTTGGCATGTGTTCAGTAAATGCTATCTATTTAAAATGCTAGCCTAAGCAAAAGCTAGGCAGGGAGGGCAATCTTCTGCAGAAAGATCACTTAGCACACCCTGAGGCCAAACATAAGTGACTTTTTGTTTTCTGTTTTGTATTCCCTATACTCCTACTGGGAAAGCGTGACAGAGGCAGCTACAGTTGGATTCCAAGAACAAGCATCCTCTCAGAGGCACAAATAGGTAACTATTCAGTGTTTCTTACACAGAGAAAGAATCACTACATTTTATATTAGAGATTCAACTTCAGGCTTTTATTAACACTGGTGAACAGTTCCCCTTTGTCACTCAGATAATAAAGCTCTAGGGTACCGGGGGTTTGAGACCAGGCTGAGGAATCTCACCTCTCAAGAATTCAGCCATTATCTAGCCAGTGAATAACATAACCTCTAAGTTGTCATTGCAATAGTGCCTGAAGCCACTGTAATCTCATCTGTGAGACAGACCAGCCTGGCACATTACTGGACCGAAGGGATGTGGTTTCAAAGGAAAGCAATGTTGTCAACTCTTTAAAGCACTGTCTTTGCAAGGGCTCGATTCAAACAACAGGGAAGATTTTGGAGAAATCCATTTAATTAAAAACTCGATAAAGCAGTCACTTCTGATTATTCCTTTAATAAAATCCCTGCACAAAAATGTTTTT
Organism: Trichosurus vulpecula; assembly: GCF_011100635.1. Classification (NCBI taxonomy): domain Eukaryota; kingdom Metazoa; phylum Chordata; class Mammalia; order Diprotodontia; family Phalangeridae; genus Trichosurus; species Trichosurus vulpecula. The sequence goes on along the minus strand of NC_050573.1, from coordinate 407,209,789 downwards.
ATCTTTCCATCAACACCTTAAATCTCTTGCTGCTACCATATGTCAGGAAAGCTCAAGCCCTAAGAGAAACCTTTTGGAATTAGACATTGGGAAGGATAAATAGTTTATCTGCCACTTAGGTCAGTCTTTGCTTGATATGTAATAGGGAATAAGGCAGGGCAGGTTGACTAGGCCACATGGCCTGCAACTGATGCTTCTAGGGATTTTGTTTTCTCCATTTATAGATACAGAAATCATTCAGTTTGGAAAAAAAGAGTCAGAAGGGCAGTTAAAGGGCCAAAAGAGCAAAGCTCTTGGTGCCTCTTGAAGCCAGATGGAGATTTCCTTTATGACACAGATCCTGTCAGAGTATTCCATGTAGTTTGAGGTTCATTACTACCAGCAACTTTGGTGAGGAAAAAATTAGAGTTTTAAACTGTGTGATATCTTGGAGGGGAAAAGTCTGAAATGTACCCTCAGCTGGCATGAAAATGATGTGTTAATCACTAAAATCTTTTAAAACTGATGGGGGTCTATGTGCAACAATGTATCATGCAAAGCACACTTTTGTTTCACAGCCCACATGATAGCCTACTCTTGCTCATTAGCAAGGCACAGAACATTTTAGTCCATCTATTCAAATCCACTTTTTCATGGCACTGGAATGTTGGTATATTCTGCCCATCATCTTGCACCCTGTTGGCTCCCATGTCTTAAATGCTCTCACTCTTCACCTCTGCCTCTTGGAATCTCTAGCTCCTTTTTCGAGGCTCACACTTATGGAAATTTATGCCAAGAGACTTTTTTTCCAACTCTCCTAGTTGTTGGTCTCTTCCCCGCATAGAGAAAATAACTATTTATTCTGTATATATGCTGTATATGTTGTTTTTGTTCAGTCATTTGCAGGCATAGCCATCTCTTCCTGATCCTATTTAGGGTTTTCTGGGCAAAGAAACTGGAGGGGTCTGCCATTTCCTTCTCCAGCTCATTTTCCAAATAAGGAAACTGAGGTAAACAGGGTTAAGTGACTTGCCCAGGGTCAGACAGCTAAGTGTCTGAAGCTAGATTATTTTGGGGGGGAGGGGCGGGGAGGGGGCTTTAAAAAAAATTTTTTTGGAGGCAAGTTTTTTGGTGCTAGTAAGTGTCCGAGGTCACATTTGAACTCAGGCCCTCCAGACTCCAGGGCAGGTATTCTATCTACTACCAGGGCTTCCCCAACTTTTTCCACTTGCGACCCTTTTTTGCATTTAGTCAGCATTTGTTGGTGTTGTGTGTGTTGAGGGCATGCACAGTGCAAAGTACATATGCTTTGTGTTCAGAGCCAAGGCTTCAGTGAAGTTGCTCCATGTAACACTGGCAAACACTGCCTGAAAGACCTCGGATTCATTACCAGTTTGATTTTGAATTAATTTTTGGTTGTTGTGCATTCATCAATCTTTTACTGTTGCCAAATTTTTTGTGACCCACAGTTTAAGAAGCGCTGAACCATACCACCTAGCTGCCCCACCTGCTGTATATGCTTATCTGCAAGTATGTTGTATTCCTATAGTTGAGAAAATCAGTTCCTTGATGGCAGGGGCTGTCTTGTTTTTAGATTTATATTTGCATTTCACACCGGAGTGACAAGAAGATAGTGGCTTAATACTGATTGATTTTTTTCCCCTTAACCATGCCTAAATACTGTAAAACATATATCTATTAAATCACCTATATGGGATAGCACCTTACTCAAATTAGTCATTCAAATAATACCTGATTGATTTATTGAATGTTCATTCATATAAATGAAAGGAAAAAGCACTTATTAAGCATTTACTATGTGCCAAACATGATGTAGAGAGCTGGGACATAGCACAATGTTGCAACTGAGGGAGGCAACACATAAAAGAAAGTTTAGCCACAGGGCAGATAGAGAGGCCTAGAAGCCATAAGGGTATAGCGGAGGGACAGAAAGCAAGGACTGAGTCCTTAAGTTGTATTAGATAACAGTGCTAAGGCCTTTGGTGTGTAGAGGGAGGACAGGTGCTAAGGCCTGGTGTTCCTCTGATTTATCAAAAGGAACAGAGTTGGTTACTTTCATCTCATTGAAGATGTATGAGCAATGGCAGATTTCAGATGGGTTCTGAGATGGTCAGGAGCCTGAGTGAGCCATCTGGAGTAGGAGAAGGTATACTTTCAACCTTTCTTTCCCCCCCTTTTTCTCTGTGGGTTTTCCTGCTGCCAGGGGCCAGAGGAGGGGCAAAAAGGAAAGAGGAGAGAAAACGGGCCTTTTAGGAAGTTAGCACTAGAAGGGGCCTTAGGAATAATTTAGTCTGATCCCCTTCATTTTACAGGCAAGAAAATTGTGGCCTAGAGACTGGAAGGGATTTGCCCAGGGTCACGTAAGTTGTAAATAGCAGAATCAGGATCTGAACTCTGGTCCTCTTATTTGAAACCCAGTTTGATGTTCCTGGGCTATGTCGCATAGCTGCAACCTTGTGCTAGAATCAAGACGGAAGATCTTACTATGGAAAAGGGAGACAAAGAGAAAACCTTCATTTAATGAGCGATTGAAATCTCACAGACCTTCAGCCTCAAAGCCTCTCAAAACAGGGACCAGGCAAAGGAATAGGACAAGATATTCCGAGCTTCCACTTGGTGGATTATTTTTTTAAATGTTTTAAATTTTATTTTTAATGACAAATTTTAGGATTAAACTATGCATCTCTTCATATGCTAAGCTGGAATTAAGTTAGATGATGTTAAAATATTATCTTCCAAATTTGTGTGAGTTACTGTGTCTTGGCTTTTGCCATACATTTATACAATGCAGATTAAAATGTTTTAAACACTTTCTTTTTTTAAATTAATTTTGTTAATATTGGTTGTTTTCACATTACCCACATTTCCTTTCTCCTGCCCTCTTCCAGAGAACAATCTCTTCTACTGAAGGATAAAAAAAGGAAAAAAAAATAATACAAAATAAATTACGTATTGAAAAATTTTGATGCTATGTGCAGACTTTTATACCTGTGGTCTCCCATTTCTTTCTGCGAAGGTTAGAGGACGTGCTTTCTTGGATCTCCTCTTTGGGACTAAGATCAATCATTATAATTTCACAGCATACAGTTTTAGTTGTTCTGTGGTTCTTTCCATTTACACTGTTGTAGTTATTGTGTGTGTGATTTCCTTGGTTTTCTTTACTTCACTTTGCATCAGTTCACCTAAGTCTTCCTATGCCTTTTGGTAATAACAGCAAAGATAATAGCATTTAGATAGCATTTTTAGTTTGGCAAAGCACTTTGCTCATATTATCTCACTTGGTGCTCACAATGGCTATGTGAGGTTAATGATATTATTATCCTCTTTTTTTTTTACTGGTGAAGAAATGGAGAAGAAGAGAAGTTAAGCGACTTGCCTAGAGTCACACAGCTAGTGAATATCTGAGGCAAGATTTGAGTTTTAGGTCTTCCTGATTCCAAGCTCAGCTTCTATCCCCTGTACCAGCTATGGTCATCATTTCTTACAACATAGTAATCTTCTCTTACATGAATGTGCCACTATGTATTTGTTCATTCCGTAATCAATGGGCATCTGCTTTATTTATAACTCTCAAACATTTTCTTTACTAAAGCACAACCCCCAGACCAGAACTCAAATCCAATGTGGTTTCCTTTTCCTTTTCTTTGCTCATGCTCTGTTTTCAAATTTCATGTCATGCTAAATCAGCAGATGCCATATTGGCCTGAACATACACTGGGACAAAATATATAAGAACCTTTCACTTGATTCACATTTAGCTGGCCATCATTTTTAGTTCCTCAGTCTCCATGCTGGCATTCATCATGTCATCTAAAAAAAGCAGCTGTCATAAGGAAATCGAGAAGAGAATGGTGGGGGAGACATTGAGGTGAACCAAGAAAATGGCAACAGTGGATAAATTCTCTATTGCTGCTCAAATTCATGGACTTGAATGGAAATATATTGGGAAATAGTGTATGCTTTTTGCTTTTCAGAAGAATGAAGTATAGCTAGGTTCCAATTAGTGCAAATGATGAATCCTTCAAAGTGGTCACATATATTCAAATTTATAATTATCTAAAATACGGGAATTGGTTCTAGCCCAATGGAAATATGTAGTGTGAATTCTAGTAGTGCAACCATTTCAGAGTAATTCATTGTTCAAACTGATCAGGACTTAGATATTGTATACAAAGTGGTATGGTACATATCTTTTTGATATTGTTATCATATTTGTAAGTATAATCCTTTGTCTCACTCATTACTCTGTTTTTGTAAGATGCTATAGTTTTCTAAAAATATCATAATGACCTCAAAGTTAATGTTTTTTTTTTGATGTCCACTTTAGCTACCAATATTTCTTGTGTTCGTTAAGACAGGTTCTATGATATGGTAGAACCCAGACTTGCAATCAGAAGATCTAAATTAGGGGTGGGGAACCTGGGGCTCAAGGTCACAGATGGCCCTCTAGGTCCTCAAGTATGGTCCTTTGACAAAATCCAAACTTCACAGAACAAAGCCCCTTAATAAAAGGATTTGTTTTATAAAACTTGGATTCAGTCAAAGGGTCATACTTGAAGACCTAGAGGGCTACATGTGGCCTTGAGGCTGCAGGTTCCCTACCCTGATGGAGGATGCAGTCCTGGCTGACTTGTACCATAGGCGAGTCCTTAAACTCTCTAAGCTTCAGTCACTTTCCTTATATTTTAAAATAGGAATAGTAACACACACATATATATGAAAAACATTTTAGGAGGGGAAGTTTTCTTTCAGCTGGGGGAATCAAAGAAGGTTTCTTGAAGGAAGTGGCACCTAAGCTGGACCTTGAAGGAAGAATGGGGTCAAGTCTTTCTTAGCATAATACAACCCTTTGGAAATTCTAAAACTTAAGAGACCTTGGAGAGAAGACATGATGGGGAACAGCTAATATTATTTAAGTGGTGGATAATGGAAACTAGAGAAAAAGATAAAAGGAAATAGGATTTCATTTTTTTTTTGAGTTTATAGACAGTGAAGGGGAGATGAGGAGCCTACCACTCAATCAGTTTTCAATTCTATGAAGGGTTCTTAGATGGAGCAGACAGAACAGCTGCTAAAAGCTTTGCTAAAACAGAACAATAAGAAATAGGTTAATTTGTAGAGGGAATAATTTGAGTTAAAAAAAAGGAGAACACTTAATATAACCTTCAAGGCCCTGCTTAAATGCCTACTTTTCTATGAAGCCTTTCTTAATTTTTTCTCAGCTGGAAGTGATTTCTTTCTCATCTGGTCTCATTCAACTCATTGGGTGTGTGGGTCTTAATCTATTTTATGTTAGATTTACTTTTGTACTTGTCTTATCTATCCTCCCCACACCCCCAAGTAGATTTCCAAGTCCACAAAGGCAGTGATCCTTTGATTTCTTTTCTTATTCATCCTTTGTCTCCACCAATTTCTTCCCTCCCCAAACAAATGCTGTACATGAGTACTTTCTAGAGCTCTGAGTCCCTTGGGGGTGGGTACTCACTTCATCAGGGCAGATTGAAAGTCCTCCACAACTCAGCAGACTGGTGTCTGGAGATCTCATGGCCAAAAATATCAATTACCAGTCTGAGACCCTCTGGTGATGAAGTTTCACAAATAGATGTAGCAATAAGCCTAGAGTCTGGAAGACCTGAGTTCAAATATGGCGTCAGATTCTTACTAGCTATGTTTCCTCAACTGTAAAATGGGGATTAGTAATATCCCCAACCCCCAAAGGTTGCTGTGAGAATCAAATGAGATATTTGTAAAGTGGTAGGCAAAGTGCTTGGCATAGTAGGGGCTAAATAAATGTTTATTGACTATGAAGGTGTATCAGGTTAAGGAACCACCATCCATCTGAAGCAGGAAAGGGAAAGTTACCACACTGCTTTGTCCCTCCCAAGTCCATGTTCATACATACTGATGCCTTAGGGAATGACAGCTGCCATCTTGTTTTGGTATTTAGTTGTGGGGTGTGTGTGTGTGGGTGGGGTTGTTGCTGTTGTTTTTGTTTTTGTTGTTTCCCCACCTTAGAGCAGTGAAGTAGAAAAAGCAGAGACATTTGGTTCGAATCCTACTTCCTGGGCAGATCACTTATCCTCCTTTTGTACCCCCCCACCCCAACACCTAATACAGAGCTTAGCACAGAGTAGCTGCTTAATAAATGCTCTTTAAATTAAATTGAATTTGTAAAATGGGTGAGGGGAGGTGAGAGTAGTGGTCTCTTGTAACAATGTTGCTAGCAGCCACTGTGGCTGTGTAAGACCAGCAACACCAGCACACAGAAGGGTTCTTTGATCTTCTTTTCTAAGGAAAGCAACTTTAAGGGGTTAACAATTTTACTTTAATTAAACATACATACGCCATTCACTTAGTTAAGGGGGAAAAGTCAGCACCCTGAACTTCAGAGCAAATACAAACAGAAATTACGAGCATATATTATATAAAAAGAGCAAATAAACACAAATCAGTCTATCCACAGCAATATATAGTTATCAGAGAGAAGCACCAACATCTGGGTTTTCAAAGCCAGGTGTGGGGGGGGGGCGGGGAGAGGGGCACTCCTTAACAGCAGCTACCCAGTCTCATCACCAAAACTCTTTCAATGAATGTGCCCCCAAAGGCAAAATGCTAACCTCTGAGTTTATATACACTTCTTCAGGGTCAAAGGGCATCACAACCATAGGATTTAAAACCATGTGACACTTCTTCAGGTTTCACAACCACAGGACTCAAACTTATGTGAATTAGGCTTTCTTGTTTCTTAAGCAGGTCAAAGACTCTAGATTCAATCAAAGAAACAAAAGACAACAAAAAGTCCACTTTGCTTGCCATTACATTTGAAAGGTAAAACTCACCAAAGGTACTTGATTACCCCAGTATTCCAAAAGAGAAAACAGTTTTAAAAAAGTCCCAAGGGCGGGTTCAAGATGGTGGCTAGAAAGCAGGGACTTGCTTAAGCTCTCCCCCAAATCCCTCCAAACACCTATAAAAAATGGCTCTGAACAAATTCTAGAGCAGAACCCAAGAAACAGCAGAGAGAAACAGGTCTCCAGCCCAAGACAGCCTGGATGGTTGCACGGTGCGGGGAGCAGAGGATGGCCCACACTGACCAGACCTGAAGTCAGCCACCCGAAGTCACAGGCCTTGGGGCTGTGAATCAGTGAGTTGTGGCAGTTACCAGACTTCTCAACCCACAAACACCAAAGAGCAGGTTAGAGGGAAACTGCAGAATCGAGTTCAGAGTGGTCCGATCACCAGTCCTGTGGGTGGTGGAGGTGGTGCAGTAGTGGCAGTGGCACCAGCAGGAAACTCCTGAGGCTGCCTCCAGAGCTACAGCATCAGCTACTTCCCGAGTCCCTGGCTCACATAGTGGGAGGAATCTAGCAGCAGTTCAGATCAGGAGAGCAAGGAGCACTTTGTGAGCCCAAAGGCTCTTGCTGTGCCCTGCTTGGATCTGTATTGCGGTCCTGGTTGGTAGTTCTTGGGCGGGGAGGAACACTATGGTGACAGAACCTGGGATGACAGTGGAGTAGAAGTATCTCTGAAAACATCAGTGCTTGGACCCTAAAGCTTGGGACAAAGTACTCTCTACTCTGCAAGTAGTTGTATCCTGACAAAAAGCTCAAGGGTCAAGTGGTTGAATGGGAACATGAACAGGCAGTGAAAATGAACTCAAACTCAAATGCAGACTCAAACGCTAGATTCCTTTTTGGTGACAAAGAAGATCTAAACATGTAGCCAGAAGAAGTCAACAAAGTCAAAGAGCCTACATTAAAAGCCTCCAAGAAAAACATGAATTGGCCTCAGGCCATGGAAGAGCTCAAAAAGGATTTGGAAAAGCAAGTAAGAGAAGTAGAGGAAAAATTGGAAAGAGAAATGAGAGTGATGCAAGAAAACCATGAAAAACAAATCAATGACTTGCGAAAGGAGACCCCAAAAAGGTACTGAAGAAAATAATACTTAAAGAATAGAGTAACTCAAATGGCAAAAGAGCTCCAAAAAGCCAATGAGAAGAAGAATGCCTTAAAAGGCAGAATTAGCCAAATGGAAAAGGAGGTCCAAAAGACCACTGAAGGAAATACTACCTTAAAAATTAGATTGGAGCAAATGGAAGCTAGTGACTTTATGAGAAATCAAGATATTATAAAACAGAACCAAAGGAATGAAAAACTGGAAGACAATGTAAAATATCTCATTGGAAAAACCACTGACCTGGAGAATAGATCCAGGAGAGATAATTTAAAAATTATTGGACTACCTGAAAGCCATGATCAAAAAAAGAGCCTAGATATCATCTTTCAAGAAATTATCAAGGAAAACTGCCTTGATATTCTAGAACCAGAGGGTAAAATAGAAATTGAAAGAATCTACCAATTGCCTCTTAAAAAAGATCCCAAAAAGAAATCTCCTAGGAATATTGTCGCCAAATTCCAGAGTTTCCAGGTCAAGGCAAAAATACTGCAAGCAACCAGAAAGAAACAATGTGAATACTGTGGAAACACAATCTGAATAACACAAGACCTAGCAGTTTCTACATTAAGGGATTGAAGGGTTTGGAATATGATATTCCAGAGGTCAATGGAGCTAGGATTAAAACCAAGAATCACTTACCCAGCAAAACTGAGTATCATGCTCCAAGGCAAAATATGGATTTTCAATAAAATAGAAGACTTTCAAGCTTTCTCAGTGAAAAGACCAGAGCTGAAAAGAAAATTTGACTTTCAAACAGAAGAATCAAGAGAAGCATGAAAAGGTAAATAAGAAAGAGAATTCATAAGGGACTTACTAAAGTTGAATTGTTATGTTTACATTCCTACATGGAAAGATGATGTGTATAATTCATGAGGCCTTTCTCAGTATTAGGGGAATTGAAGGGGATATAGACAGAGAGCACAGGATGGGTTGAATATGAAGGGATGATATCTTAAAAAGTGAAATAAATTTAAGGGGTAAGAGAGGAATATATTGAGAGAGGGAGAAAGAGAGAGATAGAATGGGATAAATTATCTCACATAAAAGTGGCAAGAAAAAGCAGTTCTGTTGGAAGGGAAGAGGGGGCAGGTGAGGGGGAACGAGTGAATCTTACTCTCATCGGAATCAGGTTGAGGAGGGAATAACATACACACTCAACTGGGTATCTTACTCCACAGGAACGTAAAGGGAAGGGGATGAAAAAGGGGGGATGATAGAAGGGAGGGCAGATAGGAGGAGGAGGTAATCAAAAGCAAACACTTTTGAAAAGGGACAGGGTCAAAGGAGATAATTGAATAAAGGGAGACAGGATAAGATGGAAGGAAATATAGTTAGCCTTTCACAACATGAGCATTGTGGAAGTGTTTTACATAATGATATGCATGTGGCCTATGTTGAATTGCTTTCCTTCCTAGGGAGGGTGGGTGGGAAGAGAAGAGGGGAGAGAATTTGAAACTCAAAGTTTTAAAAGCAGATGCTTAAAACAAGTTGTTTTTTTGCATACATCTAGGAAATAAGATATATAGGGAATGGGGCATAGAAATCTATCCTGCCCTACAAGAAAGTAAAGGGAAAAGGGATGGGGGGGAGTGGGGTGAAAGATGGGAGGGCTGACTGGTGAACAAGGCAATTAGAATATGTGCCATCTTGGAATGGGGGGGAGGGTAGAAATGGGGAGAAAATTTGTAACTCAAAATCTTATGGAAATCAATGTTGAAAACTAAAATATTAAATAAAAATGATAAAATTAAAAAAAATTTAAAAAGTTCCACCCTAATTATCGTAACATCTCTAAGGCCTCAGCCAATTCACCATCCATTTTGTAAAGATAGGGACCATATCTTATACTTCTTTCAGCTAGGTGGCACAGAAAATAAGGTGCAATAAGACCTGAGTTCAAATCCAGCCTCAGATATTTACTAGCTGTGTGACTCTGGACAAACCACTTAAGCTCTGTTTGCCTCACTTTCCTCAGTTATAAAATGGGCATGATAATAGCACCTACTTCCCAGGGTTTTTGTGAGGATCAAATATGATATTTGTAAACATCACTTAGCACAGTACTTGGCACATAGCAGTCACTTAATCACTTCCCTTCTCCCTCTCATGTTCCCCACCCCCCACCCCCAGCATAACATGGAGGACAGAATAGGTGTTCAACTGTGTTTGTTGAAAAGAATTGCTGCTATTTTTTTAATGTTGAGAATCATTTCTCTTTGCTTGAAACTGGGTAGACATGCTTTTTCCTGACCAATTCTTTTGCTAGGTGGTCCTTCAGTGAATAGAAGGTGCACCTGGGTGTATAAATAGCAACCTGCCTGAATACCGTTCCTTTTCATTATGAGGTGACTAACATGCTTCATTTAAAAAAGTGGTAATAGTTGAATAACTAATCTTGGCTCTAGAGGACCCATCTGAAAATGTACTTTCTTCTTTTCCACAGAGATGTAGGGACTACAGATGTGAAATGCTGCATTCACAATCCATTATAGTCCTACCAATTGGTTTTCTTTGATTTATATTTCTTTGTCACAAGGTAGAGCTTTTGGAGTTGGGAAGGGGGCAGGCAGTACTTGAAAAGTAAATAGAAAAGGAACCAAAATATCTGTTATTTAAAATAATTAACAGTGGTTGAAGTTGAAGGAAAAAATATGACAATGATTTGGTTTTTTCATTTAAGTATATGAGATTTCAAACATTTTTTTCTATCACAACCTTTTGTTAACCCTTAAAAAATCCATGTAGACACACTTAAACTGTCAATACATTTCTGTTAACTAGACATATTGTACTACATTCTAATGGCAGTCGTTAGGTTTTAAGTTCAGTATGATAAAATTATTTTTGCAAATTCAGTAGTTTTCTACCCTTTTTCAATATTTTGCTTCATCAAAGAAGAGTAGATTTTATTGCAGATGATTATTATCAACAATAACAACAATAATAATTCACTTTTAGTGTTTTAAAATATAAATTACCAGTGAGAAACGGACTGTTTCCAGAATTTAACAGGAAGAGGAGGAAAGGGGACTGACTGGGAAATTCGGGAAATTTGGGAGAACTGGGAAATTCTTTCAATGACCACACATTCTTTTCTGACCTTCAGGTCTGTTACTGTTTTACTAAAGTTCTTCTGTTCGTATCTTATGGATGTGAGTCATATAACACCATATTCTCTAAAGAATCGAGGTGGAAGATCATCCACACTCCAATAGAGAGCTGTATGATGGGTGTGATCATGAATGTACTGAGCCAACTTGCACCAGCTGAAAACTGATTGTTAAAATTTTAATGTTTGCATATATGCTTCAGAAATCAGCAAATGCTACAAATAAGGGCTTGTCTTATTGTTATAGACATAATAAAGTGATGGAGAAAATGTTAAAAATGCAGATTAAACTTAAAAGTGTATTGTACATAAATTTCTTTTGGAGAGTCAGTTGTTAAACTTTTACCAGAATACCTTTGAGAGTTATCAGGCTGTAAGAACTATGAAGAGGTTTTATTGAGGATGTCACAAAAGATGCTTTTGATAAAAAAAAATAATGAGCTAACCCTGTGGAAAGAATGAGGACTAACCAATGTTCAGCCAAAGTTCTTCACTGGTATCCTTGGGTTGTCAAGATCATTCAAAGAGGTCTCTTAGCATGTTGGATGATGAACTTATGGAAGAAGATGGACAAAAGGTGTGAAAATGTGCTGTTTGTAAGAGTTGCTATCTGCATCATTGAATAAATGGCCACTTTGATGATATAACACTGCCAATGGGTAGTGCTCAAAGTCTGAAAGAGTAAGAATTATCAAGAGCACTGCTACCTCCTACTTTTGGACCATTTCAGGTGGATTTTCTCCTCTCGATCCTCCTTGCTTCTCTTCTGGCGGAATGGGCAGCCAAGAACAATCTGTTGCAATGGTCATGAAGGTGGCTGAGGCAGGCACTGCAAAAGGCTTAGAGATTGGTCAGACATCAGAGACACCAAGCTCTTTCACTGAATCCCAAGCCATTGCCACTCATCCCAACTTTTGTCTTGCCACTGGACTTCAATGACTCTGGAAGAGAGAGTGAGGCTCATGGTTTTGCACCACTCTGCCTCACTGAAATCCAAATCACATGCAAGTCAAGACATCATTCCTCATGTTGTGATTGGTCTTATTTGAAAGTGAAAGATGAAAAACAACTTCTCTGTTCCCAACATGTCCTTCACCTAGGACTGAGGGAAAGAAAAGTGCCTAGGCTTAGGACCCCACTGCTATGTTGTCCTAGTGAGTACCATGTACGTTATAGTGATAATGGGAGCTTAGGTTCTTTTAGTTATTGGAGAAATGAATGACTTGATCATATGGACTCCCCTTTCTGCTCATTGGGAGAGGATTAAGGTTTAAATGGTTATGAGACCTAGAAACTGGACCTGTGATTTTACTTTTATAGGAGACTCTCCAAGTCAAGAAACTTATTCTACCAATAGAGGTCTATACTTTGAGAGTTGCTTAAGTCAATTAGAACTTAAGTGACTTGCCCTGGATTACAAAGCTCTCAGTTTTTAGATGTGGGAATTGAATCCAGTTCTTTTTGACTAGAAGACTAGTTTTTACTCCATGTTGCCTTTTTGGGTTATAAAAGGGCTACAAAAGTTGAATGCATTTAGCTCGTGATGCCCTCAGGTAGTTACTTTGGTTGCCAAGCCAAGATAACAGGGCAACAGCGTATATATTCTGTAAAATACAAAATCCCTTTGGAGAGCTACTCTCTCCCACATTGTATACTTTGATTCTAGTTAAGGACACCTATACAACAATAGGGAACAACCCTGTTGCCTAAAGTAATAAGGAAAAAAAATATATTTGCTTCATTGAGGAAGTGACTTAATAAAAAATTAGAACACTTCTGGGTTTAAATTCCATCCCTTCAGCAAGATAGGAGGGAGTAGGGAGAGACAGTAGAAGAGAGACAATTCTCAGCAGGACTTGTCTCAACCTTGCCTCGGTTTACACTGAAGGACAGTTTCACTGAGACATCAAACTACACTTCCCATAGTTCTCAAGGGGCCAGAAGAAAATATCTCCTCCTCCTCCTCTGCATCCCTCCTTGTAATGTTAATGGGGTATGAAGATCTTCCCCACCCTTTAATAGGTCTCATGAGGATCCCATTAAGGGGAGCTTGCTTAGGGGAGGCTTGCTTGTAGGAAGGCTTTCACACCTTTTGCTAATTTCTAATTAGGCATTGAGTCATGAGGATCAGTGATGCCTTCTGGCTCTGAGAAATGTATATATACTCTGAGGTGAGGTTTTGCTTTGGGGGCTCACTCATGAGAAGGACTTTGTGATTCCCTGGTAGAGACTCTGAATGTTCAGAGCTCACTGATTGCTCAAATGTAAAGGCTGTCTTGATCCAGGGATGTATGTAAAGTGTATGGCAATATTGCTTTGATTCAGGCAGTCAGACCCCTGTCTATTGGTCTTTATGCTAATTTCTCTGCTTGTATTTTCTCTACTTGTATTTTCTCTATCATTCAGGGTGCTGACCCTTTCCCTGAACTAGTGAAAGTAATTAAAAATAGGATTGTTAACCCCTTTTTGAGCAGTCTTTCCTAGAAAAGCAGATATATGAACCTGTGCTAGCAGCCATCCTGGGTGTGCCAGTGTGTTTGCCACTATACTCCTCCACCTTGAGAAGGGTGTTACAATGAAAACACATATCCTTTGGATTAACAGAGTATAATGCTTTGCAGTTTGCAAAGCACATTCCTCACAACCACCCAGTGAGGTAGGTAGAATAGGTATCATTATCCCTATTTTACAGATGCAAACACTAAGGCTCTAATAATAATAATAACTGGCATTTATATAGCACTTACTGTATACCAGGTACTACACTAAGCACTCTCACAGATATTATCTCATTTGATCCCCACAACAACCTTGGGAGGTAGGTGCTATTATTATCCCCATTTTACAGTAGAGGGAACTGAGGTAATTAGAAATTCAATGACTTGTCCAGGGTCATACACACCTAGTAAATGTCTGGGGCTGGATTTGAAATCAAGGTCTTCCTGACTCAAGATCCAGGGATCTATCTACAGCCCCAACTAGCCACCTCAGTGAAATGACCCACCTACAGTCACACAGCTAGGATTAGCAAAAGAAACAAAAGTCTCATGCTTTCTCTACTATGTATTTTGAGAGTACAGAGTACTCTTTTTGAAATTATAGAGAAAAGGTACATTTTCAAATCTCTTTGGAATCAAGTGGCCTTTTGGGGGTATCTTAGAAGCCACAAACTGATATGGAAGCTGAGACAACAGCTTAGGACTCAAGCTTTTCCAGAAATCAAGAGCTTTGAAAACGTACTTGCTTCTGATTCTCTTATTTCCATCAGTGTCAGTTTGCCAAATGTCTCGTGTTTGACCTTGGTGCTATCTTTGATTTTTCTCCTCTTTTACCCCAAATAGCCAGCATTTCAGCATTTCTTACCTTTCTCATTCCTCTCTAATCCCAGCTACACCACCCCAGTATAGGCCCTCATTACACTAGCCTGAACCATTATAAAAGTTTCCTACATCTCCCTGTTCCCATTCTCTCTCCTCCTCTTCTTACCACTGCAAGATTAAATGACTTTACACAAACATGTAGCAATAACATTCTTCTGCTCAAAAACGTTCAGTGGCTGACTATTGCCTATTGAATAGTTTAAACTTTTTTGCTTGGCATTCAAGGCCTTCCACAATCTTGTGGTACCCTACTCTTCCAAGTTTATATTATTCTCTCTTATGTTGTATGCAGCCTGGCAACAATGGACTACACTGTACTAACACATGCCCTTTACTTTCACTCTTCCATGCTTCTGCTTATGCCTCTGGGCTTCCTTTAGCCTCCTTTCCATCCTCTACCACTCTACTCATGGCAACAATCTTCACCTTTGTATAGCATTTTGTTGTACTCCTCACATATTTTACTCATTGTATAACATTGTGTTTATCAGTATTTGTATCTTAGCCCTGTATTTGAACGTAACCCCTGTGAGGTGAGGACCATATTGTATCTAAATTTTGTATTTCCTCCAGCACCTCTAGAATGCTCTGTATGAGGTAAAGTCTCAAAATAAATATTGAATGGGTAAAGAGTGAACTGGGCTTGTACCCATTTAAAATTGTCTCCGATCCTACTAGTGGGATATATTCCAGTAGTAAAATGAATGAAATTAACTTTTAAAGTACTCAACATGGCATATTCACTTTAGGTGAGAATCAATGGACAAAATGTATGCCATGTAAGGGTATAAGAGATAGAAATCAAAGATCAATCATTATACTGAACCAGAACCAGGAGTTCAGGGGTCTATGGAACAACTTGGTGGCATTAGGAAGATACTGAAGGTCAGAGCAGACTCTGTCCAGGACAGAAAAGGTTAATTTACAGAAGAAAAGTTTTTCTGGGAGAGAGAGAGAGAAAGAGAGAGAGAGAGAGAGAGAGAGAGAGAGAGAGAGAGAGAGAGAGAGAGAGAGAAAGAATGAATTCTTAATATAATCTTTTTAAACTTCAAATTATACTTCCTCCACCTTTCCACATGTATTTAGTTTTATTATATTCATGCACACATATTTTATATCCTCCAACAAGATTGTACTAAAGAAGATCTTAAAGAACCTGACCAAGGAAGGCCAAGTTCAGATGCCAGGTCAAGAAGGTAAAAGTGACAGCTCTCACTCATAAAAGGGAGCTTTATTTTAGAGCAGAAATGTTTAGTTCTTTGTTCTTTTTTCCATACTCTGAAGGGTATTGGTGCCTGTTGGTTACAGGCACACAATTTTACCCAGAAGGAGAGTCTTCTATTTGTACCTTCCTTCTGATTGGATCAAGGACAAGGGTGTAAGAATTAATGAGAGGTCCTTGATAACGAATTGAAGGATTTTAAACTTTTGCTGTTGTTCTTTTCAACTGTGGGCCATAGGCGTTGGACTGACCATCTCTGGGAGTCATGATAGTCCAGGCTTTGAGTTAACTGTTGCCTTTCCAGAGCCGACGTGATAGTATGTGAGGCCAATTGCTTCTTCTTTCTTGAATCAGCAGGAAAAGTCATAAAGATAGAAGTAGGAGCTGGCTAGAGAGGAGCAGAGAGAGAAATCTCATTAACACAAGCTGACAGTCTTTGAGCTGCTCTCTGCAGGAGCTATCTGAGGCTATCTCAGAGAAGAACTGACTGCGCTATACATCCTGCTGAATGCCTTAGCACACCATAGAGCCAAAATGTGTGACCTTGGGACATTGTCAGGGTCCCAAGGGCCATTTGAATTCAATTTTTCAGCGCCGTGGGTAATTAGGTAGTGCTTTTTGCTCAAGTGATTTGATACCAAACATAAAATTGAACCTATTTGACATACATATAGGAACATTTGGTTAAATTCTCACTGATAACATCTCCAAAAAAGATGCCCCTGCATCAAGATTATAAGGTCAAAGTGTTGGTGTAGAACTATTTCATTTCACTCGGAATGTTCAGATTCACGGCAAATGCATTGAAGTAATTCAAACCATAGTACAAGTATTATGAGGAGGGACCCTTGTGAAAATTCACATGTTCTTTCCATCTCCCCAAGGTCCTAATGTTTCCTTCATGGACCTCTTGTAGGATCACTGGTTTAGAGGGCAGGTTTTTTGAGGACATGAATAATTTAGATTTTTTCGTATCTCCAGTGTTTAGTACAGTGTAGGATTTAATAAATGCTTATTATGGGCTAAAAGAGACCTTGGAGATCATCTACACCAACTGGATCATTTGTATTTGAGGGTGGTTTTGAAAACAGGTCTTGTGCTTCAAAAGCCATTACGTTTTCCCCTGTACCATGGATGCCTCATCTATAAAATGTGTGGGTTGGACTCTATAGCATCTTAGGTCCCTTATAGCTCTATATCTATGATTCTATGAGCCCCATTCACCACTTTCCCCAGCCATGATTGGAAACCAGGTCCTCAGCCTCCAAATCCACTGAGCTATACCATCGTGGTTCCTTGCCCAGACTTCTCTTCCCTTCTTCTACCATCACAAGAAGGGTGATCAGACACCTGATTTTTTTTTTTTTTTGCAACAATAAGAGTGGTGTCAGTGAAGCTAAAAATAGAAACATCTGCGTAGGTTAGCAGCTGAGAAAGGCAGCAACAAAAAAAAATTCTTCCCAATAAGCCGGTGCTTTATGAGAGAAATTACCACCCTTTTGCTTGAAACTTACAAAGGGGAAAAGATAATTCTCTCTTTTTCTAGTTGTTGGTATTTCCCAAGCATGTGTGAAAACAGTTTTGTGATTGCTTGGTAGAGAGCAGTTACTTCATGAAATCACATTATTCCTCCTCCTCCTTTACAGGTCTCTGGGGTAGGAGGGATCATTTCCTGATCTTTTGTGGGATAAAGAGAAGAAAAGGAAACTGTTAGGGTTGAGTGTTGTGCTTTTCTTACAGCCTTCATCAACTTATGGTCCAAGTGCTGTATCCCAGCACATATCCTCCCCACTCACATTTACACCTCCCACCCTTGTTAACACTCAGAAGCCTCTCAGGAAGGATTTGACTCTCACTGGAGTAGATAATGCAGTTCTCATTCTCTTGCCTTTCACAGAGAGATATACTGTCATTTTCAGAGGTCTCTTCACCACCAACACCACCACCCCCATCCAATGACCAGGACCCTAATTTCCTGTCCCCAGTGCCAGTTATACAGCAAGGGTCTGGTGCTTTGATTGATCTATCCATCAGAATGACAGATTGCTAGTGTGCTGTCTTATCTCTCCCATTTCTAATTCATCCCCCATACATGATATTCCTAAAGCACAGCCCTGTCCATATCACTCCTCTACTAAATAAACTGCCACAGCTCCCCCTTACTCATAGAGTTAACTCCTTTCAACCCTCTCTTTAGTATTTAAATCCCTTCACAATCTGGTTCCACCGTGCCTTTTTGGGTCTTTTACATATTATTCTCCATCACATGTTCTAAAGACCAATTAGACTGACATTCCTGTCATATGCAACATTCTCCTTCCCATCTTTGTGCCTTTGTACAGTATTACTCCCATGCCTGACATGCTGCCTCTCATCTCTGCCTCTTTAAATTTCCATTTTCCTCCAAAGCTCATTTTAAGCTCCACTTCCTACACAAAGACTTTCCTGAAGTCCCTCCCCCTGTTACTGGTACACTCCCTCCTCCCCCTCTGAAAATATCTTGCATTTTTTTTTTTTTGTGTAACCAGAATCCCAAAGACTTCTGGTGTGGGACTCTTTCCTCATTGGTGGAGAGCAATGTTCCATGCTTTCATAAAGGGCAAGGTGGAATTGGTGAGAGTGGGGGAAAGCAGAAGTTCACACTTTGAGTTCTGGAATTTTTTCAAGTTTTCAGACTTTCTTTGAGCTTTTTGAGTCTCTTCAATTTCTTTAGGCTCTAGTGTCCCTTTGGGTGCTTCTGACTTCCAGCTTTGAGAAAGAAGATAGAGGATGCCAAACCCACTTCAGGTTGATGAAGCAAAAATAAAACTCTAAGAAGAAGCTGACAGGAGAAAAGCTGGCAGTCTCTATCATGTCCCCATCCCTGGCTTGATACACTGGAGACTTAAGGGAACTTCCCCTTCGGGTGAGATCCAGAATTCTTTCTTAGTTGAACAGAATTATCTCAGTCCCAATCGGAGATATCCTTCACTCTGTATCATGTGGCATGTATACCTATTATGTGATTGAATAGCTTCCTTATATTACTTTAAATTATTCCCTAGTCATAATTTACAATATCTGTTCATTTGCCAAGTCCAATAATCCTCTCCTCACCATTTCCTCCATAGCATTCTGTCCTTAGAAGGCGGTTTCTAGACTAGCCTACTCACAGCCCAGTCTGTCTTAAGCATATCCCATTAAATTCTCTCCTTGGAACCTGAAAATAGTTTGTTCACACAAATTATCTGAAATCCGTGCATCAGTCTAGCATGATGAGTTTATGAATCCATAAGTAGATAAGGTGCCAATTTTTTTTTGCCACCTCCTAGATCCAAGTGCAGTTCAGGGATCCTCAATTCATTTCTTCCATGAAATCTATTGCATGCTGGGTGCAACTGTCTAAACTAATGCCTGTTTCCTAGTCAAATAATCAGTAGAGGATGCATATAGAAATTCACCACACAATATAGCATCAAATCCGATGTATGCCACCTTTGCCTAGAGAACATCCTTTCCTTATCAGTGACAAACTACCATACATTCCATTGATAGTTTTAATACCAAACCAAATCAATTTGTTTTTCATCCCATCACAATTTACAATTTGGCAAATCCATATTGAATCAAATTGTATCTGTAAAATGATTACAATTAATTACCCAAAATGCAAATAAACAATACTAAAATCATGTAACATTTTTACCATAATTCCTTCTGAATATTGAAACATCACCCCATTCTGGTCAAACAGGAGTAGGTAAACCACCTGAATCTGTATATAATCAAAAATCTGAATCCCTTAATTTACTAAATTCAGGTGACTCACAGATTTTCCAATTCCTGTGCCTTATCTCATTTTTTGACACCAGCCCAAAAGATAGCATACCATATCTAAGATAAATTAACTGTTTATACATACAGTTCAAAGACATTAAATTAGTAGATTCATATACACATAAAATTTAATCCTTGTCAATCTTCAAGCACTTGATAACAAAATACTCTTAACTAGGAAGGCCCTACAGGGCCAATTTACTCAGATATTCTTTTTCTAAGCTGGAGAAATTCCAGTTTATATTTCTCTCTACATCTATATACATTTCTATATATCTTGTGGCCCCAAATTGTAAGCTCTGGGTAAATATGGACTGGGGTAGCTCTCAGAGGCACTGTCAAAAACAACTGGTGGATCAAGGACTTTCTGCCCATCTGATAGGTCCCCAAGTTGAGACTATATTTTTCTTTTTAACATATGGCTTTTCCCTACAAAGCCTGAATGCCTACATACATAATATTTAATAGCGCACTCTTTGCATATAAGAAATTTGGACCCAGACCTTTTGTAAATCATAGTCTTACTTCTTGACTTCCCTCAAAATCACACATTTAGGCTCTAGTTTTTCATGGGTTCTCCTAATGCTGCTAGGTGTTTCCCCTTCACTTTTCTTGAGTGATGAAGTCAATATTCCCGAAACCAAAATATTTCCCCCACGCATATGTAGATACAAGACTACTGATTTTGCAATGACGTGGTGTTAGCCTTCTCCTATCTCCTGTTCCTTTACATTTAGGACATCTTTATTTGCCACTCAATTTGTGGACCACTGAGGAAGAAGGTCAATATTTCACTGTTACCTCAACTGTTTTATCATTGCAGGTTCATATATAATATTGAATGTGATTCCCAAATAGATGGACTCATCTCATTCTTTACTCTGCTGGCGGCCTATCTACACATTTTTTGTAGTTGTTCAGTTGTTTCAATCATGTCAGTAATGTCCAACTTTTTGTGATCTTATTTGGGATTTTCTTGGCAAAGATACTGGAGTGGTTTGCCATTTCCATCTCTAGCTTATTTTACGGATGAGGAAATTGAGGCAAACAGGGTTAGGTAAATTTCCCAGGGTCACACAGTTAGTGTCTGAGCCCAGATGTGAACTCAGGGAAATGATTCATCCTGACTGCAGGCCCGGAGCTCTATCCACCATGCCACCTAATTGCCCCTATTCATACATAGCCCTACCTTTCCCATAAACATCAAATTCCTTTGCCAAGATTGACTAGTCCTTAACATTAAGGTTCCTTAGAAATAATTAGGGATGGCCATTATAGTATATTGTTGATTTATTGCCTTGCTTGATATGTTTCCCATCAGAAACTTGTCTTCTCATAAAGAGCCTGATATCTCCTTATTCCCATCTCAGTGCTAAGATTTCCTACTCTCCCCAATCCCTTCAGGCTTATGATCCCAATCCTATTTCAATACTAAAATCCGTTGTATGCTCAAAAGGCCCTTATCCTAGCTTAGAAAGGACTTTCTAGTCACATCTCAGTTTTGAATCAAAGGAGTATTTCCTTGCTTATTTGTCAGGCTTAGCTCCAAACCACTTCAGTTTTTTTTTAAATCAAACTCATCCTTGAAAGATGGAGATTTTTCACCACCAACGCTTTTAAGGCAATGCCACAGGAAAGGCTTCAAAGGCATGTTCATTAGGGACAGTGATATTGGAGTAAGGATGTGGCTTCCCAAGGTGACTTGTAAGTAAGGGCTCAGCCCTCATTGGAATATGTAAGTTCTGACATATTTATTGAAAGGACCAGCCTCATTTCCTTATGGTCGTGTCCTGTCCATATTCCTGTGATAGTAGGAAATAGACTTTATTTAGAGAGAACCTGAGTTAATTTAGAGATATTGTCATTTAGAACAGGGAAAGAGTGCATCATAGCAGGAAAACTAAGGGAATAATAGTCCTTCCCATGACTCAATAGTTTTCCTATGGCCATATTGTTGCCTCAGGAGCTGCTCAGCTGCTGATGTTTTCTGGATTACAATTAGGTTTAAAGCCAAATATATTTTTAGAAGCAGTAAACCGTCCTGGAAACTGAGTTTCATTGTAAAGTACTAGAATAATCAGGGAGTCCAACAGGATCATTTTTTTCTGACTCCCCTCAGGCCCTAATTCTGCTGTGTGCTAGAAAATTGAATCAGTCTTTCATCTGTTCAAACCTAAGCACACACAGCAAAGGCATAATGATTGGAACTCTGCAGATTGTCATTCCCTAAAGGGGGTCAGGTGGGGAGATCAATACAGGAATGGCTATATCAATTCCCTCCACAAGCTTGATAATAGAAAATTAACTTTTTACCCAATTTTGCCTAGAGAAGCCAGTTCTAAACATTTCTATTCAAACGATCAAATAGCCAAACACTGAGTCAAACCTGACATTTCAAAAGTCATCAATTCAATTCGATTCCACAAGCACTTATTAAGTGGCCACTATGTTGCTGTATTAAATTCTCTGGCCACAAAGGCAAAAGTCAACTGTTCTGGTCCTTGAGGAGCTTACATTCTGCTGAAGACATTTAGAGACAACTCTGATAAGATTGCATAGTGATAACCAAGAACTTTAATTTAATTTCAATATGTTGACTATAAGCCACTTTTAGATGATAATTTCTGTTGTTCAGTTATGTCTGACTCTTTGTGACCCCATTTGGGGTTTTCTTGGCAAAGAATAGTTTGCCATCTCCTTCTCCAGATCATTTTTTACAGATGAGGAAATTGAAGCAAGGAGAGTTAAGTGAGTTGCCCAAGGTCACACAGCTAGTAAATATCTGAGGCTAGATTTGAACTCATGGCAATGAGTCTTCCTGACTCCGGGCCCAGCACTGTATCTGTGGAGCCACCTAAATGCTCATTGAATTATAATGCATGAAGTCTAATGAGCTAATGTTAGAAAGAACTACTGTCATATCAGAATGTACCTTCTTTCCTTCATTGCAAAAATGTAATACAATGGCAGTGGAACACTCTATATAATGTGAAACTTGGTTGATATGTTGGCTAGTTTTGAGGACCTAGATGTTTTTTTCTTCTATTTTTTCTTCTTTGTTATATAGGGCAATTTCCTGGGAAGGAAGAAGAAAAAGAGAGAAACTGGGAAATACAGCCATATAAAAACAAAAGATATCAAAACATTTTTTTTAAAGAATTACATAATGTAGTCAATGAATCTGGCAGCTTCTGCAATGTGATTGGGATTTCATGAGGCAAAACCAGTCTGCGCGAAAACACTTTGGACTCTATTTACCCAATGCTGTGATGGTAAAGAGTCTTTCAGAGGGCAAAATGGGGAAGACTAATAAAATCTCCTCACATTCTTTCCACTTTCCAGAGGCTCAATTCTAGGTGTGGGTGAGCCGGGCAATATCTTGGCATTTCCTGAGGAGTTGTAAAGGAATCCCATGCTGAGATGTGACAGTCCTCATTCTAAAGCTGCTTTAGCTCATTACAAGAATTGTCTATTTATATCTGTGAGAATGAGATTGAGTCACAAGAGCTGTGTAAAGACCGGGGCAAGACCAGATAGGAAACCACCCTTCTGAATTGGGTTAGACATCTGGGCACTTTGATTCCTTATCACTTTGGATGGTGTAAAGTGAGGGTGTCCATTGAAATTTACCAGTCTTTTCTTTAGAATTTACTAAAGGAAGGTAAAATTGTGTTTTTTAACTTGATTTAAGTATTTCACATCTGAACAGTCAGTCAACAAGCACTTATTAAGTGCTTACTACATGCCAGCTACGGGAATGAAAAAAAAAAGGCAATAACAGATCCTTCCCTCAAGAAACTCACATTCTAATGGGAGAGACAATATGAAAAAATCGTATGTATAAGATATATACAGCACAGTGTAAATGGAAGATGCTCTGAGGGAAGGCACTGGTGGGGTCATGAAGGGAACGAGGAAAGTCTTGGAGAAAGTGGGATTTGGCCTGAGTCTTGAAGGAAACCAGGGACACCAGAAGGTAGAGGTGAGGAAGCAGACCATTCAAGACATGAGGAATAGCCAGTGAGAAATGAGAGTTGAGAGATGGAATGTCACATTTGAGAGATAACCAGAAGGCCAGTGTTCCTAGATTGTAGAGCGTATAGAAGGGATTAAAGTGTAACGAGCCTGAAAGTTAAGAGAGGGCCAAGTTTTAAAGGGCTAAAAAAGCCAGAGGCTTTTATATTTCTTTTTCCTGAAAGGAATAAAGACTTACAGTTGTTGTTTCGGTTGTGTTTGACTCTCTATGAGCCCATTTGGGATTTTCTTGGCATTGCCATTTCCTTCTCCGGCTCGTTTGACAGATGAGGAAACTGAGGCAAAGCAGGTTAAGTGACTTTTCACAAAGCTTCTATGTGTCTCAGGCCACATTTGAACTCAGGAGGATGACTTCCTGACTCCAGTCCTGGCATTCCATGCACTGTGCCTCCTAGCTGCCTTGCTGGAGTTTATTGAATTAGAGTGAGATCTGCAACTTGGGAAAATCATTTTGGCAGCTGATTAGCAAGAAACAGAACAAAAGAAACTTAAGGCAAAGAGACCAAGCAAAAGGT
Source organism: Trichosurus vulpecula (assembly GCF_011100635.1). NCBI lineage: Eukaryota > Metazoa > Chordata > Mammalia > Diprotodontia > Phalangeridae > Trichosurus > Trichosurus vulpecula. The sequence continues at coordinate 407,185,756 of NC_050573.1, read as the reverse complement.
TTGGTGATGAGGGCCTCTGCTGGGGTGATAGTTGTGGGAGTGGAGAGAAATGGCCATATACAGGAGATGTTTTGAAGATAGAAATAGTAAGTCTTGGTAACAGATTGGACATGTGGTATGAGTGCGAGTGAGGAGTCGAGGATGACACCAAGGTTGTAAACCCAGATGACTTGGACAATGGTGGTGTTCTCGACAGCAATGGGGAAGCTCAGAAAGGGAAAGGGTTCGAGGAAAGGAGGAAATAATAAATTCAGTTTTGGACATGTTGAATTTAAGATATCTATAGAACAGTTGGGGCAGGTAGGTGCAGTGGATAGAGTACTGGGCCTGAAATCAGGAAGACTCTTCTTCCAGAATTCAAATTCAGAGTCAGACACTTACTAGCTGTGTGACTGTGGACAAGTCACTTAACTCTTTTTGCCTCAATCTCCCCCTTGGTAAAATTAGCTGGAGAAAGAAATGACAAACCACTCCAGTATCTTTGCCAAGAAAACCTCAAATGGGGTCACAAAGAGTTGGGCACAACTGAAACAACACAATGACGACAACAGCAACAACACCAACAACAGGACAGCTAGTGGGCATAACCTACATGAGAATCCAGCAAAAGAGACTGAGAATTAGGGGTGAGAAAGGTAGGAGAATAACTAAGTGAGAATAGTGTTGTGGAAAACTTAGAGAGGAGAGAATCTCGAAATGAGATTGGTTTACATTGTCAAAGGCTGCAAAGGGATTGGGGAAAATAACGAATGAGAAAAGATTTGACATTAAAGAGATTATTGATAACTTCGGAGAGAGCAAACCCCCTGCAGAGTTTCAATTGAATGATGTCAGAAGCCAGATGGTTAAGAGTTGAGTGATGGGAAAAGTAACAGCCTGAAGTGCAGAAAACTTTCTCAAGGTTGTCCATGAAAGGGAGAAATGATATAGGATGATAGCTAGCAGATATGATAAAATGAGGGTTTTTAAGGATGGGGTAGATACCTATGTGTTATATGCAGCAGGGAAGCAGTCAGTAGATAAGGAGACACTGAAGATCAGTGAGAGAGCAGGATGATAGAGAGACAAACTTCTGGATAACCCTGATTGGAAGAGAGGCAGGGCGGGAAAATAGTCAGGGATAATTCATTTATTCATCCAGCCAGCCATTCATCCATTCAACAAATTTTCATTAAATGCCTATTGTGTATAAAGAACTATGCCAGAAACTTAACATGAAAGTGAAAGTGGCTTTCCCTGATGCTTCTCCATTTTCCTTCTTAAACCATTCTCACTGGACACTTGTCTCTGCTTGTAGATTGAGAATTCTCAGTGGTATCTCATTTTTTATTCTCTCAGGAAGTTAATCCAAAAATCAATTGGCCTTCCAGGACACATTTTCCTAACAGAGTCCAAGCTCAACTCTTGAGGAGTGTCTAAACAAAAGATGGTGTCTTTCATGGGGAAATATGTTGTAGGAACAGAGACTCTTAAGAAATGTAATTTTTTTTTCAAAAAAAAATTGAAAGTACTCAGGAAATATATCACATATGCTGTACATGTTTGTATAACACAACACAATAGTTCTGAGGGTCCGTTGTGGCACTTTCCCATATGATTGTATAGTTTCTAAACTAAATGGAATTTCTTGAAGGGCTCTTAACCTGCCTTTCTTGTACCTTTTACTTTTTCATGTAAGCTCATTCTTCCTCCTTTAACTTCACCCACCAGTACAGTGCCTGGGAGAATATAAGTGTGGTGGCTAGGCTGCCAATATTTGAAATGAATCAAGTCTCTGTTCTGAACATTTTGTTTAACCTCCTCCCTCTTGTTCCCCCCTTCTCTCTTCTCATTTCCTCACTCCTTTTCATTGGCTAAACTTTTTGGCCAAAGTGAATGACATTAGACGTGTTTGTGTTTCCCCCAATCATGCTATTTTCAATATATGTTCATATATTCTCTTTTCTAATAAAATGTAAGCCCCATGATAACAGGGACTATTCCGTCATTACTTTCATATTCTCAGCACCTAGCTCAGTGCTTGGCACATAGTGCTTAATAAAAGCATATTCATTAATTGTCTCAATGCTTTCCCTATCCTTCTAAAGACCCAGAATGAGACTTTAATTACTCCTTGCTTCGTTTTTTTTCTATAAATGACCCCATTTACATCTTGTTTCTATTTGATATCTATGGGCTAGATTTTAAGTCTTTTATTCTTTTCTATATTCTGATCTTCACTTTTCAAACCTCAAAGCTTCAGTTTCTTGGGTGATATTTGAATTGTAAATTGTGAAGCTATAAGTTATATCCAGAGAGGGCTTGCTCCAACCTCCTGTATTCAGGCATTATTAGTTATTATCTATTACAATTATTATATGCTGCACATTCAATAAGTATTATTAAATTACAATCAGATATCATTAATCTCATTTTGTCAGGTAGCAGAGCACAATGTAAAAAACATTGGTCTTAGAGTCAGGAAGACCCACTTCTAGGGATGCCTCTAAAAAGTACCATATGACCATGGGCAAGTCACTTAATATTTTAGTGCCCCAGTTAATTTTTTAAATCTATAAAATCTAGTTGCAGATCTGTATTGATTGAGGGAGTTTGTAAACCAAACAATTTTCCTTACTTGATGAAATTATGGGCCCTAACCCAGCCAAAAAAGTTATTAATCTCAATTTACAGATAAAAGCAACTGAGGCTCAGAGAGGTTAAATGTTTTGCTCCAAAACCATCGAGTTAATGAATTGTGGAGGAGACACTACAATCTAGGTTTTCTGTCTCCTCTGCAGAGTTCTTTCCATTACCCTACACTGCTTTTTTGTTCTCTTCATATTTCAACTGATTTCTATGCCTTAATGTCATCCCATGGATGCTGCCCTAATCCATCCCTTCAATGACATTAATGCCTCTACTTCATCACTGTCATTTCTCAATCATCTGTAATACTTCCATTATTTTTTAGTCTCTGTTCCTTCTCTTACCTAGATTGTCACTTCAGTCTTCCTGTTTTTTCTCATTATCTTGAAGGCTGCCTTTACTTTTTGTCCCAAGAGCTTATCTTCCCCTCCCTCCTTATGAAAATCTCTATGTTCTTAATAGCCCTAGAATAGTGCCTCTGGGCATGAAGTAAATGGATCTTCTGCTAGCTAGAAGGTACTTCTTAAGGAAGTACTATTCTCCCCATCTACCTCAGTCCTCAGGTCCTATAACAGTTTTGTTTGCTCTTGCAAGTAGAGACAAGTATTTAAGATGAATCAGGCATCCCCACTATATATATATATATATATATATATATATATATATATATATATATGCCTGCTAGTGGACTAAGATGCTGGTGACCCATGTAAACTATTAATGTTTACATAAATATATTATATAATTTTATATAATATTATATAATAATAATATATAATATATTAATTAATTAAATAATAATATATAATATATTAATTAATTAATTAATATGTAATAATATAATAATATTATATAAATTATATATATATATATATATATATATATATATATATATATATATATATATATATATGTATGTATGTATGTATTAAGGACCTACCATGTGCCAGACACTATTCCAAGTGCTGGAGATACAAAGAAAGGCAAAAAAGTCTCTGCCCTTTGGGAGGTAACATGCAAACAACTAGGTACCTATAAGAAATATACTGTGTAAATGGAAAGTAATCCCTGAGAAGAAGGAATAGCATTAAGGAGGTCTGGGAATGATTTCTTGTAGAAGGTAGGATTTTAGATAAAACTTGAAGGAAGTCAGGAGGTAGAATTTAGAGAAGCAATTCTCTCCAATGGAGAGAGCACTAGACCCAAAGACAGGAGACCTCGATTTGAGTTCAGAGGGTCATAGGTTCAAGTTGAAAGGGGCCTTGGAGTCCAAATTTTCCAGCCTCCTCACTTTACCCAATGAGGAAACCGAAGGCCAGAGAAGTTAAGTTATTCAACCTTGTCATGAAGGTAGAAAATAGCAGAGCTGGGTCACTGGCAGCAGAAGTTCAGAAGGAGATAAATTGCATTGTCTTAGGCACAGACATCTTCTTATGTCCAGACCAGAGCTGAGGTCAGGCTTCAGGGGCAAGTCATTTTCTAAGATCTCAAATAGCCACCTGTGGTTGGGAAGGGAACATTGGGGCAATAATTGCATGTGTCTTCTGGGTCATGAGTTGAATAATCATCCAGAGAAAGGTGGAAGCAGTACTGCATGCCCTGAGAGGTCTGGGGAGAAATAGCTGCCCCACTTAGAGCTACAATGGAGCAGAGAGAAAAATCTGTGTCTGGTAATACATTCCTGTGCCTCAGATTTCTCTCCGTGCTTATAAAGTTGCTGCAATGAAACATGTCCTTGGAATTCATTCTCTTTGTTAATAGATGGCTAGGAATTTAAATGTTCATTCTCCCTTTATTTTTTCTGTTCCAATGCTACTGCCGTGTGCTAGTACTTAACTATTTACCATATGAAAAGGAAATAGCTTGCAGGTCAAACACATGTCTCCATGCTGAGCACTCTCTAAGAGCTGCCTGCTGAGATGAAATAGATGAATACCTGGGATGCCAAGCCTCCCTTGAATGGGCACTGTGAAGGGAAATCTTGCATATTTTAATGGGGGAGGCAACATGCAAATGACTAGGTACCTATAAGAGATATACAGTGTAAATGGGAAGTAATCTCAGAAAGGAAGGCACTAGCATTAAGGAGGACTAGGTGCTTATATTAGCTCCCTTTTAAAAAAAAAAGGCTTATTAGGTGGCAAAAACAGCATTCCCAAAATATATCTCTGCAGAAAGCTAATATCCTATTAATTTGTAGAAGATGAATATATGATATTTCCATTGGTGCTAATAGGCTCTCATAAAACACCACCGATGGGGGAGTGGGGTATAGCATTTCAGAGTGAGGAAAGAATAGAGTGAGATGATTTAATTAAATGGATAACTCCAGTAATCAACCACTCCTCCTTTTCTTTATCATAGATGGATTCTTTATTTTTGGTTCATCCTTTAAAGAGATCTTTCCCCTTTCTATTGAGATAAAGTCTTGCTACAAACAGCAACAACTCTACGTGATATATATGTACTTAGCAGCATTCTACAAGGCCTTCTGTGAAATGAGTTTTGACCAGAGATGGTTTCTATTGTGGTTAATTTTGTAGATTTTTACTTCATATAGGGCCTTGGTTTAGGAAATCCTCTTCAAAGCAGGTTGGGGAACTTGATACAGTTAGAACAAAAAAAACATTTTTATACTTGGGCAAGTGAAGGGAAACAATCCCTTATTTGGGGTGAGGAATGGAACATTGACCCATAATGGGGAGATGCCCAGACTCTGGGACACCTGCTAAAGCTCACTGGCTGGATGAGAAGGGAAGAAAAGTATTTCACCCCTACCTACAATTCAATACCTTCTTTTTTCACTAATTATTTTTATTAAAGAGTTGCTTAGCTCATTTTTCCTATGCTTCTGAGAGCCTGCACCCTTAGTCCGTATCCTCTAAAACTGGTGCTCTGGGGCAAAGATCCCATCCATCATCCTGGCCTAGTTACAGTTCTGCTTTTGAGCTCTGCTTAATTACTGAGAACTTTTACTAAAGTTCTGCTTTAGGCCATCAGGTGTGTCAGACTGAAGCTGCTGTGGTGTGATGAACAAGAGCATGGGATTTAAAGTCAGAAGGCCTGGGTTTGAATGATACTCTGTTACTTATTGTATTGGTACTTTGGCAGAGTCCTCTTTCTAGGGCACAGTTTCCTTCTCCATAAGTAAAGTAAGAAAGTGAGATAGATGTCATTTTTTTCTGATTCCAAATCCTATGAACCTCTGATTTTTTTACCTAGAATATACAGCAGATGCTAAGGACAACCAGTCAGCTCTCTGATTGCTTTTTGGGTTAGCCCATAGGAGATGACAGTGTTCTCAAAATCAGAAATCTATGCATGAATTATACACTTCATGAGTTCCAAGACCGTGCCTTGTCTAAACTTTGCATCTCTCTCTAGATGCATGGAGGCACTATGGAGACCTTTGTTCAAATCCTGACTCTATCATTTGCTACCTGCATAATCTTAGGCAAGTCCTTCCATGAGTCTCAGTTTTCTCATCTACATACTCTAGAACAGTGCTCACATTAGAACACACATTACATGCTTAGTACATTTTTTCCATGGACAGACATTTTTGTGAGTTCAAATCTGGCCTCAGACACTTACTAGCTGTGTGAGCCTGGGCAAATCATTTAACTCAGTTTGCCTCAGTTTCCTCATCTGTAAAATGAACTGGAGAAGGAAGTGGCAAACCACTCCAGTATCTTTGCCAAGAAAACTCCAAATGGGATCATGAAGAGTTGGACATGACTGAACAACAACAAAAGCTTTTTTGTTTTGTTTTTGGATTTTTTTAAACAGGAGCAACCAACTATTTTCTAAGAGACTGCTAATCATAGTTCAGTAATAGAAATGGTGGAATGATTTTTGTGTAGGCACAAGATGACACTGATATTTTGTAGGACTTAGTATTGCCTTAAGGAGCAGGGCAACCTAGTTAATAGGATGTTGGATGGCGCCAAGAACCTTATGAAACTTCTATACCTCTCTTTTTTTCCATTTCCTTAGCCTATAAAACAGTGGTTGCTGTCCATGGTTCTTAGCTCTTGGGGATGTCTTGAGGGCTAATGAGATGATGTCCCTAAAGCCATTTGAGAATCTTAAGGGAAAGGATGCTTTATAAATGCAAGCAAGACATTTCCCCTTTAGATATGACCACATTAACTTGCTCATAGAGTAGGCATATGACCCTTATATTTACTTTTATTTAGTGTGATTCAGGATCCTTTCCTTTTCTCTGCAGTGCCCTGACCCTTATTTTTCTTCTTCACTTCACCTCTTTCTGCCAGAACTGATGTGTTTCCTTTAGCTCACAGATCCTCTAATTTCCTAAATCCCCTGGGATATTGAACATACCCTTTTGTTCCCTTCAGCCATTCTTTGTCTCTAAAAGATGAGGTTTGCCTCTTTACTCAGAGCTGTCCTCCTCCACTTTTACCTGGCCAACTTATTGTTCAGTGACTCAAAGGGAAGGGCACTCTCTTCTGAGTCACTTATTTGGGCCAATTGCATTGAGGGATTGAGAAAATGGTAGATCAAAAGAGCAATGACTGGCAGTTCAAGGGGAAGGAAAATGACAGGGGCAGTTGAATCCGGAGAGAGAGTGAAGATGAAGACCAAGAAAAATAAAGAAATAGAAGACCTATTTTTTTCTGAGCCAGCTGTACTATGATAGAAATCCCTCTTGTATATTACTCAATAGGTTCCTGCTACATATATTACTTTTATCTTGGGAAATAAAATCCAAAGCCAGTTAAAATATATTTAAGAAAGAATTGTGCTTTAGGATGGGGGTAGTGTGTCTTTCTCCATGTCATTAATGGTGGCAAGAATCGTTCATTTCCTATTAAACACAAACTCAATATGGCATTATGGAGCGAGATCCATGGAGCTTAGAGAGGATGCAGTCATTGTTTTGGAAATTGTCTAGTGAGCTTTATATATTGAATATTTGAATCAGAATCCTAGATGATTTCAATTGCTTGCATACTGTGATGATTTATATCAGTGCTAGACCTCAAGTCTAGCATATGAGTTTGGGTCTGAGTGGTACCTTTGACTTGGTTTATGCCATCATGTAGAAACCAAAAAAGAAGTTTGTGTATTTCAGGCAAGGTTAGAGATGTCACTCCCTTGTATTTGAAAACTGTGTGCCCTGCATTTTACTGTCTATTGACAGCCTTGAGCCTTCATTATAAGACACATGACTTGACAATATGCATACTTACTTGATGTGGAAAGTAGAATTTTTAGATATTAAAGTTGTGTCTCTCTAGTAGTACAAAAGGTGTGTGATTGCATTGGTGTGGTTACTCTCTCTATAAATTGCAATCATTGCTTTATAAGTTTCTGTATATCTCCAAATTCATTTATCTAGTGGCCAACTTCTTAGATATGAAACTCACAAATCAATAAGCCTGATCATCAGACAGAAAATTCACAGTATATCTGTAGGTCTTATCTGATTGAGAAGGTCTCTCAGAACTTGTTTCCTATTAGCAAAGCCTTTGAGAACCTAGGGTCACCTCTACACCATGATTAGCATCAGAGTTGAACTTTAGTGGAAAATATGCATGATCAAAAATAATGTTAAAAATATAACTTTTCATCACCCTTGGGGCTGTTCCCTAGGCAGCTATCTATAATGTCTACTTCTGGTAGAGCAATTCATGTCTCTTCCTCAGTGATGAAATGAGGATGAGATAAATGTGTCCTAAAGAGGAGCTGAAAAAACAATAAGCTGTGCTCTTAATGTGCCTAATTTTCTCTTTATAGGTTGGAAATTGACTAATAAATTCTCTCTGTTAGTTTATGTAAGTGCAAAAAAGTTCAACTCCCTCCTCTCTCTTCTCTCCTCTCCCTCTTCTCTCTCCTTCCCCTCCCCCTCTTTCTTCCCTCTCCCTCTTTCTCTCCCTCTCTGTTCCTTCTCCCTCTTTCTCTCCTTCTCCCTCTCCCTCTCTGTTCCTTCTCCCTCTCCCTCTCCTTCTCCCTCTCCCTCTCTGTTCCTTCTCCCTCTCCCTCTCCTTCTCCCTCTCCCTCTCTGTTCCCTCTCCTTTCTCTCCTTCTCTCTCTCCCTTTCTACTCCCTCTCCCTCTTTTTCTCCTTCTCCATCTCTCTTCCCTCTCTCTCTTCCTTCTCCCTTTCCCTCTCTCTCTTACTTTCCCTTTCCCTCTCCCTCTTTCTCTCCTTCTCCCTCTCCCTCCTCCAGTCTCCCTTTGAAGTGGCCTCTGGAGAGTTTTCTCCTTTATATACTAACATGGCTTTGGTAAGTATGTTATTAAGTCCTGGGGTGTGGGGACCATAAAATAGGACTAGCATTGAAGGTTTATGATGGAAGTGGCTATGTCAGGGCTCAGTGAGCAAAAGCATAACTTTCCTAACAATCCAACAGTGAAAATAACACTTTCTGAACATAATCACAAAATTGTCTCAAGCTCAGAATTGGTAAATATCAAGCCTCATGTGTCAGGGAGACCTTGGAGAGCCTCTGGACCGATGAGAAAGTGATGTTTTATCTTACTCTTCAGTGGATCAGTTGATTGCATTGTTGAAAGAAAATTGCACTTTGCAAGCACTGGAGTAAAGTGACACATATGAAAGAAACAAAGATTTTGGTTTCTCAAGGAGAACTTGTCTGCAGGCACTATTACCTTCTCCAGAAGCCACAAATCAGGTGAATTTATCTACTCCTTTGGTCACATCAGAGGATTATGTGGGTGAAAAATTCAATGTAAGTGCACATAACACTCCTGGGTCTAGTTAGTCCTTAATTGCATTTGAAATTGCATTTCTCATTGTCAGGGTTTCATCATAGAACTTACAAATTAGAAGGAGCTTTACAGGTTCAACCTTCTACTTGGTCTAGGAATCTTCTCTGTAACTTCCCTTACAGAGAGCCATCTACTACATTTTTAAATACTCCAAGAGGTGAGGGAGTTCACTATCTTGTAAGGCAACTAATATTTGTAGCTTTGTAAGCCAGAAAAATCACAAAACTATGTTAGTTTTGGCATTTTGATAGTAACTTTGATGTCAAAGGATTCCCTGAAGTGTGGAGAGCCATGGGACCTTCCTGTGTCTGCAAGGAGCTCCTGGAGGTATTTCTTCAAAGAGTATTGGGAGAGGTCTGAGAATTTTGACAGATCTCCATCTGCCAATTCATTTCATTTAAATATACACCAGGTATCAAAGCACCTGCTTCTATCCTGGGGCATCTTCCCAGGGTTAAGGACAGTAGGTTAGAGCCTAGGGCACAAGCTCTGCCCTTAGGTTCCTCTCTAATTCTCATCTTCGGTTGGCCTTGTATGGTCCTTTGGGGGTAGGGGGGTAAATCTGAAAACAGGCTGTTTATCCTTGACAGTGGCCTTTATTAAGATTTGTTACTGATAAGGTACATCTATGAACATATTTTTAGTGACTTAAAAATTAAATGCCCTTGAGGAAGAAAGCATTAAATGAGAAAGGAGTAAACTCACTCTCTTCTCTGCTTCTGGCTTTATTTTTTTTCAGCAGTCCATTGAAATCAAGTGTTTGTTTTCAGGAGAGGGGGGACCTTTTAACTGGTTTCTATCAATGTTGTCATTCCTGTGAAATCCATGTGAGCTCCCTAATGGCTGTTCTGACAGCCAGCTTTCCCAGGCACTACCCAGGGAACATATCTTTAAACTATTGATGAAAAAAGGTTAATATTTAATCTCTCATCTAGTAAAACTTGATAATTAAAATCCAGTGGACTTTGAAGAGGGAGCATATCTAGAGAAAACAGGACTACCACCTGATTTGATGTTGCTGGGTGGGAAATGATGGAAATTTCTAGAAGAAACAGGTTTTGTGGAATGTATTTTTCTGCATTTGGTTCTTCCTTGTACTAAAATCCTAGCCTCACCCACAGTACAGTCTCTATAGGCCTATGAACCTGGGCAAAATCACAGTGTGCCTCCCTCCAATATGTTAAAAAAGTTTTTATCCAAGTAAAATCAGGTTAAAACAAACAAACATCAAGGGCAGCTTTAAAATGGGAAAACAAGTTACTGATAAACAACCTGAAGGAAGAATCATAATCATTAATCCTAATACTTGAGACAAAGAGCATGAAGAATCAACATTTAAGACAAATTCAGTGGAATGAGGAAAGAAACTTCTGTGAGAGATCTACCTCAGGGCACAAAGTTCCAGTGGGGAAAATTCTCTGCTCACCACTTGGAAGAGGGGTTAATGAAGGCCCTAGGATATCAGCCTTCATGAGTAGAGAACCCAGGGAACCCTGAGGCTACTGCAAGGGAAGCAACAGGGAAGGGAGGGTAGAGTTGGGGGAGGAGAAGCAAGCTATCTCATAGTTTTCTCCTTTAACTAACTATTCTTGCTAATTAGGTGCTAAGCTGAGTTATTTCTATCTTTTTAAGGACTATAAATACTATTAGAACCCTCTAAATTTTAGTGCCCTAGGTCAAAGTGCAGATGGCCTTACCCTAGTTATGGGTCTACCTGCCTGAAGGTGAGTGTATAAATGAGTAGAATTACAGTCAAACCATTTTATCTTGGTAATATTGAAGTTATGATTTGGGTTTAATAGCATATACATAAATGTAAACTTTGGGTTTTTCTTTTCTTTTTTGAGATTTCTTTTTTCATTTTTATTTAGTATTTTATTTTTTCCCAGTTACATGCAAAAACAATTTTTAACATCTGTTTTTAAAACTTTGAGTTCCAAATTCCTTCCCTTTCTCCCCCCCCCATTTAAGAAGGCAATCAATTTGATATAGGTTATACATGTATAGTCATGCAAAACATTTTCATATGAGTCATGTTTTGAAAGAAAATATAGACCAAAAAAAACCCTCAAGAAAAATGAATTTTAAAAAAGTGTGCTTCAATTTGTATTCAGACACCATCAGTTCTCTTTTGGGGGATGGATAGCATTTTTCATCATAAGTCCTCAGAGTTGTCCTGGATCATTGTATTGCTGGGAACAGCTAAGTCATTCACAGGTAATCATTGCACGATATTGCAGTTAATTTGTACACAATACATTTCCCTTTGCATCAGCTCATGTAAGTCTTTCCAGGTTTTTTCTGAGAGCATCCTGCTCATTATTTCTTATAGCACAATATATTCCATCATAATCACACACCACAATTTGTTCAGCCATTCCTAGTTGATGGGAATCTCCTCAATTTCCAATTCTTTGCTACCAGAAAAGAGCTGCTATAAATATTTTGGTACCTATAGGTCCTTTTACTTCCTGTTTTTTATTGCTTTTGGGATACAGACCTAGTAGTGATATTGCTAGGTCAAGGGGTATACATGGTTTTTTTGCCCTTTGGGCATACTTCCAAATTGCTTTACAGAATGGTTGAATCAGTTCACAACTTCACTAACAATGCATTAAAGTCTCATTTTCCCCACATCCCCTCCAACATTTGTCATTTTCCTTTTCTGTCCTATTAGCCACTCTAACAGGTAGTAAGTACTTCAGAATCATCTTAGTTTGCATTTCTCAAGTCAATAGTGAGTTAAAGAATTTTTTCATATGGCTATAGATAGCTTTGATTATTTCATCTGAAAACTGTTCATATCTTTTGATCATTTATCAATTCGGGAATGGCTCTTGTTTTTATTAATTTGACTTAGTTATCTATATGTTTGAGAAATGAGGCCTTTATCAGAGAAACTTGCTTCAAAATTCTTTTCGCAGTTTCTATTGTTAACTATATTTCCCTCCATCTTATTCCTCTCCCTGCTTTTATTCTATTCTCTCTCTCCTTTTACCCTATCCCTCCTCAAAAGTGTTTGCAAAAAAAGTGTTGTGCTTCTGACTACCCCTTCACCCAATCTTCCCTCCCTTCTATTATCATCCCCTTCTCTTATCCCCTTCCCCTCCTACTTCTTTGTAGTGTAAGATAGATTTCTATACCCAATTGAGTATATAGGTTATTCTCTATTTGAGCCAATTCTGATGAGAGTAAGGTTTGCTCACCCCCCCCTTTCCCCTCTTCCCTTCTACTGTAAAAGCTTTTCCTTGCCTCTTTTATGTGAGATAATTTATCTCATTCTACCTCTCCCTTTCCCTTTCTCCCAGTACATTTCTCTCTCTCCCCTTAATTTTATTTTTTAAACATTATCTCCTCATAATCAATTCACACCTGTGCCCTTTGTCTATATATACACCTTCTTACTGCTCTAATAAGGAGAAAGTTCTTATGATTTATAAGTATCATCTTCCCATATAGGAATGTAAACAATTTAAACTTATTAAGTTCCTTATGATTTCCCTTTCCTGTTTACTTTTTTATGCCTTGAGTCTTGTATTTAAAAGTCAAATTTTTGGTTCTCGTCTTTTCATCAAGCATGCTTAAAAACCCTTTATTTCATTGAATGTCCATTTTTTCCCCTGATGGCCTATACTCAGTTTTTCTGGGTAGGTGATTCTCAGTTGTAATCCAATCTCCTTTGTCCTCCAGAATATCATATTCTAAGCCCTCTGATCCTTTAATGTAGAAGCTGCTGAATCTTGTGTTATCCTTATTATGGCTCCACAATACTTGAATTGTTTCTTTCTGCCTGTGTGAAATATTTTCTCCTTGAATTCAGAGCTGTAGAGTTTGGCTATAATATTCCTGGGAGTTTTCATTTTGGGATCTGTTTCCGGAGGTGATATGGGCATTCTTTCATTTTCTATTTTACCTCTGCTTCTAGAACATCAGGGTAGTTTTCCTTGATAATTTCTTGAAATATGGTGTCTAGGCTCTTTTTTTTATCATGGCTTTCACATAGTCCAATAACTTTAAAATTAGTTCTCCAGGTCAGGTTTTCATTTTTCAGTGAGATATTTCACATTGTCTTCTATTTTTCATTCTTTTGGTTTTGTTTTATTGTGTCTTGATTTCTCATAAAGTCATTAGCTTCCATTTGCTTGATTCTAATTTTTAAGGAATTACTTTCTTCAGTGAGCTTTTGTATCTCCTTCTTCATTTGGTGAATTTTACTTTTTAAGGAGTTTTTTTCTTCAGTGAATTTTTGTGCCTCTTTTTCTCTTTGGCCAATTCTGCTTTTTAAGGCATTCTTCTCCTCATTGGCTTTTTGTACTTCTTTTGCCATTTGGCCTAGACTGTTTTTTTTTTTTTAAGGTTTTATGTTCTTCAGTATTTTTTTGGCATTTCCTTCACCAAGCTGTTGACTCATTTTCATGATTTTTTTGCATAGCTTTCATTTCTCTTCCCAATTTTTCCTCTACCTCTCTTCCTTGATTTTCAAAGTCCTTTTTGAGCTCTTCCATGGCCTGAGACCAATTCATACTTTTATTTGACACTTTGGATGCAGGAGTTTTGACTTTGTTATCTTCTTCTGAGTGTGTGTTTTGATTTTCATTGTCACCATAGTAGTTTTCTATAATCAGAGTTTTTCTGTTGTATGCTCATTTTCCTAGCCTATTTCTTGACTTTTAACCCTTTGTTAAAATAGGGCTCTGCTTCTAAGGTAGAAGAACCACTGTCCCAAGCTTCAGGGGTTTGTGTAGCTGTTTTCAGAGATACTTCTAGGGACCTGTAAGTTTTCAGTTATTCCAAGGTGGTATGATCCAAGGAGAGGTGTGTTTACTACTCTCCTGGCCTGTGAGCAGCCACAAGCCAGTTGTTTGCTGGAACTTAAGAAGGGTCCTCACTCCATTTCAGCCACAAGCTCTGGTGTGCTAGTGCTCTTCCTCACCATGGAGCTGCCACCCAGGAACGTGAACCAGATCTGAATATGGGCAAAGTAACAGAGTCCTGCCCCCAGTGCCGGCAAAGAGACCCTTGTAATCTTCTTCTGATCCCCTTACTGTGTGTGGGCTGAGAGTTCTGGAAGCAGCTGCTGCCACTACAGATTCAGTAGCTCCCAAAGCCTGCTCCTGGTTTGCTTGCGCTGGGTCTGTGCTGACAGCCTGTGCTGGACTATGCTCCACTTTTACCCAGCTGTGACAGACCTTTCCTGATGACCTTCCAAGCTGTCTTTGGCTGGAAAATCATTGAACTCCATCCTTTTGTGACTTCTGCCACTTCAAGAATTGTTTTATGGCATTATTTAAAGGTATTCAGCAGGGTTTGGGGGAGAGCTCAGAAGAGCTGCTGTCTTTTCTCTGCCATCTTGGCTCTATGCCAACTTTGGGTTCTTCTTAGCAACAGCTAACTGGTCCTGTCATCATCTTTTCTTCTACTGTCTTCTCTAAATCACTTCCTTGCAACACCAAAATGCTTGGGTTGGACGTACCTATAAGATGATAACCTTTTAAAGCTCTGCCTACTTATATACATCGACTTTAATCTTGGTTTCTTGATTACTCCTCCTTACTCCTCCTCTAGGAAACTGTTTTAACCGGTAGATTAAATCAGCTTTCTCTTAATTGTACTTTAATTTTTTTAGAAGTTGCTGTCATGTCTTCATTTGAAACAAACCAGTTTCTTTAAGCCAGAAGACTGGTGGATGTTGGCCCATTTAATATCAGCACAATGAGAATGATGGTTAGAACAATGTCTTCCTGCTGTTACCTCCTGATAATTCAGAGATGCTGTAACAGCTCTTTGCTATAGTGAAGAGAACCCTGGGCTTGATGGGAGAACTGGGTTTAAATTCAAGATACAAGATTTTACTAAGTCACCATGGTCAAGTAATATGTTCTCTCTGAAAGTCAGTTTTATCATCTTTCAAATAAGTGTACTTGTACTCTTTGTCTCACAGGATTGTTGTAAGCAAAACACTTTGGAAAGTGAAAAGTGTCATATACATCATTGATTTACTCTCTCTGTCATGCACATTTGCCTTCTATTGGTGCAGGTCATAAACCATCTCTGCTTTATCTACTTGTGCAATTCTTGTCCATGTCTCCCTATCAATCCTTAATGGGGGATCTACTCAACACATTAGATATCTTACTTATGTGCTCTTAACATTCTGTCCCTCTGCCGATACTTCATTCTTCATGTATGTTTATTTTACTTCCTTTTCTAGTCATACAATTCAAGGATATTTATTAATACTGAAGCCCTCTTACGTCTGCAGTGTATCTTCCCTTTGCCCTTAGGGTCACCCACAATTCATGATAATAACAACAACCATGGTACTTATATAGAGCTTACTTTATATCTGGTAATGTGCTAAGTAAGCACTTTACAATTATCTCATTTGATCCTCTCAATAACCCTGCAAGCTCGCTCCTATTATTAGCCCCATTTTATAGTTGAGGAAACTGAGGTCAGATTTGAACTCAAGTCTTCCTGACCCCAGGCTAGCCTTCTATGTGCTGTGCCACCTAACTGCCAATTCTGATTTCTTTAGAGACTATGATGTTCTATAATTCATAGTCATATATCTCCAGGAAAATATTAATGTTAAAGGTGGCTTACATCAGGGAGTATCTTGGGATCGCTCAAAGCACTGTGCAATTTTCCAAATGCAATCTTACTTATTCTCTTACCCCCTACTCAGTTATGGGCTGAGCTCATTGTCCTTCTGCTATGCTTGGCTAAGGAATGTATGAAGACATACTAACACAACATGGGACATCCAAATTAGGGGCAACTAACTATTCATTCAGCAAATAGTTGTTAAGCACTACAGTGAAACTTTGACTTCCTTGACTTCACAGAGTTCACAGTCTCATTGGAGAGAGAAAATCAACAGAAATTTAGTATAGGAAGCCAATAATAATATAAGGAATAACATAACAGCCCCCCTTTCTATAACCCAGTCAAGGTTTACAAGGCATTTTCTTTTGGACAAAAGCTCTGTGAGGTTTGCATAATTATTCCAATTACAAATGAACAAACTGAATCTAAGACAGTTGAACTAACATGTCTAGGGCCAAACAATTAGATATGTTGGGGCCAGGACTGGAACACGGATCTTGACTCCAAGTGCAGGACACCTAATTATATAATATTACCTCTCAGGTTCCAAATGAGTGATAACAAATGTGAACAAAAGAAGTCAAATGTGATGTAGATATCTATAATAGAAGTTAAGGACTAATGAAGGATTGAAGAGAGACAGAGAAGGGACAGAGACAGAGATAGAGAAACAAGAGAAAGAGAGAGAAGGAGAAGGGGACAGGTGAGAGAGAGGAAAAAAGAAAGAGATGGAAAGTTAGAAAGAGAGAGGGAGAAGAAGAGAGAAGAGGGGAGATAGGGGAAGGAGAAAGGAGGGGAGAGAGACAGAGAGAAAGAAGGAATGAGAGAAAGAGGAAAAAAAAGAGAAGGGAGAGAAGGGGCTATGAGTGAGAGAGAGAGGAGAAAGAGAAAAGAAAGGAGAGAGAGAAAAAGGGAGAGGGGGTGTGGGAGGGAGGACACCAAGAGGACCTTGAAGAATGGGCAATATTTAGACATATATTGAAGAAGAGGACAGGTATTCTTCTCTACAGTGGAGAACTGTGTAAACAACAGTATAGAGGCAATAATTTGGATAATATTTTTGAGGGACAAAGGTAGATCATGCTAGCTTGAGTACAGAATTCATGTAAGTAGTGGAAGAAAGGGTTGGACAAGTAAATAGAGGGACATATTGTGGGAATCTTTGAAGGCTGCACTAAGGAGTTTGGACTTTATCCTCTAGCAGTGGGTAGCCATTAAGCAGAGAGGATGCTCAAAGTGGCATTAAGCTAATGTTGCAGGTGCCAGATGGACTAGAAGTGGGAAAGACTCAAAGCAGGGATACCAATTAGGAGACTAATACAATAATTCACAAGTGAGGAGAAGGGGGCCTCTACCGCGGCGGTAGCATTGCTAATGGAAAGGTGGGGAAAGAAGCAAAGACATTAAAGGTGGGAGGAATGGTTTTTTTTTTTTTTACCAGATTTAACAAGAGTATCTGGTTGGAAAGGGGAAGAAGTATTGCAGATAACTCCTGAGGCTCCTAGGCTGAGTGACTGAGAGGATAAAGGCATCTTTTCACAGAAACAAGGAAGTCGGGAGAGGAATTCAGTTTGGGGAGAAGGTGATGAGCCTGGCATAGACATATTGAGTCTCCATGCCACTCACTTGCCATTTGACAATGTGAGTGATCTTGTATCTTCTGTCTATTCTTCATTTCAGTTACTCTGTTGGAAATAGTGCTGACTCCTAAAGAGCTTTTCATTCATCTACAAATTTGGAGCTGTTGTAGTAGAAAGAACTCTGGACTGGGAATGATGGGACAGTCGATATACAGCTGAAAAGGCCTTAGCGACCATCTAGCCCCACCTTTCATTTAAAGACAAGGAAACTAAGGCCTAGAGAGTGAAATGACTTGTCCAAGGTCACAGAGGGAGTGATGGCAGAAACAGAATTTGAGCCCAATTCCTCTAACACCAAATCTAAAACTCTCTCCACTAAACCACTACTTATTTGCCTTTCTTTTTGTCTCCAGTCCTTAACACAGTCTGACCCATAGTAAGCCTATAATAGATGCTTCTTGACTGACAAACTGACTTAGCTGTGTGACTTTGGCCTGCTCCCCTAGATCTCAGTTTCCTCATTTGTGAAATGGGAGAGGAACTTCAACTACATAAAATCAAAATTTTCTCCCAATTCAAAATCCTGTGTTCTATGAATATGTGATATTAAGGCTGCCATTGTCAGATTTGGGAGTGGGGAGGAAGGGGAGGGGAGGCAGAAGGTGGTAGAAAATAAAACAATCTGTGGAAGATACAAAACAATTCTATCCAAAGTAATTTTGCCCAGGGCTTGTCCTAAGCTTTCCATTCTATCTGAAAGTGGGAAAATTTCTTATCTTGATGAGCTCTTTGAAGTCAATAGGAACAGTGAAATCAACTCTGCAGGTTATGAGAGCAAGAGGAGAAATCTGCTCCAGGTGCCAATTGAGCTCACCTAGGAGGCTCCATCGATTTTCACTAATCCTTTGAAGACTGGCTGATTGTTTAGTCCCTGGAAACTGGGAACGTGTAAGCTAGAGAGCCATACTTCCTACTCTTTGTTATCTATATTAAGTATCCTTACAAGAGACAAGCTCATCCAAGGGTCTCTGCTCTCAATGCAGCATTGCAAGGGGATGAAACTTCAGCCTTCAAGCACCCACCCAGCCTCCTCCTCACATAATTTTGGGGCTCCGGTGGTGGGTGGCATTTGCCCGGTTATATTGCTTCTCAGACAGTGACAGCCTGGATGGTTTTGAAGCCACATTTAATTTATTCAAAACGCAGCGGGCAGCCGCTGATGACTGCAAGTTAATGTGTTTTGCTTTAATGAGATAACTGTTTGCCTCCCAGGTTTGGAGGCTTTTGCTAGTTTTATTTGTCAGCCTCACCTAAGCTGGAGTAAGGAGAAATGGAGGGTTTTGACTGAAATGGCAGCAGGATTGTTGGCCAGGAGAGAAAGGGGAAGGCCTGGCAGGCCTCTGATTGATGTTCTGCTCCTTGGGACATTTCAAGTTTCTCTGTGATCTCGGCAATTAAAGACAAGTCTTCTGGGACTAATCCATGTGGCTGGGGGGAGCAATGGATTCAAGTCACATGCATTCCACATGTGTGCATCTTCACTCCAATCTGTTGGAATCATAAAGGTCTGGAGTACAACTCTATTCCACCTTTCCTTTTCTTTCAGACACAAAGAAATCCAAGAGGTTTTGGATCCTGGGAATGGATCTTGGAAACCAAACTCCTTCCAAGCATATAGGAATGATAGGGCAGTTGGCCCAGGCTTCCCAAAGAAATATCTTGGGTGTATCCTCTGTTTTTGAGTCATTTCAGTCATGTCTGACTCTTTGTGACCCCATTTGAGGTTTTCTTGGCAAAGATACTAGAATGGGTTGCCATTTCCTTCTCCAGCACATTTTGTAGATGAGGAACTGAGGCAAATAGGGTTAAGTGACTTGCCAAGGGTCACACAGCTAGTAAATGTCTAAGACTGGATTTGAACACAATCCAGCACTACAGCTGCACCACCTAGCTGCCCATCTCCTCTGTAGGTGGCCAAATGAGGCCTTCTCCCCCAATGGAGTAGTCCCCACCTCCTCTAAATCTATCCCTTTTCCTTCTTCCTCTAATTACCATTCAGTCTCCCCAACTGGTGGAGGCTTACTTACTACCCAATTATCCTTTCTAGTAATATATTAATGTGTAAGGAATGAGAAGGAAAAGGTAATAGCTCCATTAACACAACCAAATTGATTATATAATCAGGCATTAACTGTGAGCTGGATAGAAGTTTTTGCAAAAGCTAAAGGTTAATCTAACAGGATTTCCAGCCCGTTTTTCCAACCAATTTTACTGTGATAATGGTTCTGACCTCCACCTACCACAGTTCTGTGTGGGTGGGCAAGTTCCTTAGCATTAAAAGCTCACTTCAACTAGGGAGTAGTTAGAGAGCACACCCACCGGAGGGAGGCCTCTTCAGGTTCAGAATCAAGCAATTATATAGTTAATTTAGCATTTATCTGGAAGGCTGGCTTCAGAATCAAAAGGCTGTGCAGGCTAAACTAGCACTTACCCATTCCATGGGGAGTTTTGCACAGGCTTCATGTGCCAGCGTGAAACACCTCTGTGAAGCTTGTTTTAGAAGTGACTAGTCAAGCCACATCACAGTCAAATCAGTATTTTTTCTCCTTTGTATGAACAGCCTACTGGAGAGACGCCAGGCTTTCCATTATTGGTTAATTGCTTTAGGCTGAAAGCAACTGGGTACTTCACCTTCTCAGATCCAGGTAGCCTTAAATTAGCCTGTAAAGTATAATTTTCCAGTAAGAAAGAACTCTAGGACATCCTCAAGGTAGGCTAATCCATTTATTAAGTCCTTGTTGTGTGCAACAAATCACTTTCTTATCAGAGTGACCTCAGGAAAATCACTTTTATCTCCTTGGGCTCAGATTCCTCATTACAGGAAAGGGGGTTTGGAATAGAGGACCTCTAAGGCCCTTTCCAGTTCTAAATCTATGACCTTATGCGCTTAAAACACACAGACACACACACACACATCCCTGCCCTCAAGAAGCTCACATTCTACCAAGGGAAACAAGTAAAGTGTAGACAAGAGAATTTAAGAAGTGAGAGTGCACTGATAATTAGGGAGATCAGGAGTTTCACAACTTAAATCCTCCCATTCTCCTAAATCCCATTCTGCTTTGATTTGAAACTCTTAGAAGGATTCTTTCCTTAAGTATTTCCCTCCTTCTCAGAGAAGAATCATTTTAAAAAAAATAATTTTTTATTGCCACTTTTGTCTTATATCACCTATGTTTCCCATTGTATTCCTCTTTCTCCTTCTTTCCAAGAAGCCACCCCTTATCATAAAATATGAAAGAGGGAAAGAACTTTTCCATGAGATGAAACAGATTAGCCAAAAGGTCTGATATTCTATGCAGTACCCTACACCCTGGTTTCAGCAAAAGAGTGGGGGAAGTGTCATCTCCTATCTCTTCTTTGGGGCTTGCTTGGTCATTACAATTTCCTGACATTGCTTTAACTGCTTCATTACTATTTTTTGCTATCCTTGGTGCCTTTCTTCTCTTAGTGTCAGCTGATGTAAGTACTTCCATGCTTCCTTATGTTCATCACGTTCATAGTTTCTTAAAGTACAATAATATTTCATCACATTCATGGACTCTGACTTGTTGATGATCATCTTTGTTTTTGGTTCTTTGCTATCAAAGAAAGTGTTGCTATAAATATTTTGGTGTATATTGGACCATTCTTTCTGTCGTTAGCCTCCCAGGGGCATTTATTTTGCCATGGGTTATGGAGTGTTCAGGGAGGACCAGCTCCTCTGGCGTGAGGGCTTGCTGAGCCCTTTTCAGGGCTGCTTATCCACCTCTGGTGTCCACCTTTCATTCTGCTCTCACCTGTGGCTTCAAGATGCTCTAGCATGCCCAGTGGCCACACCCTGGTAAAACCACCTGGGCTCAAACCCATCTGTGATTTAGGAGGATGTCTACCCCAAGTATGGGAAAACTTCCTCTGGCAGGTGAGAACAATTTGTTCCAACAGCTGCTGAAGTAGGTGCTGTGGGGCACTTAGAGCTTGGCCAGACTTTGAAGATGTCAAGGTCATCTCCTCTATCCCAGGCCATTGTCAGTCATCTTGACTTTTATTGTACCACCAGACTTTGATGATTCTGGAAGAGAGAGTGAAGCTGATGACTTTTCTCAACTCTGCCTCTTAAATCCAATTCACTCTTAAGTCAAGATATCACCCTATGATGTCATTGGTCCTCTTTGAAAATGAAGGACAAACAACTTAGCTATGGAATCTCTGGGTCAAAGGTTATGGATGATTCACTCATTTTTCAAAGAAGAAACTTGACTTTTTCACCTTTTTCTTCAACCACCCTATATAAACACAAATCAACCTTTGTTTGTTTTTCCTTTTTTTTAATTTTTAAATACTATACTTAGGAGTATCCCAAAGCTAATATCAGCAAAAGACCCATGTGGTATAATGAAAGACAACTGATCTAGGTTCTAGTCTTGGTTCTTTCACTAAAATAGTTGTGTTTCTCCACATAAGGCCAGTTATTCAATCTCTCCAGACCTCAGTTTCCTCATTTGTAAAAGGAAATGGCTGGGCTAGTTGATCCCCCAAGTCAATCAATCAACAAGCATTTATTAAACACTTCCTGCCTCCAAGGCACTGTGGTAAGCCTCGGGATACTAGTACAAAGAATGAAACAATCCCTACTCCCAAAGAATTTACATTCCAATGGGAGAGACAAGAAATACACACATAAATATACAGGACAAATATAAAGTCAATAAATACAAATATATACAAAATATTTGGTAGTTTAGAAGGAGGGCACTGGTAGTTGTAGATCAGGAAAGAATTTATGCAAAAGACAATGCCTGGGCTGTAGTTTGAAGTAAAAGAAGGACTCTAAGAGATGGAAGGAAGGACAGAGGGCATCTGGGCATGGAGGATGGTCATGTTGATGAGTCTGTGATTGCTTATTGCATTTCATTTGGCAGCACAAATGATGTCCCTTAACAGAAGAAAACTAGAAGTATTTAAATTTTAATTTATTTATTTATTTTTGCTTGGTGAGCTTTGCCGTGAGTTGAAGTTTCATCATGGATTTCTGGATGCCATTTGTTTTCCTTTGGCTCACTAGGCAAAGTTGGCAGAACCAGAGTGTCCCAGTAGGCACAATTCCTGTGGTAGGCAACAGGAGGCTCTGATTTATGTTCAGTAGCTTAATGAGGGACCCTGAAAAAGGGATATAAATAAATCGGTACTGGAAAATAGTCTGTCACCAAGAATTACTGTCCATGATGCTATAAACCAGCCTTGTTAGGAATTCAGCCTGCAGGATGTTGGAGTCAAAAATCAAAATTAACCTTCCCCTTGGTCTACTGTGCTTAGCATTTTGATATAAAGCATGAGGTTTCCATGGAGTGCTGTGGGTTTGGATTCTTTTTAGTGGAGAAAGGATGTTTTTGGCACTCTGCCCAGAGAAGGCCTTGGAACACCTTACATGCAGGGCCCTACCCAGGTGCTGCCAGCTGTCTATCTGCAAGGTGTCTGATGAAGAAGCACTCAGCTTTACTTTCAGAAGCTTCATTATTAGAGCACTAACCAACTATGGATAGAGTGCCAGATGACATCAGGAAGACCTGGATCCAAATCCCGTACTTTTAGCTGTATGATCATTGGGAAGATGTTTAATCTCTTTGGGCCTCAGTTTCCACTTCTCTACAATGGGCAGAATATCTACTTCACTAGGTTTTTGTGAGGTTTGACTGATATAATGTATATAAGGTGCTCTAAAAATGTCAGCTCTTTTTAGTCCCCACACATCCTTAAGTGGGATTTAAGGACATGCTATATATGTATATACACACACACACACATTTTAATCCCAAAAGGGACCAAAAAACAAAACATAAAAGGAAATAAAAGTTAATACACAGGCACAGATCTTTAGGTTATGCTTTATAAGTAGTTACAGGAGTGGGGAATTTGCAGTCTCAAGGCCACACGTGGCCTTCTAGGTCCTCAAGCATGGCCCTTTGACTGAATCCCCTAAGAGTATTTGTTCTATGAAGTTTGGATTCAAAGGACTGAACTTGAGAACATAGAGGGCCACATGTGGCCTCAAGGCTGAAGGTTCCCTACCCCTGATTTAGGATTTGGCAATGACATGTTGGGTCTGGGCTTGAGTGCACGAACAGTTAATGAGAATATTAAAGGAAGAGTTTTGGTCCATGCTAAAAGGTACCTATTTAAAATGGAACTGGGGATTTTAGCATTCATTGTTATTAATACTCTTATCTGCAGCTATGGAACAAACAAAATGTGGCCTTGTTTATTAATTCACATATTTATTAATTTTGATTAACTTGCCAGCATGTAAAATAGATTAACCAGTGACAGAGCACCAGAGTAATTTGTTTAAATAACAAGGACATAATAAGAGGAAATAAATTTTCACTTCAGCAGGAGGAATTTAATTTCTATATACTCTATCACTGCCTTTTTCCAGTGACTCATTGTGGTTATGGAGGTGACCCTATGTTCTCAAAAGCTATGCCAGCAGAGTATAAATGCAAGTAGGTTTTACCAAACTGCAAGTCTTCAGGAACAGCCCAGCAATAGATTAGATGTCTATTGTCCAGAGATCAGCCCAGTTGAATTCATAATCTGGCCTCCGTGGTGTTATTTGCACAAGACACTCCTCCTAACTAAACATTTTCATTGGCTGTCCCCAGTGGAAATTCCTGGATATTTCTTCTTCCTCTTCTCTGCCTCCTGACTTCCCTGGGTTTTTTTCTAAGTCTCAGCTTAAACCCTACCTTCTCTGAGAAGCCTTTCCTAGTCCTTCTTCATCCTTCCTCTGAGTTTCTCCCCAATTTACCCTGAATATTGTTTGTTTGTAGGTAGGTATTCGCATGTTTTCTCCCTCATTAGACTCTGAGTTCTTTGAAAGCAGGGACTGGATTTTAGTTTTGGTCTGTCTTTGTGTCTCCAATTCACAGAAGGAGTGTAATAAATACTTGTTGACTAACTGACTCTGGAGATATAAGATTTTTTCCAGTTTTAGCAACTCATGAAGACCAACTACTCTGGTAGAGAGGTTGCAATTCTGGATAGTGGTAGGGGGCACATACTGACAGCCACAAGTCCTTGAAGTAATTAAAAAATAAAAATAGATCATCTGATATTTATGTAGGGTGTTAAGGTTTGCAAAATGCTTTTGATATGCACTCTTATTTGAGCCTTACAACGGCCCTGTAAGGTAGGTGTTACAGGTATTGTTATCCCCGTTTTAAGGATGAGGGAATTGTGGCACAGAGAAGTTTTGTGCTCTGTCCAAGGTAACAGGACTAAAAAGTGCCTGAGACAGGGTAATCGTCAAATATTTCATTGTTCAGAGAGGAAATTGACATTTGTGTACAGATAATGTGGACCGGCACTGAGAAGTTCCTTCCTGCCCAGAAATATAACCTAATAATAGTATTAGAATATTTGATATAATATCTATATCTAATTATTATATTATTGTTATAGCCAACATTTATATAAAAATATTCTATTTTGGTGTGGAAAATTCCATTGTTAATATTTTTTTCTTTTGTAGTTAATGAAAATATTAAAGGAAGAACTTTAAGCCATGTTGGATTGCTGCCCTTAGGCGATATTTCATGAAAATATCAAACATTCTTGGGAAGACGGACATTCAATAGACACTGTTAAGAGACTGAGGTTTCATGACAGGCCCTAGAGAAGCTTATGAAGTTTTCCCTGTGTACCATGCTTCTGGTGACCACATTTTTTTTAAAAAGTTATTTTTAAAAATTTTAAAACATCTTTTGTGTTTATATCTCCTTCTTTTCTAAATATATCCCTCTCTGTCTCATTACCCAAGAGAACTAGCTCTTGAAACAAAGGAGAAAAAAAGAAAAGTTTAGCAAAATTAACCAAAAGCTTGACTAAGGCTGAATATATGCATGTATGTGTATGTATATGTATATGTGTATACACATAGACATATGTATTTAGCATGAATCTGTTAGTCCATGCATGATATCAAACTTCTTATGCATAATTTGGGCCACCTGACTATGACTTTCTATATACCAGATATGTGCTAAGTTTTTGCAACCCATGAGTGATGGTTATACAGTTTCTACCATTGTTTTGCATCATCTTTGTTGTTCAATAAATATAGGTTCCTTAAGGACAACTTTTCTGTAATTTCTGTTAACGATGACCTGATATCGAATTACTATTATAAAGCCTATTGATTTCTATGAACAAATCCTCAGGATAACCATTTGTTTTACCCTCCTTTAAAAGAATATTATTGGTTGAATTCATGTGCATGTTATTAATGACATTATTACTAATAATAGCCTTTATACCTGTTTTATGCAATCCATGAACCAACCCTGTGAGACAAATCAGGCAAATATTGTCAGTATGATACAGATCAGAAAACTGAGAGATGTTAAATGACTTTCCCAAGGTTACACATGTAGCAAATGACAGACATGGAACTTGAAGGCAAGAAAAATGGTCCTTCTGTTCCACGATTCAGTATCCTTGACTAGATTGATCTATCTCTAGTCTCTTGTCTAATTACCCTTGGGATAAAAGACCCACCTTTGTCACAAGACTTTTTTTATTAATTAAGTTGGTATTTTTTAGTTTACAACACTCAGTTCCACAAGTTCTTGAGTTCCAAAAGTCTTCCATGTTTTTCTGAGAGCATCCTGCTCATTATTTCTTAAAGTACAACGGTATTCTATCACAACTACATACAACAACTTGTTCAGCCATTCCCCAAATGATGGAAATCTGCTCAATTTCCAATTCTTTGCTACCACTAAAAGAGCTGCTATAAATATTTTTGTACATATAAGTCCTTTTCCTTTTTGTTTCTTATCACTTTGGGATACAGACTTAGTAGTGGCATTGCTTGGTCTGAGGGTATGCATGGTTTTATAGCCCTTTGGGCATAGTTCCAAATTGTTCTCTAGAGTGGTTCAATCAGTATTCAACTTCACCAATAGTACATTAGTGTTAATTTTCCCACATCTCCTTATCAGCAAAAAGGGATGTTAGAGACCTCTAAGGGGACCTTGTGATCTTTGGGCTCCAGAGTTTATCTGGCAATTGTCTCAGGAGCCATGGCCCCAAAATGGGCATTCATTTTGACACAGGGTAGTCTGAGGCCATATATGTTGCTACTTTATGACTGTAATAAAGATCAGTGTGCCATAGCGGATAAAGAGTGGGACTTACACATAGTCAGGGTTTAAGCCCTACCTGTGACACATACTTTCTGTATGATCCTTGGTGAATCACTTAACTCCTTGGTGTCCTTGTTAACTCTCAAACACTGCAAGTTGAGAAGGTGATTATCTGTATTGATGAAGGAAATTCTTTATAGGGAACTCCTTTCTCTGGAGTTTGAGTCCTGGTTTTGCTTTTTTCCAGCCTTGGGGCACAGTCCAAGTCACTTTAATTCTCTGAACCTCCATTACTACTTTCAGATGAGAGGTTTGGACTAAATGGTCTCCAAGGTCTCTAAAATTGTGAATATTCTAGGCTCCTATAAATAAAGTCTACTTAGGAGGCCCCTGAAAGAAGACCTACTATCCACATGGGCCTGGCAGTGATCACATGCATGGTTGGACAGTTGGGGTCAAAGTCCATCACATATTTCAGCCTTGTAATTAATTCCAGGGACCAGCTATTTAGAATTTATCATTTTGTGCAATTAGATAAACATAATCAATATTCAGAAAGAAATTCACAGTGTTAGATCTTAAAAGAAGCCTTAGAAATTGAGTTCAACTCCCTAATCTTTTTTTAATATTTTATTTTTCTGCAATTACGTGTAAAAACAATTTTTAATGTTCATTGTTTTATAGTTTTGAGTTCCAAATTCTGACCCATCCTCCCTCCCCTGCCTTCTCCCTGAGAGGATAAGCAATCTGATATAGGTTATACATGTCCAATTATTTAAAATATTTCCATATTGGTTATTTTGTGCAAGAAGACTTAAGAAAGATGGAGTAGAGAGAAAGAGAAAGAGAGAGAGAGAGAAAGAGAGTGAGGGAGAGAGAGAGAGAGAGAGAGAGAGAGAGAGAGAGAGAGAAAGAAAGAAAGAAAGAAAGAAAGAAAGAAAGAAAGAAAGAAAGAAAGAAAGAAATGCTTCCATCTGCATTCCGACATCTTTCACTGGAGGCTGATAGCATTTTTTGTCATAAGTTCTTTGGGATTGCCTTGGATCATTCATTGTATTGCTGAGAATAGCTAAATCATTCACAGTTGATCATCATATAACGTTGTTGTTACTGTGTACAATGTTCCCCTGGTTCTTCTCATTTCACTTTCCATCAGTTCATGTAAGTCATTCCAGGTTTTTCTGAAATCATCCTGTTTGTCATTTCTTATAGCACAGTAATATCCCACTGTAATCATATACCAGAACTTGTTCAGACATTCCCCAATTGATGGTCATCTCTTCAATTTCCAATTCTTAACCACCACAAAAAGAGTTGTTATAAATATTTTGTACAAATAAGTTCTTTTCCCTTTTTAAAAATCTCTTTGCCACCCCCCTTATCTTAAAGATCAGGAAAACAAGTCTCAGAGAGATTGAGTGATTTGTCCAGGGTAACACTATGTATTGATGCCAGATCTGGGACAAAGATCCAAGTCCCTTGGCAATCAGTCCAGCATATTTTCTATTACCCCATCTTACCTCCTTGAATGTGACCATAAACAATTTATTTTACCTCACCTTTTTGTCTGAGGTACTTGTAGTACCTGATTCCTTTATTCATATCTTTGTTCCTTGGTATCTCTGCAAGTCAAGTAGAAATAGAAAAAATTTCTGGAAATTTTGAAACCAAGTCAGGAAGGAAGAGGAAAGTAAAGGGAAGAAAATTTCTTTGTAGGAAAAAACCTTGACATTTTGAGAACATTGAAATATATGCAATACTTATCTTTTTTAGTGCCCTTCAGTTGAAGAATATAAAAAATATATTAGGTATAAATTAGTCTGCAAATAAAATGACCTAGTTTGTAGAGTTAGAGAAGGAAAGATCTGAGGAAAAAACAGGAAAAAAAATCTTGAGAAAAATTTTCCCCATAAAACAAAATCCTTGTAAACAATATTTTTTCTGAATTATTTTTTCTGGAATTTTCCTTGAGTGGAGGAAGATTTTATTGATCAAGTTTTACAATAACAATACCATCAATTTGTATTTATAGCTTTCAAAGGGTTTTCACACACATCATTTAAGGCCTAGCTATAGTCCTTCTTCCTCCACGAGGAAGCCCACTCCTGTCTCTTCCTCCACACAAGTTTCATACCCCTTCTAGTCTATATGAATTCTTAGTTATACATGGTCTTTGCTTTTTTGTTCTCAGAATTCTTGTGAGCAGGCCAGGTTTTGTCATCCCATTTTAAAGATAAGGAAACTGAAGTTCAGAGAAAAGACTCATTTAGTAAGTGGCAAAGTCTCTGTCTTCTGACTTTAAGTTCATCATCCTTTTCCTATCGCATCACTTTTTAACCCTGTCACACAGAATTAAAGTGGTTGTTCAAGATCATTTAGTGAGTCCATAGTAGAACTGGTATTCATCCTTAAGCCTCTTCTTGGTAGTTCATTATATTCTCATTCATACAACAAGCATTAATTAAGCATCTACTGTATGCAAGGCATTGTGCTAAAGTTTTAATTCTGGATGATAAAAGAACAAACATGAATGTGATAATTGGTCCTTGCCTTCATCTTTCTTATAATCTTATAGGAAAGATAAGACATAGACTAGAGCAGGGGTGGGGAACCTGAGGCCTGGAGGCCACATGACTTTTGACTGAGTCCAAGTTTTACAGAACAAATCCTTTAATTAAGGGGATTTGTTCTGTGAAGTTTAGATTCAGCCAAAGGGCCACACTTGAGGACCTAGAGGGCCATGTGTGGCCTCGAGGCCACAGGTGCCCCACCCTTGGACTAGAGTATGTCCAAAGGAATGTGAATGGTATGGTGAGGGAATTGGAGACCATACTATAGGAGAATCGTTTGAAGGAACTTGCTGATGTTTAGTTGAAAGGAAAGAAGACATAAAGAGACACAACAGCTGAAGAGGTAAGTGTTTACTTCAGTAAACATGAGACCAGGCTAGAAATATGGATTTTGAGGTCATTTACTTAAAGGTATAAGTTGAAATCTTGAGTTTGCTTTAGAAGACCAAGGGAGAGAGTATAGAAAGGGGGAGAAAGAGCTGACTGAGGCCTATATTTTTCCTATCTTTCCCTACCTGACTGGATATTTCTTCTCAGTCTCAGTTCCTATATCATCATCTTTATCCTGTCCCTTATGCATGGGCATCCCCCAAAGGCTTTACCATGTACCTCCTTCTCTTCTCTCTCAAAACTCTCTCCTTTGGTGATCTCATAAGTTTCTATAGATGCAAATATTAATTCAGTGATTCCCAAATCAACATATCCAGCCCTCACTTCTATCTTGGACTCCAGCCTCACATTACTAAGAGCCTGCTAGACATTCCCATCTAGATATCTCATAGAAATCTCCAACTAAATATATTAAAAACTGAATTTATTATGTCATTCTCCAGACTTATCATTCTTTTTTTGGAGGGGGAAGGAGAGGCAATTGGGGTTAAGTGACTTGCCCAAGGTCACACAGCTAGTAGTAAGTATCAAGTGTCTGAGGCCAGATTTGGACT